>NC_064813.1:5092168-5180560 GCF_023721935.1 Panthera uncia | reverse complement strand
AGAGAGAGAGATATACAGAATCTATATATACGTATATGCTGTATCATTGGTTGTCATGACAAAACTCTACAAAAAGAACTAATGCCTATCAATAGGTGAAGAGTTGAATCGATTGACTATACGTTGACCGTATAGATCAATCTGTACTAGTCGATTTGAAAGATTTTCCACGAGGTTTTGTTGAATGAGAACACAGAGAAGTAGTTAGAGTATGATCTTACAAACCAAAGAAAACCTCTGTGTGTGAGAACATGAAGAAACGTTCGGAAGGATACATCACATTCCGTTAACGCTTGTGTGCCTGTGTGCAGGTGTCTGTGGGAGGGGAGTGGGGATATATCAAGAGATGTGGGGATATATCAAGAGAAGTTCTAAAACCCTTAAAAGGGCGGAAGAGGAAACAATAGAGGAGTAGCACGCAAAACTCTCCTTATTGTAAAACAGCGTGTCTGTGATGTAATTCCAAGTGACATTTGCTTTCTTGCTCTCGTTCCAGCCACATTGAACTCATACCATTTTTATTCACACAAAAATAAAACTCTTTTCATTGTGAACAAAAACATGGGAGACGAGGAAGGGGAGACAGTAAGTGGAGGCAACTCTGTTTCAGAGAGTTCCTTTGTTCCTGTGACAGGGAGCAAAGAAATGGAGGCCAACACAAGGCAGAGGTGAGGCCGGGAAGATGTTCTGAAATACTGAGAGGTATCGTCCGGGAGCTAGGGAAAACCAGCAGAGGAGGCGGATAACTGCTGGACCAAAATCTTGAGGAGGCAAGATAGCTATGATCCAGCGCTGACCCTAAGGATGGAACATTTCACCCACTGCTACGGGGGGGAGCCAGAGTGCCGGGGTACCCGTGTAGGTGGGGTGGCAGGAAAATGAGCAGTGTGGCGGCCTTGGGAATGCTCCTGGCAGGCCTCCAAATGAAGATGTGCGACTGAGCCAGGAAATCGGCAGCTGCCTTCAGGCGTCCACCACCACACTTGCACCAAGGCCACACGTGCACCCTCAGGCTTCTCCCCTCCGGTGACAGGGTACAGAGGGGATACTGAGGCAGACTGGATCCTAGGTAGACCAGGACCCCTGCGGCCTGCCTCAGGGACTCCTGAAGGCTTCTCAAACTTTCTTTATATCGCATGGCCCCTGGAAGGTGGTGTGGAGACCCCCACCCGATCTCTGCCTCTCGCCCTCTTTTCTCTCTCTGATGAAATACTTCGCATTTCCTTTCAGGGAGTACTTCCTCTAATAAAATCACTGCATACTTAATCCCGTGTTGGCGACTGCTTCTCAGAGGCCTGGGCCAACGCAGCAGTGACCCGAGTGGTCTGAGCAAATGGGCAGGCAGAGGGGATTCGAGACTGGCCCAGCACCCAGCAGGCAGAGACAGCACCATCCTGGAAGGTATGAGGGGCCGCAAAAGTTTCTGGCTCAAGCTCGTGGTTCAGTTGCTAAAGTTTTCATTGGTAGTGACCTGGGAAATGTCCCAGTGGGAGTGCTAGCGGGTGTCATGGAGCAAGCATTTGAAAAGCATGGACTAACAAAGACAACAGAGTCCCCTGGTTCTTGCTAAATTACGTATGTTTTTCATTGAAATATAATTGACATATAACATTGTGTAAGTTCAACGTGCGTTGATTTGATATTTACATGTCGCGAGAGGACTACCATTGTGGCATTAACTAACACCCCTGTTGTGTCACATAATCATTTCCCTTTTTGTGGTGGGAACAACTCAACATCTAATCTTTCAGCAACTGTGAAGTTTATGATGATCGTTGACTATAGTCACTGTGCCGTGCCATAGCTCTCCATTGTCTGCTAGTTCCAAGTTTGTGTCCTTAAACAGCATATGCCCGATTCCCCCACCCCTCTGCCTCTGGTAACCCCCATTCTACTCTGTTTTTATGAGGTTGGCTTTTGAGGATTCCACATATAAGTGATATCACACAGTATTTGTCTTCCTCTATCTGGCTTATTTCGCTTACCATAATGCCCTCAGGATCCATCCATGTTGTTGCAAACGGCAGGATCTCCTTTCTCATGGCTGAATAACGTTCCATTGGGTATATACGTACACCACATCTTCTTTATCCATTCATCCCTTCACACTTGAGTTGTTTCCATAGCTTGGCTACTGTAAGTTATGTTTCAATAAACATGGGAAAGCATATATTTCTTCAAAATCCTGTTTTCATTTCCTTTGGATATATACCCAGAATGGAACTGTTGGATCACGGGGCGGTTTTATTTTTATTTTCAGTTCATTTATTTACTTTGGGAGAGCACATTCACACAACCTTGAGAGTAGGGGAGGGACAGAGAGAGAAGGAGAGAGAATCTTAAGCAGGCTCCGAGCACGGAGCCTGATACAGGGCTCGATCCAACTGTGCGATCATGACCTGAGCCACAATCGAGAGACGGCCGCTCAACCAACTGAGCCACCCAGGGGCCCCTTATTTTTAATTTTTTGAGAACCCTCCATACTGTTTTCCATAGTGGCTGACCAAACTGACATTCCCACCAACAGTGCGCCAGGGTTCCCTCATCTCCACACCCTTGCCAACACTAGTTATTGCTTAACAACGTGCAGAAGGTCAGTGCGAGGCAGAGCCCCAGTGGTTCCAGGCGAAGGGTGAGAACCGGAGTGCCTCAGAGGTGGCTTATAAAAAGAGATCACCACCAGTAACAGAAGGACAGACACCACTGAAGCTTTGGAATCACAGGGCTCTAGAGATGTTTGAACGCTCAATCAAGGCAGGTCTGTTATGTAGAGGTTGAGGTGCTGGTAGGGATAGAGGTTGAGGTGCCGGTAGGGAAAACCTGGGATCCTGAAAACTGGAACAAGGTCATCTGGATGGATGCCTCTGAACGCACTGTCTCTCCACACCCACTCCTTCCCACACCCACCCTCTGGACATGAAGACGTTGCCCATCCGTCTCTAGTAAGTGGTCACTTCCGCTGGGCTGGGGGATGCTGCAGAAGCCCCTCCCTCACAAGAGAACGTGTGCCCCCCCCCCCGACATCCTCTCATGGATTGGTATAAAAACTAACCTTTATGTACCCACCGAGCGAGGGGAGGACTCCTGAGACTGGATTCCAAGGGTTTTTTAAAGCCGGATAAGCAAGTTCTTGATGGCTTGGAAGCATTTTCTCAGGATATGGGATTTAACTAACACCTTAGCGAGGACCCTAAGGGAAGGGGCAAATTTACTGCTGGGGTGGCTCTCAGAAACCTGGAAAAAACAACAGCTAACTGTCAGCACATAGAAAAGCCCGAGTCCTGGCAGTTGGTAAAGGAAGGAATAAAAAGGCTCAGGGAGGTGACAGGCTGGAATGGATGCATTACATGAGGTTCCGATGGCACACCAGTCATCAAGGACATATGATCTGACGAGAGGACCACCAGCATCACTGAGAGGCCCAGTGGTGGCCGCCACTGCAGCCAGGGACGAGAGGAGGTGAGGCAGTCACAGATGGGGTTCATTAACACCCACGGGGAGGACAAGGCCCCAAAGTAAGAGAGGCTTGGTGATGGCACTTTACTTCCAGAAACCAGGGGGCCACAATTACCATAAGGACAAGGAGTGGCCATGGGGATTTGACCTGCAGGGAATTATGGAGATGGTCAATAGAATATTCTGGCAAAATTGTTGGACAGCCAACAAGGCTGTTGACTGCACCTATTAAAGAAAACAAAATGGAGGAGGCAGTTAAGGGCAATCGTCTCGACAAAAAGTCATCGTCCTTGCTCCAGTCCCCAGACCTAAGTAGATTATTAGATCCAGAATCTGCCAGTTCCCTAGGAAAAAGGGCCCTGCAACACCAGGGCAAGTCTATAGCATGACAATTCCCCCAGAGACCTGTGGCCATCCAGTCAGTCGGCTGTATTGGTCAAAGTGGTGAAAGCACCTACACTGGTCAAAGTGGAATAGCCAGACATTTGGAGGACTTATCAGACATAGGTCTGACTTGACAGCGATACTCAGAGGCCCGATGTGCCACCAACCCCCTTTAGCGTGGGGACCTTGAAGGGCCACAGTGGCTCCATGCCAGGGGTCCTTTCCCCAGTCCTCAAGTGCATAACTGGAATTGACATATGTGGCTGTTGGAGTAAAGCCCACATGGGGCTCCTGGACTGTGGGATAGGAATGATCATAGTTGGGACGGCCAAATGGAAACCTCTAAAACTGCCCCCCCCCCACACACACACACACACGTGGCCAAGTTAGAAAATCATTACCATTTCCAGGTGGGTAGCTGAGATTACTGCCACCATTAAGCCTTTAAGGATGCACGATTGGTAGTCTCTGTCACGTCTTTATTTCATAACCAGTCTGGCCCATGCCAAAAAAGGAAAGGATCCTGGAGAATGACCGTAGACCCCTGCAGATTTAACCAAGTAGTGGCTCCAACGACAGCTGGCGTGTCAGATGTGGCGTCCGCGCTAGGGCGGGCTAATTGGACCTCGGGTATCTGGTGTGCAACTACTAACCTGGCAAATGTATCCTTTACGGTCCCTTAAGAAAAGAGGGTCAGAAGCAGTTCACGTTTACATGGAAAACAATATTCAATTATCTGCCCATCTTATAGAATTCCCAAGTACACATCCTCATACACAGAACAAAAATAGCAAACCAAACAAACGTCTGGGCTGCTCGCAGAGTCTGGGACGCCATGCTGTTGTGGGACCCCGGTCCTCCTGTACCAATTAAGAATGAAACAGCCACCTAGGGCAGATGATTGCCCAACTTTCAACAAGGATGATCTTTTTTTTTTAATGTTTTTATTCATTTTTGAGACAGGGAGAGACAGAACATGAGCAGGGGAGGGGCAGAGAGAGAGGCAGACACAGAATCCAAAGCAGGCTCCAGGCTCTGAGCCATCAGCACAGAGCCCGACGCGGGGCTCGAACTCATGGAGTGTGAGACCATGATCTGAGCTGAAGTCGGACGCTCAACCGACTGAGCCACCCAGGCGCCCCAAGGATGATCTCTATCTTAGCACCAATACGGAATAATTCTGGAGACGTGGGAAGCACAGCATTGACAGGTGAGCCGTGTGGAACTCTTACCTCCGAGCCAGGAAAAACGAAGTGTCTTGCATGAAGTGATCGTCCACTCTAGGTCTACAGTGCTGGTGCCCTGCCTGGGCAGCCTCCTCAGCGGCCGCTACCCAAGACTGATCAAACACAAGTCGGTACAACTATCAATGGCTGAAAAAGCCACTTTGTCAGTAGAGATACCTAAGACAAAACCCACAATTATCCTCTGAATCTTTCCATGGGGTTTTCTTCTTGGTTGGCAACTCTGAACCGGAAAACAGTTTCAAGATGTCCTGTAGAGTGTACATTTGTGCCTTTTAACCCTGGACTACCTGTCGGGCTGCAGCAGTCAAGATGCACCCCCCCACCCACCCCCAGCCATCCTCGCCTCCTAGTAGTCACATCTGCGTGGTTTCCTCCCACATTGCGCCAGAGTTGGTCTGCGTGATGTTAGGTCCCTTCTGAGATCAGGTGATAAGACACTGCAGTTTCCTTCTCTGTCACTTTCCCACTCTGGGTCACTGAGAGAACCAGCCACCAGGCGGTCGACCCTGGAAAGGCCCATGTGGTGCTGACGTGTAGCCTCCTGCTACAGCTACGTAAGTGAGCTTGGAAGATTCTCCAGCCCCGGTCAAGCCTTCAGATGATGGAAACTCCCTAAGAGACCCGTTCACCTAAACATAAATCAGATGGTCTCAGACTCCCGACTTAGAAACTGTAAAATGTGTGGGTTTTTTTTAATGTTTCTTTATTTGACAGAGAGAGAGAGAACAAGAGGGGTAGGGGAAAAGAGAGAGGGAGAATCCCAAGCAGGCTCTGTGCTAACAGTGCAGGGCCTGATACAAGGCTCCATCTCACAAATCATGACCAGAGCTCAAATAACGAGTCAGACACTTAACCGACTGAGCCACCCAGGTGCCCCTAAAATGTTCTGTTTTAAGCTGCCGTTTTGAGGTGTTTGCTAGCCAAGAGGAAATAAGGCACTGTCAGGCTCAGTTCATGTCTATAACACAGCTCGTGTAGCAATAAACTTAAAATTTATGTTCCTCTGTAATGCTTTGGAAACTTAATGTCTCCCTCTGGGTTGCCTAAGAAATCATTTGTGGGAGTTTGTATCAAGGCTCCTATCACTCAGTTTCAAATCTGCTGTTCTCGTTAGAGGCTGGGACTCCACTGCCCAGTAGGTTTCTTGGGACCAGGTACCAGAGGGACACGGGCAGGCAGGAGGAAGGGCTTCCTGTCCCCACCTTTCCTGTCCGTGTGAACTTGGCTATGCTTCTTCACCCTGGAAGGGCCGCAGGCTTCAGTAGCGTGTTTGATTTCTAATTTTTTTTAACGTTTATTCAATTTTGAGAGACAGAGACAGAGCTTGAGCAGGGAAGGGGCAGAGAGAAAGGGAGACACAGAGGCTGAAGCAGGCTCCAGGCTCCGAGTTGTCGGCACAGAGCCGGACGCGGGGCTCAAACCCACAAACTGTGAGATCATGACCTGAGCCTGAGTGGGACGTTTAACCGACCGAGCCACCCAGGCACCCATGACAGTGAATTCTCTTCTGGATCTGATGAATTAGAAGTGACCACAGGACATGGGATGTCAATGAATTCTCCAGAATCTGCAAATACATTAGTGTACATAGGAAAAAAAAAAAAGACTTTGCAGATGTGATTAATGAAGGATCTTGAGATGACATACTCTGCCCAATGTAATCATGAAGGTTCTTCTAAGTGAAAGGGGGAAGCAGGAGAGTCAGAGAAGATATGAGGACAGAAAGAGGGGTTGGGGCAATGTGGCCATGAGCTGAGGAATAAGAGCAGCTTCTAGAAGCTGAGAAAGGAAGCAGATTCTCCCCCTGGAGCCTCCAGAAGGAACACAGCCCTTGATTTTAGCCCAGGGAAACCCATCTGGGACTTCTAACCTCTGGAACTGTAAGATTATAAATGTGTCTTTTATATACATTGTAGTTCCTGTTCATGTGAGACAGCAGCCATGGGAAACTAGTATCTCCAGTAGAGAAATCCAGTAGGCTGCAGGCTATACCGGCCCAGTGCTTGGGACAGATGAGGGGTTTGGAGTTGGGGGCATCAGACTTTTCAGCATGTGTGTGATTATGACAGCTGAGAGCAGATGAGATCACAAAGGTCAAGGCAAGTGTGCAGGGTCAGAGGTGAAGTGAACCAGCGGTGTGAGCCCTCGGGAGTGCAGCAAAGACTCAATGAGGTGTTACCGGATAGCACCCTTCCCCCATATCTCTAGTTTGTTCACCTGGGTTGGGTGGAGAGGAAGACCACACCAGAGACGGAAGGGAAGCAAAGCAGCTGGGTACGCCAAAACTCAAGTTTAGAACTTTGTCCACAACAGGCATCCAGCACTTACCACACTTGGCATTGCCTGGCCGGTGAATCTTATTTCCCTAGTATATTTGTTTCTCCCTATTCTACACCCCCCCCTCTCCAAATTCCCTACACCCCTCACCCTCCCTCTCCGACTCTCCGATGACCATCTTGCCTCTTAATCATTGAGAAAATCAAAGCAAAGCAGGAGGGAATATTCATTCCTCCAGCCCCCAAATTTCTAACCTGCCTTCATTTGTCTTCTGTATCTTCACCACTGTGCACCTGCACCTGCCTTATATGCTGTCATCATGGTTGAAGCATCCTTCCTACTAAAGGCCAACCCTGTACCACTGGTGCACTAGATGTCTTCCTCTTCTTACCTGGCCCTCAGAAATACCCCCCCCCCCATCTCCTACATCATCAATTTCTCTCTCTTTACAGACAACTGTACCTTGGTATCGCTCATCTTAAAAATGTCCTCCACTGGCCACACAGTCCTATCCCACTATTGTCCCCAGTTGCCTGTAGGTCTGTCTCCATGTCCTCACCTTACATTCACTCCTCAAACATTCCGGATGTTCTTTGGATCCCACTCTTCCCAAGACTGCTCATGTCAAGATTACCAGTAACCTCCAATTTGATACAACCTAGTAGTCTTGTGGCTCCTGAGTTGCATGTTCTCGTGTCTCTGCAGTTCCTTTTCCTTCCCAACTTGACCTCTAAATGAAGGATCCTAGAACTTAGCCTTTGGCCCCTTCCTGTGTTTTTAGCTACACATTTTCCTAGGTCATCCAATCAGTCCCAAGGCTTAACAGTCTATTTATAATGGCTGCGTCTCCAGTTTACACCAATGCCTAGTTGATATCATGGATGTCTAGAAGGCATTTCTAACTTAACACGACCAAACCAGAATTCTTGATTTCCCTCCTCCCAACCGTTCTTCCCAAGTTTCACATCGTATAAATGCCACCACCACCCACACAATCTCCTAAGTGAAAAATCTAGAAACTGTCCTTGAATGCTTTCTCCCTAACAAACGCAACTCATTAGCAAGCCCCGCGAGACTCCACTTTCAAACTATTGCAGAGAGGATGTTCTCAGTGTTCCCCACTACTCCCAATGCCCAAGCCACCTTTTGGTATGCACTGTGGAACAGCTTCCTAATTGGTTGACTGTTAGCTTTGCTGCTCCCCCTTGATGCGGTTTTTGTCCGGATGGATAGCCGTCCTTCAGATCTCAGTCTAAACCAAACCTTGTCACCAAGACGTTCCAGATGCAGCCACCCTAAGATTACTGTCAATCACTTCATCCCATTGTGATTCTCTGCAAGGCACATACCACCCATATTTATTCTTCCTCCTCTTATTACGGTATTCCCCAGGACTCACAACACTGCCCGGCATACGGCAGGCACACAAAGATTTGTTGAATAAATGCAAAAGCAGCTACTGTGTCCTAACGTTATGCTAATCTGTGAATGCTGTACTCTCCTCCCATTGTCAGCAAGACAGTTTCATAAAACGTAAGATTTCATACTGAGCAGTAGCTGGACGCGTGTTATGCACCCCCCCCCCGCCAGCAACCTGCCTTCCTCTATTTCCGCACCTTCTCCACGTGCAAAAAAATAAGCAAGGAAGGAGGGTTTGGAAAACAGGGTCATCGCTACGGTCTTTTGCCACACTCCGCTGGCTTCAACGTGCTCAACGCGACGGAAACTAACAGCAGTGGCCCCGACCAAGAAGGGTTGAAGGTAGAGGACTTCACCTGCCGCCAAGGGCGGACCGCAGAGGACCGGCGCAGATCCCCCAGCACTGCACGCTGGGAGCTGTAGTCTCCGGGGGAGGCCTGGTGTGGTAGGAGCGGGATGCCCCGCTGCATGCTGGGAGTTAGAGTCGACGGCTGGAAACCGTACTTGTGAGATTCGGCCTCTGCTCTGGGAGCGGCGAGCGGCGGAGTCCTCGCTGCATGCCGGGAACTGTAGTCTTTCTGGGACCACTCTCTGCTTCAGCGTGGAGAGGCGCCATCTTAGGTCCCGAGGTGCGGCCGCGCCGAGCCACAGCGCAGGCGGGCTCAGCCCCCGCGCCGGGCCGGCCCCGCCCCCGGGGCGCCTGGCGCCCGCCCCCCGCTCAGGCCCCGCCTTTCCCCACGTGTCCGCCGCCGAGGGGAGGCGCCTGAGCCGGAGCGGGCCCGCCAGAGGTCCGGCCCCGTCGGCGGTGAGGGTCCTGTCGGCGGCGCCCGGGAGCGGCCCGGCTCCCCGATGCTCCCGCGCCGGCTGCCGCGGGCCGGGCTGTGCGCTTAGTGCCCGGCTCTGGCCCCCCGAAGTGCCCGCGGGGGTGGGAGCGGCCTCGGCCCCGCGGAGACGGAGCGGCTGGAGGACGAGGCGGCGGCCGCGGGGAGGAGGATGGGGGCTAACCAGTTGGTGGTGCTCAACGTGTACGACATGGTGAGTGCGGCCCAGGCCGGCGTCCTCCGGCCGCGGGGCTCGGACCCCGGCCCCCGGCCCCTGCGCTTCCTGCCGCGCGTCCCCGCCTCCGGCTTAGTTCTCGGGGGTGGGGGAGGGGAGCAGGATTAGGTTTTAATCCCCGCGCACGTCGGCGCGCGGGGAAGCGCTGCCCGGTCCGCCCGAGGGCTCCGGCCGGGGCTCCGGGCGCCGGGCCCGACAGCTGGGCGGGCGAGCGGTGTCCTTTCGGCGAAGCTGGGGTCGCGGGTCCGACCTCCACTCCTGTCCCCGGGGACTCCGGGGCCGCCCCGTCCCCGAGCGCCCGTCCGCCCCGCTCTGCCGCTTCTCCCAGCCACACGGCTCCCGGTGCCCGAGTCTCCAGAAACTCCCAAGCTCACGGCTGTCGGTGCTTAGGCTAGACTCTCTCCAAAGGCGCACAGGGGCCGACAGCCCCTTGCCTCCGAGGCAGCCTCATTCGGATGAATGAGGCTCTAGTTTACCGAGAAAATAGCCCAGCTGAGTTACGTAGATAAGAGATCAAGGTGGTGCTCCTTTGCTAGATTCTGAAGACCACTCTGCAGGTGATGCAACAGGTATCCGACGTGACCGCAGGAGAGGGAAGGGGAGTTTATGAGGTCATCTAACTTCGGGGTGCCGCAGGCACCCGGGATCGAGTCCGAGGACTGGTTTGCCACGGAATTGCGCCTGAAGTACCCGGCAGAGAAGGATCGGGGCAGTTAGATGCACGCCTGGGTTTGTTGCTTTCGGTTGGCTAGTTTTCGTTTTGCGAAGGGTTCCCTCCGCCTGCGTGTGTAAAATTTCTTGTAAGTGTTTTGGCAGGTGAAAAAGCCCTCCTCGTTATTTCTGTGGGCTGAAAGATGCAGAAGGAGCTGGAATACGAGAGGTCAGGAGTCACGGTTCGCCCTCGCAGATCTAAACTTTGTATTCCTTTGCTCTGTGTAAATTTCTACATTCACAGTGCAGCGTCTTGGGTAGAAAGGAATTCCGGCGCCCTATTCTGGGAGTTATGTCAGGATGGGGTAGAGACCGCCTGGGACTTGAGGTGACGTTTCCGTTGATTCGGTGGAGGGGTTTGGGGGTGGAAGGAGATGGATGGACGTGCGTGAAACGTGGTAGGAAAAAATTAGAGAAGCATAGAACTGGAGGGCCTAAAAACGCAAGGCACTAGTTAATAAGGTCTTTGGCGTGTGTCACTGGTTAGGAGTGGTTCTCTGGATTTCAACTTTTTGTGGTCAGTGGGATACCTTTACTGTTCAAGACTTTTCATTGCCCTTTTACTGTTTCATCGCCTGCCCCCCTCCCCCCACCGCCGTCATCTGCATTTGGTATCTTCGTCTATTCTTGAAGACTTACGAAACATCTCACGGCATATATTCTGCTTTTGAGAACACAACATGCCTCTTCTTCTGGATAATTAAGCCCCTTTATAAGTTAGGGTTATGCAACAATGACCAGAGCGTCATAGACTAAGAGAAATCTGAAAGTCGAGGCAGGGAGAAGTTTTGCTGCTTTCATAAAACTGAAAATACATTATTTGGCCTATGATGGGCTTCCTTGCACCTCAGGTGCTCTGTGAATCACAAAAATCGTTGCTAATTGTGGTGAGTGTAGGAAAAGCTAGAGGTGATATTTAAACCGATACATTTTAAAGGGAGGAGTGTTCTGAAAGATGTTAAAAATATTGTTAGCAAAGATCTTATTCCTCACATCACTTTTATAAAGTGGGTAGTTACAGAGGAGGTAGGTAGAGAAAAGGGTAAATTAAACCTGCCCAGATAACCAAAAATAGGATCTAGAATTTCTAGACCACAGTCTGATTCGTGATCTCCTCTGCTGAATAATTCCCGTGTTTGTTTCTTAACGTATTGCTTTTTCCTTGCAATAGGAGAAGCAGCGTATGAATGTTTATCAGAATCGTAAATAGTTGAACTATTAGACTTCTGACAATCTTGCCCTTGTTGTGTTCTTTTGAGGGCTTTCAAGCTGTGGCTGTTTGATGTCAGTCACTCAGCAACCTACAATTTTTTATGACCTTGTAGAAGTCACAAAAATGAATGAATGATCTTTTCCTCTTTGAGGAATTTAGAATACCATGGGGGAGGTACAACAGTAGTAATCATTCAAAACAGAATAGTGTGATTTTGTGATTTCGGTAAGAGCAGAACAGGATGTAGAGCAGACCACGTGTGGTTGTGGGCTCAGGAATTGCTGGAAGGTGCAGGGACCTGTAAGGGCGGGAGAACAGTCAGCAGGAATCGTTGTGGCCAGAGGAGAGCACACGTCGGCCTGGGAAATAATCAGCCGGCCCAGGAGAACTAGAGTGTAGGATGCATGAAAGAGACACATTGGAAAGTTTGATTAGAACTTTATTAGTTTGGGGCCGGAAGGAAGGCCTAGGGGTGGGGGGTAAGGCTCTGAACCAGGGGGGCCATCTTCGCGGTAGGGAACAGCGTGATCAGAGGTGTGTTTTTGAATGAAGACCAGTGTGTTGAGGAACAAGTTTGTTTCCTTTATACTCCCTTTTCCCAAGTTGTATTGGTTTTGGAAACCTTTTTGCTTGATGTCAGGGGCAAATCCTTTTATCTTTGATAGTACTGCCTGTGCGTCATAGATGCCTTTGATGGGGATTGCTGTTGTCTGTACAGGCCCCGTCTAGCAGCATTCTGTCTCGTCCAGACTTCACAAACATCAAAATCAACCTTTGGTTTGCACTTCTAATCACTGTTTACAGGGACCCCTTGCCTGTATTCCTGTGTCTCCTTGTCTGTGAGGCTGTCACCAGCTCCAGCCCTGACTGGTTGGTTCCTATTCCCTAGATTGGGAATCGCTGATCATTTCTGTTTGTCCCTAACTGCCACATGTAAGAAGAAATTGTATCAGGGTCACCCGCATTAACTTCTTCCCACAGAGGGATAGTATAATCCTTAAGAGGTTACTTAATCCTACAAAGTGCTGCTAAATTATTGCTTGCTGCTTTCTCAGTGATTATGTTCCTCTTTGTACTTGGGGATAATCTACCACCAATAAAACCTGTCCTGGGTGATTTTCTGAGTCTCTGAATGAGGTGATTCGCATATTCCCAGTTTGCTAGCATCCATAGTAGAGCAGGTGATTCAGACTAGTTTCAGCTGCTGGGACAGTCTCTGCTGGAGCCACAAGGTGTTCATTTGCCACGGATCCAGATTTTGTGCTTTTTCAGGTTATCTTGACTACTGATGAATTGTTAAAAAAAAAAAATGCAGTAGCTTGATAATATTTGTAGATTCATTCTATAAACAGTTTTCTTCCTGTTTTCAAATAGCATCTGTACATCTCCAGAGCCTTAATAGGACAAAAAAATGCATTCTAAGACTCTTCAAGCAAGGAAGTTTGGTGCCGTACTTTAGACGATCCCACCTCCATCCTACCTCGAAGAGAACGTGAGGGCACACACATGGGAGAGGACCTGAGTTCCCACACATCTTTAGATCTAACTCAGACTTATTTTTAATGTTTTATTTATTTTTGGGAGAGAGAGAGTGGGGGAAGGGTAGAGAGCGAGAGAGAGGATCCAAAGCGGGCTCTGCGCTGACAGTGGAGAGCCTGACACGGGGCTTGAACTCATGAATTGTGAGATCACGACTTGAAATCAAGAGTCGGATGCTTAACCTACTGAGCCACCCAGGTGCCCCCATAATATCTTTATATCAACATGTCCAGAACAAACTTTTTCCTTTCTCTTCTCTCCATAGCTCAGATTTTCCCCTTTACTTCATTTAATATCCACCCCCCCCCCACCACTATTGTGTTGTAATTTTGTCCTGATGACCTTCTGTTTCCCAAGCCAGAACCCTGGATGTAAAGCTATTAATTCTTCTGTGTTACAAACCCTTCATAGTCCAGTCACCCAGGCCCTGTCTCCTTTAGTTGGGTTGATTCTGTCTAAAAGTAATTGAGAGCTTAACAGTCAGTAGCTAATACTGGAAGGATACTTGTCTTGAGTCCAGATATAAACAGTCCCGGGGTTGGTTCAGCAGCTCTGCTGGGACATCGGGGACCCAGACTCTCCATGCTTCTGCTCTGCTGTCTGTCCCCATCACGTTGGCTCTTGTTCTGGTTTGTCCCGTCATAGCTGTGAAATGGCCATCGTAGCGGCAAACATAGTATCTTCAGTGGGACGTGAAGGAAGACAGGGGTAAGCAGGGCCTTCTGTGTGCACCTCTCTCCTTCTAATAGGCAGACGAGGCTTTGCCAAGGCTGCTCTCCTTTGCCGAGAAATGGTCCCAAGTTGGCTCCACCGTGACTGGGAGGAAGCTACCTGACTTTCCCGGCCTGAATGGCAGTGAGCTGCAAACCCTAGTCCCATTGTTCTTTAAGTCGGTTACCTTATCATTTTTTCTGCTGTTGCTTCTCAAGTTCAGGTCCTTGTTATCTCTGTTCGCAGAACAGTCTTCTGGCTTCAGTCTCTGGCATTACTTCGTTTTAATCCATCTTCCCTTCTGTCACCAAAGTCATCTTTCTGAAACATAGATGATTGTGCCATTCCTGTGCCTAAAATTCACTTGCAGGGTTGGGTCTAATGCCCTTTATGATGTCAGTCACTCAGCACTCAGGCCTATTATCCCTGACTAATAGGCCCACCACCCACCAGTCCCATGCTCTGTCCCACCCCAGCACACACACTTTGTGCTCAGTACTGACATGTTTAGTTCTGCAAGCAGGCTCTGCTACAAGAGCTTACACCTCAGTGTCTGTGCTTGTCTTACCTGGAATGTCCTGTTCTGGCATCGGCCACCAGCCACCTCCTGCCTGTAGCCTTGTCTCTATTCGGCAGACTTGCGCCAACTTTTGCGCCCTAGTTGTACTTTGTACGTATCTTCCACTGTGTGTATCATAATTCTGTGCATCCCATTAGACCAGGTTCCTCGATGGCAGTATCTAGAACTGGGCCTGTCGTGAGAAGGTGTTCTGTAAATATTTACCAAATGAATGGGACTTCAGGCAGTTTTATTAGGAATGGTGCCAGTTCTTAAATGGCATCAAACAGTCTTCCAGTTTCCCTTCCCTTTGTGCCAAAAACCTTTCTGTATTTGTCCCCCTGTTTAGTACATTACTGGATTTTAGCTTTGGTTGTTGTAAAGGGGTGATGGAGTGAAGGGGGGAGGAACACGGGAAGCAGGGAAGGAAAACTATCAAATATTCTTCTTTGACATAGTTGTTTTGTTTGTTTGTTTGTTTGTTTGTTTGTTAAACACTGTGGGGCTAGACTGTTGATTCAGTGAAGTTGGAGCCCCAGCCGCTCCTCGAGAGGCCCTCCTCGCCTTTGTCTTCCTTTACATGCTGCCGAGCGAGGATCCCGCAAGGCTCTGACAGTCCTGTTGCAGCCGTGACCCGCAGACCAAGAACAAGTAGTTGCTCCTGGGGAGATCATCTTTCTGAGAACATTGTCAGAATTTCAGCATGGTTGAACCAGTTAATGGGAACTAGTCTTAATTCCCTTGCACCACGTCTGCTTCTGGGCCCAGGGCCGCTTCACCGCTTGACGTAGAAACAGTGGGTCCGTGAGTCTAACCAGAAAAAAAGGACGGTCAGTCATAAATCTGACCTCCTATGTTATCTGTGGCAGTATCGTTCCTTTTTTTGTTTGTTTGTTTAGTCTGTATGAGAAAAGAATTTAATCTCTGTACGGATTTGTGTTCTGTTGCTAGAAAAAATCTCTGTACGGATTTGTGTTCTGTTGCTAGAATTGCCAAAAATGTAGCGGTTTGAAATGGCTCGTGGGCCAGACGTCCGGGTGGGCGGGGCTGGTCTCACAAGGCTAAAGTCAGGGTGTCGGTGGGCCTAGGCGGGGACAGATTTGCCACCAGGCTCATCCAGATGGTACCAAGGTTCGGTAGCTTGTGGTTGTAGGGCTGAGGTCCCGTTCCATGCTGTTCCATGCAGTTCCGTGCTGGCTGCCAGTCGGAGCCACTCTGGGCTGCTTGGAGCCTCTCGCATTCCTCATTTGCATCCTTGGTCTTCAGACCAGCTGGAGGGCCTGGAGTTGTGCCATGTGAGAGTCTGACCTCCCTTCTCCTGTGTCTGGCCCACCTCCATCCAGAGAGCTCTCCGCTCGTTAATTAAAGGGGACCCACAAGGATATGCCAGGGTAATCTCCCTGTGTTAAGGTGTCTCTAACTTAAATTACATCTGCCAAGACCCTTTGCCATGATTCACAGAACAGATTCACAAGTTCTGGAAACTAGGGTGTAGACACCTTATAGAGTCCCTTCCCTATCACACCATCTATGAAAGGTATTTTGTAAACCCCAAAATATTCAGTGCTCCCTTTTAGCAGGCCCTTGACTTGTCATGGAATAAATATCTCCGTAACTTAAAATGGAAAATTTGAAGTATTCAAGAAGTAAAGCATGGAGAGGCGCCTGGCTGGCTCACTCAGAGGAGCATGTGACTCTTGATCTTGGGGTCGTGAGTTCGAGCCCCACGTGGGGTGTAGAGATTACTTAAATAGAGAAAACTTAAAAAGAAAAAACATGGAAACCTTTTATGAGTGGCTCACACTCCGATGTGAAAGGTCCAGGCATGTTGGCGAACACAGGCCCTTCAGACCGCAGCGGGATATTGTGTAGCAGCTCCAAGGTCACATTCATGATGATGGATAAAGCTAACAAATTAGAATTTAATGAAACTAGTAAATACGACTGAATACCAACAAAAACCTATTTTAGGTGAATTCTTCCATTGGATAGAATTTTTTTTAAATGTATACTTTAATTTCCTTTTGTTGACTGATTTTCTAGAAGATTATTTAAATTCCAGAGTATTATTGTTCAAGTGTCATCCAGTCGGTTGATAGAATATACAGGGAAGTCTGCCAAAATAAATAATCCTAAACTATAACAAAGGCAGAAAAATAATAAAGGGAAATGAGATACATGAAAATAATTTTAATTTTCAATTAATCTGAAACGGATTTGGGTATATGACTGTGATTGCCCTTCCCCCAAAACAATAACGTAAAAACAAATTGACCCCACATTATTTGGAATAAAAGTCTTGGCTCACTAGGTTGTGATACTACTAAATTCTTGCCCATATGGAATTGGGGAGTCTCATTACTACACTATTTGAATTATTATAATTTCACAGCATATCTTAGGCTGGACCAGTTTCCTTTCATTATTTTTCCCAAATTTTCTTGGCTATTACTCATTTCCTCTTCTAGGCTCTCTGAAAAATTCCGTACGTTTTTTTGTCTCTTTGGTCTTTTTTTTTGAACTGTCTTAAAATACACATAAAATGCACTGCCTTAACCGTTTATGGCTGTATAATTCAGGAGCGTATATTCACACTGTTGTGCAGCCGATGTCCAGGACTTTTTCATCTTGCAAAACTGAAACCCTGTATTCATTAAATTCCCCTTACCCCTCCCCTCGCCCCTAGTTACCACAGTTCTACTCTGTCCTGAGAATTTGACTAGATACCTCCTAGATGTGGAATCAACAGGACTTGTCTCTGTAACGAACTTATTTCACTTTACATAGTGTCCCAAAGTTGTACCCATGTTGTACCACATGTCCGAGTTTCCTTCCTTTTTAAGGCCGAATAGCGTCCCGCCGTGTGTGTATCCATTCATGTGTCCATGGACATCGGGGTCGCTCCCACCTTTTGGTGACTGTGCATGATGCTGCTTGAACACAAGCGTACAAATAACCTGTTCGGGTCCCGGCTTTCAGTTCTTTCAGAGGCGCACCCAGTCTGTAAGTTGTTGTTTTCATTGGAACTGCACTGGTTTTAGTGCAGTTTAAAGTAACTTGGGAAGAATTGGCATCTTTCCTATTAACTTATTCTTTTTTTCTCAATGGTGAAAATGGGATTTTTTTTTTTTTTTTTTGCTTTTTGAAATTTTTATCGAGAAAATGCAAATATTTCATACATACACGTAGTTGATAGGTTAATTCCAAGCCCATATATCTGAGCCATCTATTAACAGAATATACTTCATAAGTAAGTAAAATAAGATTCTAGGTCATTTTGTCATAAACATCCACGCTGCATACGTTTTCACCATGTAAATAATTGACTGTAGGGCAATTTACTATAAAAAAAAAAAATCACAAAAAAATGACATTTCATTTGAAAGGACATAGTGAAACATGAAAAATGAATAACAAAATTAAAAGTTCCTATTGCGAAATACAAAATATTTGAATACATTTAAAACGTGTGTAGACTTTTGACAGTATTGCGCAAATAACCAATTTGATTTTGTGGATTGTACCCAGGCATTCGTCTTCGAAGTCTTTCATTTGTAGTATTATACCTTTTTTCTTTTTTCTTTTTTCTTTTTTTTTTTTGTCTATTGATTCATCTCAGCATCACTGTTTTCCTTCTTTCACTTCCTTCCTTCGTTAAGAGAGGTATCCGTTTCCAAACACGAAGATGCGGATTCGTAACCGAGCTTTGCATTGTGCAAGCCGCCTGCACTGCTTTTTTCTCCTAGCATGTTGTCACATGTTGGTGATAATCTGGAATTCCCTGGGAAGTGTGGACGATGTGCCGGCGCCCGGATGCGTTCGTGATGGAGCCCTGCCATCACCATCGCTGCCACGCTCCCCTGTCCCCAGTACAGCGCGGGGTCTGGCCTGACCCTCCTGTTTCACACTGCCTGTAGGCGGGCTCCCTCACAGTGTTTTTGTCAGGTTGATCCATATAGTTGTTACCATCCAGTCTTTCAAGAACACTATGTCCGTGCGTCACTGAATAGATCGTCGTGAGAGCGGGCTAAGATTTATACAGCATCAAAACAGGAGCTTTGTTAATGGAGAAATAAACCGACCGCCAACTTCGATACGTTAACCCAGCCAAGGGCAGTCGAGTCACCCATGGGGAGATGAATCCAGACCATCCACCAGTTATTTTAGCTTTTATAGCAAAATGTTCTTACAGCCAACTGGTGGTGCAGCAGAAATGTTTGTGGCAAAAACGTCTGTGGCTGAGACACACAGGGCGAAAATCCCGGACGTGACTAAAAGGCATTTGGTATATTAAGTGGCAGTAGGACTCAACAGGAAAATAAAGCAGGGGGAGGGGAAGGAGAGCATAGGCCGGGATGGGGCAGTGCGGTTTCTGCTACGGTTTCAAGTCGAGTGGTCAAGAAGGGCCTCACCAAGAAGAAGGCATTCCTGAAAGGTGAAGGGGTACACCGTGTGGATACCTAGGGAAAGAACATTCCAGGCAGAGTACGCAAGCACAGAGGATAAACCAGGCCACATGCCTCCAAAGTAAATGTACAGCAAGAAATAGAAGCTTTTAGGGGGAATTTCTGATTTATGTTCTCAGATAGGTTCATGAGGGTCATTGAAAATTGAGCAGACAGTACCAGAGAAGGAACAATCTGAGATCAAGAGAGATTCCGCAGAGGTGAAAAGTGCCATTGCCTGACTGAAAACTGCAACAGGAGATTGAAAAGTAAAGAGAAAGTAGCAAGATTTAGAAAACCTCTCAAGTAGAAGCATCGCCAGCCTCCAAAAGGATCAGGTGCCAGGCAGTGTTTGTTAAAAGTTAGGAACGTTCAAGCAAAGCCCGGTTTAACTTTTAAATGTTAAGGATGAAATAAAAAGTCCTACAGACACGCACAGGCAAAAAAAGGTACCTCAAGGGAACAAAATCAAGACTTCTCTGTCCTGACACCAAACCCCAAGTACAACGGAGCGTTATCTGCAGAGTCGTGAAAGGGAGAGCATTTCCGTCTGAATGCCCTGACGTCTCTAGTGGTCACTCGCGCAAAAGGATGTGGAGAGTATCTGGGACCTCTGGGGGGGCTACTGGAGGTCTCAAGAACTTAAGAATGGGGTGGTGACTGTAGAGGAAAAGCCATGGTCTCCAACGCTAGTTGGAGTTAGCAGAGCTAGTTCCTATGATATATATGGTTATGGGCGATGCCAGGGTCCTGAATTACTCTTCAAAGAGAATGAACATGATGTTGCGATTAAGTCCCAGGTTGTATTGACCAAATCTGGTAGAGAGGGAGGGAGGGAAGTCAGCAGATATGGTTGGTTTTGGTCCGTATTGGAAAATTGTATGTGTAAATGCTTTTTGTCATGTAAATGTAAGTAGTGTTGGGATAAAGTTGGATCTAGAGGGGAAACAGCAGAGAAAACACAGTTCATACAGTGGAGGAGAGAAAACAGAAAGAAAAATGGAAAAGGAAGACAAATAGGCCCAAATACAAAAATTATGAGATGGTCGTAAATAAATTAAATCCCCTATTAAGTTTGTTAAGTATGTTTATGTCCTTTCCTTACAGAAATTTTAAATTACACATGGTCAAAACTGTCATCGTTTTATGACCATTCAGGTTTATATCATCCCTAGAAAGGCTTTTCCGGGTCTGAAATTATAGAAGTAATCCCCGTATTTACTCTCCAGGGGAAAACCAGTTACCCCAACACTGTTGATTGGATGATCGATCGTTCCCCATGTTAATTGGAGGTGTATGCCACATTTATCCTCTAACAGATTGTCATGGATGTAGAAGTCCTATTTCTTGACTCTCTGGGCTTGTCCTGTATTTAGTTGCCTCTTCCCACACTCTCATCAGATGTTTAGTTGCGTATTCCAGTGTTTTGATACTGGTGATGGAGGTTTCTCTTGCTCTCTCTCAGCATTTTATGTTTCTCACACATTCGTTTTTCAAATAAAACTTAGAATCAATTCATCAAAAAAACTCACTGAAATTTTCAGTGCAATGACATTAAGTTTATGAATAATTTGGGGGGAGAATTGACAGATTTAGAATATTGAGTCTCCCCATAATATAAGAACTTTTGTATTTTAACACTCATTTTTGAGAGAGAGACAGAGTGTGAGCAGGGGAGGGGCAGAGAGGGAGGGAGACACAGAATCCGAAGCAGGCTCCAGGCTCCGAGCTGTCTAGCACAGAGCCCGACGTGGGGCTTGAACCCACAAACCGTGACATCATGACCTGCTCCGAAGTCAGACACTTAACTGACTGAGCCCCCCACATGCCCCAAGAACTGACCTTTTTGAGTGATTATTACAGGCCAGCCATTGCCTCATATCATCATCCCTTTTTAAGATGAGGAAGCTGAGGCATAGTTGAAGGGCCTGCTCAGAATTGTGGCCATAAGTGGTAGAGCACAGCCCTGCATCCCGAGCTCTGACACTACAATCTGTGCCCCTAACCACCGCATTACAGTTCTCTTCCTCCTCCCATCCCTGGAAAGTGCTGTTTCTCTATTTGTCTTGATTTCCACACCCCTGACCCCACCTAACTTCCACTCTGTGCTTTCTGGAACTCCTGAAGGGGCAGTGGCAAAAAAAAAAAAAAAAAAAAAAAAAAAAAAAAAAAATCCCTGACCTCTGAATATTCCTGTGATGGCTAATTGTATGTGTCAACTTCACTGGGCCAAGCTAGTACCTGGGTTTTAGTCAAACATTAGTCTAGGTGTTGCTGTGAGGGTATTTTTTGGATGCAGTTTACATTTAAGTCAGTAGACTTTGAGTAAAGGATAATGGGGGTGGGCCTCATCCAGTCCATTGAAGGCCTTAAGAGCAAATACTGGGGACCCCTAAGGAGGAAGGAATTCAGCCTCCAGAGGAGCTACATCACCTCCTCCTAGGTCTCCAGCCCCCCCCCCCCCTGCCCTGCACATTTTACACTTGCCCCCCGCCCCCCGCCCCCCGCATCATGTGAGCCAGTACCTTACAACGACCCCTTCCTTCCTGCACCTTCATCCGAGTCAGATTCTGGCATCACCGTTACTGCCGTCCCTCTGGCGTACTTATCTGGCAACCCTAGTGAAGTTGAACTCCCCATCTCAACAGCTGAGCGCAGCTCGAGAAAACCCCACAGCCATCCTGACTGATCTCACTTTGAAATCGTGACCACAAACCCCAAGGGGACCCTAAATGCTGTCTGGCAGTGCTTCCATATTTCTTTGGTCGACTGACTTTCCCACTCCAAGACAGCTCCGGTGCCCCTCCCCGGTCCTCACTCTCCGCTGGTGACTTCACTGCTTGCTTCACTTTAAACAAGAAAGTAGGGGCGCCTGGGTGACTCAGTTAAGTGTCCGACTTCAGCTCAGGTCAGGATCTCACAGTTCATGAGTTCGAGTCCTGCATCAGGCTCTGTGCTGATGGCTGGGAGTCTGGAGCCTGCTTTGGATTCTGTGTCCCCCTCTCTCTCTGCCCCTCCTCCACTTCGTGCTCTCTCTCTCTCTCTCTCTCTCTCTCTCTCAAAAATAAACATTAAGAAAAAATTAAAAGAGGAGCAGCTGAAGAGAATATGATCTCCACCCCCCCACCCCCACTGCCTTGGTACAGTCCTCCTGCGCGTGGAACGGGAATCACCCGTGTCCTTACCGGAGGTCAGACCTCCCACTCTGTACTGGATCCCAGCCCCTCACTTCGGTGCAAGGACCTCTCAGAACCGTCCACGCTCTCACCTGCTGTCCTCGTAGTCGCTATGGAACGTGCTATGATAGTTTCCGGTCCTTGTCCTTCTGAACTGAGGAGTTAGTGGACTTACTCTGACATTCTGTCCGTTGACCATGCACCATATGGCACCACGCTCTCAAGCCAGAGGTTTGTGTCTTTTTAATCAACTTCTTTAGAAATGTGTTACTTTAAAAGACTAACAAGGAAGCAAGCAAGAGCTGGGCTATTTCAGGCCTGTTCATTCATTTCTGTTGCTGTTTTATCTGGGCATCAAACGGTAATTCACACACGGTCAAGTTCCTCACTCTGCAGTGAGCTTGAAGGCAGAGACAAGGTCTTACTCTTTATTCCCAGAACTTGGTGCATTGTCATTGCTTTTAAAAGGTTTGTTAGGCTCACCTGAAGTTCTCCTAGGAGCCGTCATCCTGAAATTCTTCCTCTCTCCACTGTGTCCTCTTGTTCATTGCGGCTGCCTGCAGGACGATGGAAAGGATGGACGGACGGACCTCCCCACCCTGTCAGGTGGCCAGCGAGAGCCCCAAACATCTGTGCCGGTTCCGAACAGGACTATCAGTGTGACACAGAGTCATGGCTAAGGCAGGGGCAGCCGGAAGCTGTCCTTGACCTCTTCCTTGATCAGGCCTGCCGTCTGCCGTTTGGAATCTGTTCTTTGTCTTTGAGGTATAGTCTGGAATCCCTCAGACCGTGTGGATTTGCATCCCACCTCCTGCTTTTTACCTGTGTGACCTGGGAAGGTTTCTCAACTTCTCTGTGCCTCTGTTCCTTGCTAAGATGGGAATCGCAATTCATAGGGTTATTGTAAGGGTCGATTTATGTCCAATGCATGGACAGGGAGCTGGCACATGATAATCACAAGAAAGCACCAGCTGTGTGTTAGTGGTGTTATTTGCAGGATTAGAAGAAGCTGAGCGAGCTCCCGGTTGTATTCCTTCTGCAGTTGCAACACCTCGTAACTTGATCTTTGGAATTTCCTCACTTTATCTTAAGGAGTGTTCCGCTGCCGAGGACAGGAAAGCAGGCTGTTGCGTGTTTGACATTAGCTCTAAAATCTCCCATCACGGTGTATGTGTAACTCTGGGGCTAATTATGTAAGCCTCTTCTCTTCCCTTGTGCGTGGAGAGCCTTTGAGCCACGTGAACTTAATGGAGCTGATTTTTCAGTCTTGAAACATTTGTGGAAGTTGTGAAAACAAACAGCTTGGCCGAGACTGGTTTGTACGCCATGGCGGAGTTCTCATTTCTAGCTCATTGTCCGGCAGTCAGTTAAAGCAACCACCAGGTAAGCACACTGGTTCTTCCCAGCCCTTCTCAGCATAATCTGCGTGTGTGCCCTAGTTTACTGCCCAGTAGTACGAGAAGTTGCTTGAAGGACTCTTGCAATTCTCAGGTCCAAAACGAACGTATCTTCTAGATTTCTCCTCCTGATGTCCTAGAGAGGAGTTTCAGATACGAAGGTTCGTTTCCAGAACAGGAGGTCTCTACGTTACTGAATTAGTGACCAGGTGGGCACATTATATGGCATTTAAGGCAAAGGCTAGGCAGTGACTCTTTTTACTTGCAGTGGTGCGGGAGGGGTCACCATAACTTCACACTTAAGGAAAAATGATGAATAGTCATGATCTCCATCTTACTCCCAAGTTGTTCGGGGCGCTTCCAGATCATGTAAAGAAAAGGAGGGGCCCATGAGGCTGTCTGCTGGAAGCCAGGCTGTGTGATAGGAGCAGCAGTAGGTAGAGGCTGTGAAGCCTGGGCTGTTTATGGTTTGGCCACTCATCATGTGACCATGGGCAAATTACTCCTAAAGAGATTTACGTGTTTTACATGGACCGTTACTACGAAAGAGAGTGAGTGAAAGTACGTTTTAGGGTAGCGTTCAAAAATGAGTTTTCGGTTTACTACATATGCACATATTTCTGTTCTAACACAGGTTTGTGATTGATTGCTTACATTCTTAATGAGTTCCTTATGGACAAGGACTGTGAGTTAATCGTCCGTGTAACCCCAGCGCCTGGCAGCCCCTGACACATAGGTGTGCCTACATTGTATTGAATCAGGGTTGTTTAACTTGCTTCATTTATGGCTTTGGTGCAAGTAAACATTTTTAAATCAGATTTAAACTGAGGTATAATTTAGGAGACTCTTCTAGAACAGTAGCTCTTCTTTTAAAAAAAATTTTTTTTAATGTTTATTTATTTTTGAGACAGAGAAAGACAGAGCATGAACGGGGGAGGGTTGGAGAAAGGAAGACACAGAATCCGAAGCAGGCTCCAGGCTCTGAGCTGTCAGCACAGAGCCCAACGCGGGGCTCGAACTCACGGACCGCGAGATCATGACCCGAGCCGAAGTCGGATGCCCAACTGATCGAGCCACCCAGGCGCCCCTAGAACAGTAGCTCTTGATTGTATCCTAGACCAGCTAAGAAGTACACTTACATCACACCGTTACGCACACGTGTAAACTGATACCAAACGTTCAGGAAATACCTTACTCAGTGTCTTGTCCTCTGATAAGTCCTATTCCATCATATTTCACTCATTGGAAATAATGCCGGTGCCAACCCACCGAAATGATTTCGGGATCCTGTAATGGGGTGCAACCTACAGTTTCAAAGACGCTTCTCAAGAATGCAAGCTCTATGAAAACCAGAACTTCATCCTATTTGCTACCGTGTTGCTAGCGCTTGGCACATAGTAGGTGTTCGGTAAATATCACCTGCATGAGTAAAAGAATGGAGATACTCTTTTCCATAGGTCACAGTCGAAAAGATAAAGCATTACAAACTCCTTGCTGCATTTCAGTTCATCCAGTATTTGAGCAGTCTACTAGGTATAATACAGTGCCCTCAGCACCATGGAGGATCCAGGAATTTTTTTTTTAAGTTTATTTATTTTGAGAGAGAGAGCAGGGGAGGGGTGGAGAGGGAGGGAGAGAGAGAGAATCCCAAGCAGGCTTCACACCATCAGCATGGAGCCCAACGCAGGGCTCGAACTCACGAACCGCGAGATCATGACCTTAGCCAAAATCAAGAGTTGGATGCTTAACCATCTGAGCTACCTGGGCACCCCTGGAGGATCTAGAATTAAAGAACACTCAGCCTCAGGCCTTGCTCAGTTTAGAGCCCAATCCAGAGTGCAGGTCAAGTACAGATAGGCCATGAAAGAAGTTTCAAGATTTTACCAAAATATCTGACATCAGCTTTTGAGACAACTACACCAAGTGCCTCGTAGGAAAGATTTGCCAAGAACTTAGATTTCTGGTACAGATATGCCGTCAGGACCAAGAATTGACAGTACTCTGCCTCATCTATACCAGAGATAACATCCTCTGGTAATGAAAATCGAGCCAAACTGTAGGTTACACGCAATAGGTTTAGTCTTAAAAATATTCAAGGAGCATTTGGTTCACTGTTGATTTGACTTGTAAAAATCCATTCTCCTTTAAAAAACAATTTACAGTCATCCTGGGTCTAGCTTGTGGTGGGTCCTAAAAATTAGGTTTTTTGACAAGCACAGGAATTTGTTTTTGAAAATTGGTTTGCCTAGTTGATAAAGCGGAGGAAACCGACGTTATGTGAAATGCATAGGAGCACATTTTCCTTGGTTTTAAGTTTCCTGTGAGTGCATAGTGATGTGTACTCATGCTCGTGAACTTCAGGACAGTGCTGTGGAGCTTTAAGTCTCAAAGCACAGTCCTTGGGAAGGCCAGCTTTGGACTAACCTTAAAATGGATCGTCAAAACTGGGACTTAATAAAAGAGGGTGCAGGCTGAATAGTTCTGCTGAAACAAACATACACTGGGACTCTGTGTGTGTGTGTGTGTGTGTGTGTAAGTTTGGTTACACTGTCTCAAAAAAAGCTTTGCAGAACATTTACAAAACTTGAAACCCTATTAACTAAAAAATTACTAGCAAATAAAGATCGAGGCTTAATACCTAAGGTTATCAACAATTTATAGATAGCATGGTAATGAAAATGTTAATGTTATGTAAAGATTTTTTTTCCCGAAGACCCAGAAAGTGAGTGATGTGCTTATTTTATTTATTGTTTTAAATTTTTTAGCGTTTATTCATTTTGAGCAAGACCATACAAGCGGACAGCAGGGGTGGGCAGAGAGAGGGAGACACAGAATCCGACGCAGGCTCCAGGCTCTGAGCTCTCAGCACAGAGCCCCACGCGGGGCTCAAACTCACGGACCGCGAGATCATGACTTGAGTCAAAGTTGGACGCTGACTCAGCGACTGAGCCACCCAGGCGCCCCGATGTGCTTATTTTAGATAACATTCTCTGGTAATGAAAAAATTGGACATTCTTAGAAATAATGATAATGGAATAGAATATGTAGTGTGCCATCTTTCTTACGGTATAAAGCAAATTAACAGATAGATCTGGATGCTTACGGTTTCATCTAGAAAAGATAGTAGTTTGTCTCAGTTCATTCAGTGAGTTTTTATTGACTCTGTTTTACGATTAGCCTGATGCTAAGGCTCTATAGATAGCATTTTAATATGATTTACTATTAAGTAGCATTTGCTGTAAGATTATCTAGGACTCAATCCAGTGGTACCAAAAAGACCTCCTGAGGTAGTCAAACAGTGTGAATGTCAAAGACGGCTTTATATGAGATGGCACTATGGGAATTACCCCAGTTTCCACTACTCGCGGTTTATTTTTAATTTTTAACTCAGTAAGTGAAAGGCCTTCTCTTTTCCCCTAAACACCTTTTTTATGGGAGTTAAGTAAAACACTTGCCTGAACCCACACGAACACGGGTTTTTTTTAGGGGAAACCATCATACTTTATACTTAGATCAGTTAATACTACCTTTTGAGGAAGTCAGGCCCAGCACCTAAGTGGTTATATTAAATGTTTTAAGTTCCAGACTAGGGAGATAGCATGTATCCTCACTGCTGCTTTCAAACAGGAAGCGTAAAATTTTATTAAATTGATAAGTCAAATCACTGACTGAAATGAAGCTTAATGAAAGTTCTCTGTCAGAAGAATAATGTAACATTTTAATATAGGACTGTAACACACCACAGTCAATTCACTTCTGTAAACAGTGCTTTAAAGTAATAAATGGAAATGTTTAGGTCGGTGTTTTGCATTGAGGCAAGATGGAGCTCAAAAGTAATTGCAGTTATCGATGTTATTTGTTGCCTTCCCACATATTTTAAGATGATAGGTTTCCTGTGAAGTGTTTCCTTTTACCTTTTATTATATTAATACTTAAAAAGCTTCGAAAAGCCCTCTACGCTTCCGTGGCGGTTGGTGTCGGAAGAGGTAAAGCTGGAATCCGTGCTCCTTCCTCGGCCCTCTTCTGTATGCTTGGGAAGCCCCAGGCCGTGACGGCCCAGTGCCGAAGTGACGTGTGGCTCTCCAGTTCCTCGCTCCTGTTCGTGACTGTAGGAGCGCCCTGTGACACCACTGGCATACTTACGGAGACCTGTTCCTCAAACCTGTGCTCCTCCAGAGGATAAATGATCGCGTGCGGGATTCTTAAAGCAGACTCAAATTAATTCTGCCGTTGTTTGCTATTCACTGTAATGAGTCACTGCTCCTGGGAATTTGACATCGGCTCCCAAAGATTCTTGAAAATTCCGAGATTTAGCAGATAGCTGGCACTGAGCCGCTTATTTACGTGAGCGTGTGGCCATTTCCCGGTAGGTAAGACGAAAGCATGAGGGAAGGATCACATGGTCAGTAAACGGGTTTGCTACTCCTGACGCTTCCTGTTTCCCGGGGGTCAGGTAGCCCTCTGAGGACTTCACGTGGTGTATGCTATCTATTAATAATCCCCATTTTATAAATAAGGACAGGGGAGATAGCATCTTTTTTAGGTTATGCACCTAGTGAACAGTGAAGCCAGAGTTTGAACCGAGGCTTTCAGGCCCCAGGATCCAAATTGGAATCCAAACGCTCTTTGAGACCAACAGGGGACCTTGAAGAAGTTCTCATGTACGTGCATCAGAAGAAACCAAAGCAAAGAGCTCCGGTCTCCTGACAGCCCAGTGTCTTTTCCACTATCGTTCAGATTCTTCAGCCCGTGTGGGTTGTCGTACTTGGATCAACCTCTTTCTATCCACGCGATATATCTGTAGTCAAGTCAAGTGTAACAGAAGCCATGTCCTTGGGATCTAGCCCAGAATAAAGGAACACTGTGGGCTTTCCTGTTAGACCCTAAGGGAAGGAGCGCCCTGGATGAAGCCCGCTGACCAGGCGATACGCTCCATCCAGATGACTTAAGTAGGTGGTTGATGGGGAGACACTGTGGTAACTTGCTGGTTTCGTGGTTTGAGAGAAGACTAATTCGTGGGAGCGTCTGGCAGCTTGACCGTTTTCCTTTGCGGCAGAAACGTCTGATTTCTCATATAATCCACTGAGGGCCTCTCTTCCTCAGCACTGGGTGAATTGGGCACATAGCCACCTCTTGTGGATGTGCCCCTGACGTTCTTTGTCCCTTCTCTCTCGCAGTGTGGCCTTTGTGTGATAAACTCTGTGTCGGCCAGCCCCGGTGTCAGTCTGTAGAGCTCTGGGAGCGACAGTTCTCAAACTAGTCCCCTGAATGCTAGTTGTACTCTTACACTTGAACCAAGCTCTTAGGAGTAAAAGTGGTCTTTTCCAGTTCGGATGAACGGCTTTTGGGTGAAACTCTTCTGGGTTATCCATCTTTCCCAAGTACGTGACTGTAAACCTTGGCACCTGCTACTGTTTAGACAACAAAATCCGGGAAGACGTATCCAGCAGAAATTAACAGAAGTCTTGCGTACATCCAGCCATATCTAACTCAGCAGCTTGTTTTGTTTGTTTGTTTTTCGTGGACGTGTGTTCTTGGCTGGGAGCTCATGTTGTGTATTTTTTGTTTCTTTTGGAAAATGTCAGTGTTTTATGGTGTTCTACAAAAGCAAGAATTTCCATAGCAGGTTTGAGAAGCTCTGTTAAAGCTCTGTGGGGAGATAAAGTAAACACAAAGGATGGAAACCATGTCAGAGAAGGACTGAGAAACCCTACTGTTAATTTCAAAAATCTTGGACTTGGGGGAGGATAGCGGTTAAATCACGGTAGGGAAGTTTTGCAACTGAAGTCATTCAGGAAAAGGCTCCACTGTCATATAGTTTTTTGTTTTGTTTACGCTTATCTTATTAAATCCCCACTTAAAACAGGCACCATCCATATCGTCTGCAAAGCCTTGGCAGGACTTTGAAGGCAAAGGACTTGACAAGGCATGCTGACCTTGAAGGCATGTTGACCTGTCTTCCACAGGCAGCCGGCCCGGTTTTTAAAGATGGAGCCTCTCAGGCCTGTGCTCTAATAATAGAGCCAGGAAGCCCAATGAGAACAGACTCATTTGGAGGGCATCTCTCTCTATGACCGACCCCCCCCCCCCCACGGAAGCTTTCCCCTCTTTCCTTCTGAATTCATTCAGGGAAAAAAAAAATTTACACCAAAGAAAAACATCTAATCTCCTTCATCATGTAAATTCTAAGAATTTTGGCAGTAATATGCTGCTGTTCATATGTTCATTCTGGTCGCTGACCAGAATATATGTATTTAGAGTTGCTTTTTGTCTGTTCTTTTTTTTTTTTTAATGTTTATTTATTTTTGAGACAGAGCACGAGTGAGGGAGGGGCAGAGAGAGAGGGAGACACAGAATCAAAACAGGCTCCAGGCTCCAAGCTGTCAGCACAGATGCGGGGCTTGAACCCATGAACCATGAGATCATGACCTGAGCCGAAGTCAGACGCTTAACCAACTGAGCCACCCAGGTGCCCCATCTTTTTGTCTGTTCTTGATGTGTTATTTGTTTATAGCCTGGCTTCTATGTGATTTTTGAAGGCAGCTGTCCGAAATTTGAGAAGTAACCTATTTAAAGGCTTTTGACTGGGGATAAGAGTTCAAGAACTAATTGGACCACCTTTTGTGTCATTAGAAAATGTTTTACAGGGGTGCCTGGGTGGCTCCATTGGTCAAGCATCCAACTTCAGCTCAGGTCATGATCTCATGGTTTGGGGGTTCAAGCCCCATGTCAGGCTCTGTGCTGACAGCTCGGAGCCTGGAGCCTGCTTCAGATTCTGTGTCTCCCTCTCTCTCTGCCCCTCCCCCTCTTGTGCTCTCTCTGTCTCTAAAATAAATAAACATTAAAACTTTTTTTTTTAAAGAAAATGTTTTACAGTAGCTTGTATATTTTTCATTGTTTTTGTTTTGGTCGAAAGCCCCACAGTCATGATCTGCATATTTTATTTCACTCAGATTGAAGTTTACATTGGACCATTTGTTAGAGTAAGCACAGGGAAATGGGAAACTTTTTTTTTCTTCATGAATTTTTTTGGTTTTCATTTTGCTAACAGTGGGAAAACTTTCCTATAATGCCAAATTTCCTTATTTTTTTTTTTTCCAAAGGAACTAAGTATGTATTGTATTCAAAGGAAAATTTGTCCTTGGGGGACACTTGGTATTTATAGAACAGTTTTTAAGTTTGCCGACTACAAAATGACAGGCTCTTCTGCCGTTCATCTGCGGTTCATAGATCCTTTATTTCTGTTCTTCACGTTTTTTGAACCGTTTTCTTGAGATATAATTCACATGCCATCCAGGTCACCCTTTGTGTGCAGTTCAGTGGATTTTAGTGTGTTCACAGAATCCTACAGTCATCATCACACTCCATGTTAAAAATTTGTCTTCACCCTGAAAAGAAACCCCATCCCATTAGCAAACACTTCCATTTCCCTGCAGACCTCCCAGCCGCAAGTAACCACTGCTATACTTTGTTTTCTTAAGTTACCTGTTCCGGGCATTTCGTGTAAATGAAATCATACGGTATGTGGTCTTTCCTGACGTGGCATGATGTTTTCACGGTCCATTCATGTTGTCCCCTGCATCAGTACTCCATTCCCTTTTGTTGAGAAGTGGTGTTGCATTGTATGCATATATCACGTTTCATTCATTCATCGGTTGATGGACATTTCGATTGTTCCTGGTTTTTGGTTATCGTTAAGTAATACTGCTATGAGTGTTGATTACAAGTTTTCATGTCACTGTGTATTTTCAGTTTCTCTTGGTGTAAACCCAGGAGTGAAATTGTTGGCTCATAGAGTAACTTTAGGTGTAATATTTTGAGGAAATGCCAAACTTTCCCAAAACTGCCATGCCATTTTGAATTCCCGTCAGCAGCGTATGAGGATTTGTTTCCCCACATCCTTGTCAGCTTGTGGTTGTCTTTTTGATTATTGTCATTGAAGTGGGCGTGAAGTGGTATTTAATGGTTTTGACTTGTGTACCTTCTTTAGAGAAATGCCTGTTTAGATCCTTTGCCCATTTTTTAAATTGGATTATATGTCCTGTTCTTGAATTCTAAAAGCTCTTTATATATTCTGGATATACATGCCTTACCGAATACGTGATTTGCCAGTATTTTCTCCCATTCTGTAGGTTGCCCTTTTACTTCTTTATAGTGCCCTTTGAACTTTGAACGTACAATGTCTTAGTTTTTGTGAATCTGATTTATTCTCCTTTTTTCTTTTGTTGCTCGTGCTTTTGGTGTCACAACTATGAAGCCATTGTCTAATATAAGATCATGAAGATACACTTTTGTTATTCTAAAAGTTTTATAGTTTGCTGCTCTTACATGTAGGTCTTTGATCTATTTTGAGTTAATTTTTGTATATGGTGTAAGGTGGGGGTCCTGCTTCATTCATTTGGATGTGGATGTCCAGTTCGAGTTTCTTTCTTTCTTTCCTTTTTTTTTTTTTTTTTATTTTTTTATGTTTATTTTTGAGGGAGAGAGAGCATGAGCGAGCATGAGCAGGGGAGAGGCAGAGAGAGAGACACAGAATCCAAAGCAGGCTCCAGGCTCTGAGCTGTCAGCACAGAGCCTGACGTGGGGCTTAAACTCCAGAACTTGGAGATCATGACCTTGAGCTGAAGTCAGACACTGAACCCCCTGGGCCACCAGGCACCCTATTTGGCTTCATTTTTTAAAAGAACTTTCTTTCCGTCATTGAACTGTCTCGGCACCCTTGTCAAGGATCAGTTAATCATACATGTAAGAGTTTATTTCTAAACTGACTTCTTCTCCATTGATCTGTATGTCTGCAGTTACTACAGCTCAATTCTAAGTTTTAAAGTCAAGAAGTGTCAGTCTTCAGACTTTTTCAAGATTGTTTTGGATATTAGACTTCAAGCATTATCTTACCAATTTCTGCACAACAACAAAAAATTGAGATTGCAGTGATTCCACAGGTCAACTTGGGGAAGATTGCCATCTTAACAATATTAAGTTTTATATTCTGTGAGCATGGAAAGTCTTTCCATTTATTTAGGTATTTAATAATGTTTTATCATTTTCAGATACAGAGTTACATTTTTTTGTTAAATTTATCCCTAAATATTTTTTGCTGTAACTGTAAATGAAATTTTCTTAGTTTCATCATTGCTAGGATGCAGAAATACAGTTGATGTTTGTATATTAATCTTGTGCCTTACAATCTTGCTGAACTTGTTTATTAGTGTTAATAGATTTTTAGTGGATTTCTTAAGATTTTTATATGCAAGAGTACGTCATCTGCAAATAAAGATCATTTTACTTCTTTTTTTCCAATCTGGGTGTCTTTTATTTCTTTTTCTTCTGCAATTGCCCTGGCTGGAATTTCCAGTACAGTCTCTTGGAAGGGGCAAGAGCAGACATTGCTGTTTTGTTCCTGATCTCAAAGGGAAAGAAAGCCTAAAGTGTTTCACCAGTAAGTATGATGCCAGCTGTGGCTTTTCATAGATGCCTTTTATCAGACTGGGGAAGTTTCCTTATATTCCTAGTTTGTTGAGTGTTTTTATCCTGAAAGAGTGTTGGATTTTGTTAAGTGCTTATCTGCATCTAATGAGATGATTGTGTGGGGCTTGCCTTTTATTCTGTTGGTATGGTTTAGTACATTAATTTGTTGAATATTAAAACCACTTTACATTCCTGGAAGAGATCTCACTTAGTCACAGTGTATAGCCCTTTTTTATATGTTGCTGGAGCCAATTTGCTAGTATTTGGTTGAGGATTTTTGAGTCTGTGTTTATAAGAGATGTTGGTCTGTAGTTTTCTCGTGAGGTCTTTGTGTTTGGTGTCAAGTTCATTGTGGCCTCGTAGAATAAATTGGGAAATGTTCCCTTTTCTTTCTTCGGGAGTAGTTTGTGAAGAATTGGTACTAGATTCTTAAGTATTTGGTGGAATTCACCAAAATCATCTGGGTATAGTCTTTTTATTCATGGGTAGTTTAAATTACTATTCTCTCTCTGTCTTTCTCCATTCTCATTTGTTATAGATCTAGTCAGATTTTTTATTTCTTCTCGAGTCAGTTTTGGTAGTTTGTGTCTTTTCAGGAATTTGTTCGTTCTGTCTCAGTTGGTATACGGTTGTTCATAGCATTCTGTATAATCCTTTTTATTTCTGTAAGGCCAGTAAAGAGATCTAGTCATAGATTTCCAACTAGTAAATAGTTACTTTAATCTCACAAAGAAATTAACTCTTAAACTTGGGGGCTTTCTAGGTATAGAAACTACAAAGAAACGTGAGAGTCAAAGTACTGTCGAGTCTCCCATTGTTATTGCTAACAGTGAATAAACAGCCTCAACTTTAATGCCTGCCCGGCACAGAATATTGAGACACAGCCTTTGAGGAAAAAAAACGATGTTAGGAGGGGGTAAGCTTCTGCTGTTTAATACTGTCCAAAGGAATGTCTCTGGGTTAAGCCCTCCTCTTCCTGGCAACTTGTAGGCTTCAAAACCTTGAACAAAAACACTTGACCTGATGGTCCAACGTTCCATCTGAGAGTGGAGGTGAATGCTACCAAGTGTTCATTTGCCATTGTCGTGTGTCAGCAATTCATTAGAAACGTTATGGAGATCAGATCTCCTTAGAGTGAACTCCAAGGGACTGGCCAGATGTTTGGATAGGACATTTCTCTCTCATTTTTATGTTTCTCATATTTTACAGATCTTCCAACTCTAAAAATGCATCAAAACATACACATTTTTCTTTTGTAGAATGTAAAGTCTCAAATGCAGGGACATTTCCGACTCTAAAACAGTAGAGTACCTACCCAGCCAACTTAAAGGAGTTCTAAGCATCGGAGAGATTATTTTCAGTTGTGAAAGGGCAGAAAATAAAAGATCTGAGTTCAAGATCCCCACTCTGGCAAGTGCATTCCCCTCCTTGCCCTCCCTGTCTTAACTCCTGGCCAGAAGTCACCGTTTGTGTATGATTTTTATTTTCGTGAAAACCTTTCCGTTAATAAAGCATTTAGATTCCCATTATAGAAATTTATTATAAAAGCACTTTTGGAAAAAGCTATTTACTGCTCACCTAAAAGCTAAATTTAACTGTTAAAGTTAAGCGATACTAGGCATTAAATGGAAATAAATGTTTCGTTTCCTAAGAGTGTAAAACCTTTTGAGTTATCGCAGACAAACCATTTTGGATGTATCTCTGTGGAGAATATTCTATATTTTGAAAGAGAAGCTACTCTATAAAAAGAGAAAAGGTCACATTTAAAGCGGAGCTGTCTGCATCCAGAACAAAAGCCTGTCGGTGCTGTTGTTAAGGAAATCAACAGTACACAGACCAAATTATTGGTTGCAAACAGCATAAACAATGGAATTTTTCAAATGGAAAAGGCAGTTTAAGTCTTAGAGAAAAGGAAACCAGCCAGTGACTGCAAAAGCCTAGCAAAAACTGTGTGCAGACTAGCTGATCCCCTTGTGGTGTTTTCTACTCTTTCTCTGAAAAGGGAGAGAAAGGAGGAGGATAGCAAGAAAAATGGAAAAAGCCTCTCTTCTCTTGTAAGGAGGCGAGAACCAGATCATTTTCTTTAGTTCCCCCTAACTTTTTATTTTGAAAATGTTTATGGCTTCAGAGAAGGAAAACTGGAAAGAAGAGTAGTCTGTATACTCTTCACCTGGAGTCACCAATTTTTAACCACGTTTGCTTTCTCATACCCTCTCTTACACATACACATACCCGCATTCACACCCACACAGAGTTAAGTCACAAACATTATAGCATTTCATCTCAAAATACTTGAACATGCATTTCCTACCTAACAGGGCATTCTCTCTGCCTAACCAAAGTACTGTTACGACACCCAAGAATTTTCCCATTCATTATTATTTCCCCTAATAAAGTCTTGGGGAAGAAGACGGGGGTTTAATGTAAGATGCAGTCAGGGTCCCTTCATTGCATTTAGTTGTCATATCTTTTTCATCTTCTTTAAAGAGTAATAACTACTCTTCTTTTGACTTTTATGTCACTATTTTTGAAAAGACCAGGTTACTTCTAGAATATCCCGTAGTCCAGGCTTACTGCTTTTTTTCCTTATGGAAGCATACGATATGTTAAACATATCTTGACAAAACCAGCAAAGAAAATGTTGTGGCCTTTCTATTTTGTCACATCAGGAGGCACGTAACATCAGTGTGTCCAGCTGTTGGTGATTCTGTTTAATCACCCACATAAGATATTCACCATATTTTTTTTCATATTGTCAAAGGTGTCTTTCTTTTTCTTATAATTTAGAGAAATGTGGGGTACGATACTTTGAGACCCGGTAAACATTGTTCTCCACCAACCTCCTCCTTTTTCTCCAAAATCAGGAAGAAAACAAGGATGCCCACTCTCCCCACTTTTATTCAGCATATAACTGGAATTAGGCAAGAAAAATAAAAGGCATACACAAATTGGAAAGAAAGAAGTAAAACGGCCGCTATTACGGATGACGTGATACCATATATAGAAATTGTTAGGACTAATAAAAAACTCAGGTTGTGGGATACAAAATTAATATGTAAAAATCAGTTGTTGTGTTTCTGTATACTAGTAACAGACTTGTCAGAAAGCAAAATCAAGAAAACGTCCCATTTACAGTTGAATCAAAAAGAGTAAAATACCTAGGAATAAATTTAGTCAAAGAGGTGAAAGACCTATATACTGAAAACTATAATACATTCATGAAAAAAATTGGAGACAAGTAAAAAGCAAAGATATTTCGTCCTCAAGGACTGAAAAAATTAATAGTGTTAAGATGTCCATGCTATCCAAAGCAATCTACAGATTCCGTGCAGTGCCTGTTAAAATTCCAGTGGCATTGTCCACAGAACTAGAAATAATTCTAAACAGATTTTAGACCTGAGTAACCAATTTTGACAAAGAAGAACAAAGCTCGGGCTATCACACTCCCTGATTTCAAATATTACAAAGCTCTAGTAATCAAAACAGTATGATATTGGCATAAAAACAGATACATCAGTAGAAAGGTAGAGAGCACGGAAATAAACCCGTGCATTTTTTGGTCAGTTGATTTACCACAAAGGAGGCAAGAATAGAGTATAGGGAAAGGGCAGTGTCTTTAATAAATGGTGCTGGGAAAACCAGACAGCTCCATGCAGAAGGATGAAGCTGCGCACTGTTTTACACCATATACAAAATCAGTTCAAAATGGATTAAAGGCTTGAATGTAAAACCTAAAATTATGAAACTCCTAGAAGACCTAGGCGGTGATAAGCTCTTTGATACTTTTTTTGGATCTGACTCCAAAGGCAAGGGCAACAAAAGCAAAAATAAACAATGGAACTACATCAAACTAAAAAGCTTCTATGCAGTAAAGGAAATGATCAGCAACATGAAAAGGCAACCCGCTGAGTGGGCGAAATATATGTAAAGAACTGACAGAACCCAGTAGCAAAAAACAGTCTGATTAAAAAATGGGGAGATGATTTGAATAGATGTTTCTCCAAAGACGTACAGGTACATGAAAAGATGTTCAACATCACCAATCATCAGGGAAACACAAATCAAAACTACAATGAAATCTCACCTTACACCTGTCAGAATGGCTGTTACCTGACAAGGTATTTCTTCTGACAAGAAATAACAGAATATGGAGAAAAGGGATCCCTCCTGCATTATCGGTAGGATTGTAAATTAGTGCCACCACCATGGGAAATAGTATGTAGACTCCTCAATAAATTAAAACATGAGCAACTTTATAAGCCAGCAATTCCAGTACTCTGGGTATCTATCCAAAGAAAATGAAAACACTAATCCAAAAAGATACCGTGCATTCCTGTGTTCATTGCAGATTTATTTACGGTAACCAAGATGATGGAAGCAATCTAGTTGTCCATCTGTGAATGAACAGCTAAAGCAAATGTGGTTGATTGACTGAGAACTCAGCCATATGAGTAGTATAGCATGTAAATATTACTCAGCCATAAAAAAGAATGAAGTCTTACTATTTGCAGCACGGATGAACCTTGAGTGTATTAGAAGTGAAATAATGCAGATGCACGGAAAGAGACAAATACTGCCTGCTTTCACTTATGTGTGAAATATACAAAACAAAACAGAACAAAAACCCAGACCAAGGGAGAACAGGGTGGTGGTTGCCAGAGGGGAGGGTCTTTGGGAAAGGGAGGGCAAAATGGGTGAAGAGGAGTAAGGAGTGCATACTTCAAGTTATAAAATAAATAGCTCACTAGGATGTATTGTATGTCAATAACATTGTAAGGTGAAAGAGGAGAACCAGACTTATTAGGGGGACCATGTCACAGTGTGTGTAAATATCAAATCGCTGTGTTACACAGCTGAAACTGGTGTAACATTGTCAATTACACCTCAATAACTGTCTTCAAATGTTTAGGTAAAAATGAAAGTATCCCTTTATACTGCACCCCTGCCCCTGCTGTAGCTACGCCCCTTTCCCAAACTGTGAACAGAGATTGAACTGTATCCTTCAAACTTTCTTTTGCTGTAGTTGATGGCAGTTTTGTTGTATTTTTTCCATATTTAGCGTGTAAACATGCACAAAGGGCATATTTATTTATTTTGCAAATAATGTGACCATGCCACAGATAACATATCGTGACTTGGTGTTTTACTTTATGTGTCTTTTTATGTCCCTTTGTACTGAGTTACCTCACTCTTAGGAGCTGTATGATAGTTTATACTACGGATTTACCGTAACTGATATTTATGTTGTCTCTAGGTTTTCAGTATTCTAGACAGCTGCAGTGAATATCCTGGAGTATGTCTCCGCATATGTTCAAGTATTTCTATAGAATAGATTTCCAAGAGGTAGAATGGTTAATTAACTGTCATTGATTCACACTTCTGCAGTAGCTTCCTCACACCCTTACCAACACCGGCAATATTTAGCAATATTTTTTATATTTGCCAATCTGATGGGTTAAGAAAAGAATGGTAGCTTACTGTTTTCATCAATATTTTTTTGTTTTCTAGTGAGAATGTTCATTCATGTTTGTTAGCCACTGATTAATACTGTGATTTCTCACTTGTCCATGGGGGTTATTTTTTTAATGGAGCTTTCGTACACTGTATCCTTTGTGGTCTGAATTTCTGCTACCTAAACTCTGGAATTACATAGATTTGATAAAGTCTTGAGAAATCCCTTCCTATATGTACCCTCACTGCTGTATCCAAAATCAAACGGATTCAGATGACGACGTTCCTGACTTGCTGTCAGAACTCAGGAACCAAAGAGAATCTTTTAGAGAGGAAGACGCAGCTCATTCTAATCTTTGCTATGGAGTGTTACGAATTTGTCCCCCTGTGTGTGGTTTATCTTTTGATGTCATTCATGCGGTTTTACCCAATAAAAAGTTGGAAATGTTTGTCAAACGTCTGTGGTTTTCCGGTGTAAGTTCTAAGGTTTTGCTTTTATCTAGGTCATCTTTTCTCAGTTAAGATTTTTTTCAATCTATTTTATTTTCTTCTCTATGGTTATTTTTAGGCACACTGGAATTCTTAGGTACATGAAGTATATCTTTATGCATAATGTATTTTGTCAACACATTTTTAATACTTCATCCTTTATCGTTAATCATAAACATCAACTTTATCATACACCAGATTCTTATGTACGCAAGGATCTTGTCCTAAAGCAGTTTAATGAATGTATCAATATCTAGATAAGAAAGTTCCTTATTCTTTTTCAAATATCCCTTGCTTATTACTGCTTCGTTTTTCTTCTGGGTACATTTTAGGACAAAATAAATCGATTTTGCCCATTTATGCTTCCTGCGGCAATGTATGTGAACGTGCGCTCCCCTGGGTCTGGGAGAAACTGGTTAGGGATCTGGAACCAAGGGTAAAACTTGAATAAACCCAGAAAAATTAAAGACAAATTATCCTCTAAACCCGGAAGAAATCTAATGGGTTTGTAACACTGTTAAGTGCCGCCTAAGTGTTTGTTTAATGAGCTCTTGACTCATCGGCTCTTCTAGGTAGACCCTTTCCAGTCCTTGTGCTTCTCTGCTGTCACCCCCAGCATTCACATCACGATGCTGGTGCACTCCCTTCACTCTTCCAGACATTTCTCCCCATCCCCCTATACCTCATCCCACCCCCCCCACCCCACCCCCACTTTCTATCCGAGGAAATTTCATTGGTTCCTAAAAACCCAGTTCAGATACTGCCTTTTCTGGGAATGTTTTCTTCCTGCTGACAGTAAGAAGGTTGTGGGAGCCTTTGTGCCTCTTCTTGTGCCTTTGTGCCTTGTTCCTATATTATCATTATCCAGCTTCGGACTGAGCCAGGACAGAAATGCCATATGGGTGGTTTTCAAGTGTTTTTGAAAACTAGTAAGACATCTCCCGGTCTTCAGGGAGCTCACCAGAGAATGGAAGGAAAAGCTGAAGCTAGAAGAAAAATAGATGTGAAAGCATAAATTATATGTGATTTTTTTTTTTTTTAAAGTCACAGGAGAGCTTTTATATCCGTTTGTCCCCCCAACCTGACCAGGTTTAGGTCTTATGGTTTTCGCTCTAAGCCTTTGCAAATGGAGGCATTCATAGTACCAACAGAGGCGCAGAGATTGGACCAATCCTTTATCGTGGCGTTTGGAGGCCAGAAGGAAAAATACTGAGAAATGGACTTAGAAAGACCTAGATATTCCGTGAAGGACTTAGGGGTCATAATTGCTATCGTGTGGCGCTGTGTTTTAAACGAACAGATATTCTGAATCTCCCTTTTTTTTCCTAGTACTGGATGAATGAATACACCTCGTCCATCGGAATTGGAGTTTTTCATTCAGGAATTGAAGTATACGGCAGAGGTACGTGTACCCACCGTGTGAACAGGCTTTCCGAAGACTGTTTTCTCTTAAAGCACTCGCAAAATCATCACTATAGGTCTTCCTCTTTTTTTGCAACTGCTTCCATACATTACTGCAGAAAGTTGAAGAAAATCTCCCCACATTTTGTACTGCAGTCTGGGAAAATGCCCAAAGTTGAATGCATTTGAGGAGAAAGTACTCAAGTTCATGAACATAACGTTCGTTGAGTTATCTTTTCTCCCAGATACAGCGGCTTAAAAAGCAGTTGCTTCTTGGATTATTTCACCGCCACAGTTTTGCTCTGACAAATACCGGAGTTCCTAAGAAGCCTTGTGCTTTGAAAAACCGTCATTCTGGTTGGAAGAGTATTGGTGCTAGAGTGTCATACTTGAAATACCAATTTCCTGAGGGAATTTCAGTATTAAATTTTGTTTTTGGAGACTTGCAAGTGTGTAGTTATAAGGTTGGAAAATATCACTGAGCAAATCCTGCCCTTGGTTCCATCTAGCTTTTTGCTCAAGAACGATGGCCTTTGTCATTAGCCCAAGCCCTTTTATTCTTCATTGCCCTTAATTATGATAAATATGACAGGAGCCACTCAAACCAAGCAGCTTTGTTTTTAACAGCTTTTTCCTTTGTTCTAATTCCCACTGCTGGTGCAGGATAATTTCCTGCAGGTCAAGCTGTAAGCGGTAATGATCTGCATAAGACGGACCACATTTCCAGTTTCGTCGGGGTTGTAAAAATACATTATTTTGAATCCTAAATTCACCCCGTAGCAGAAATGTCTGTCACGTGCTTCAGTCAGGCGGCCTTTGTGCGGGCCCTGAGAATATGCGTTGCAGTCCACCCAGAGTTCCCCGTGAAGACCGCATCCCTGCTGTAGCTGGTGCAAGGAAGAGGCTCCATTACCTACCTGGGTCGGTGTGGTGCTTCTCCTGTCCGTTTCTTACATTCCACACCAGCCGCTTCTGGGTGCAGCGTAGCGTATCACACGTTCACTATAGAGATGTGCCATTTAAGCTCCATGTGAGTTGGAAGCCTGCACTGTCTGTCTGTCTCCCAGATAATCCCCAAAAGCAAGGAGGCTCTTGCCCAAAGAGTCAGCGGTCACTACGTGTTGTTGCGGGTGGCCTCGTCATCTGTGGGTTTGCGCCCTTGTTTGACTTGGCTTTTGCCAGAGTTGCGTGTTTCCCCTTTAACTGAATCTCTGGTGTTATAGTTTTCTAAGTGCTACCAAGTTGTGAACCGCTTGATCCCGTTGCTGTGAAGTAGAGAAAGACGTGTGGGCCTGTGGCACTTTCTCCATTTTCCAAGCAAGGAAACCAAAGCTCAGATCAGCTGGAAGTCAGATCAGATCAGCTGCTAATAGTTCTTAGAACTAGGACTTGAACCCAGGTGTTCTTACGTGCCAGTCTTTATTCCGTTACCTGTCTAATCATTGCGCCCCTCCACCAAATGATTCAGGAGTCTTCAGAAACATGGTTCGAAACATGTTCGTATAAGTTTAGCAAAGCTAAGGTCAGATGTCTTCCTGAAAGTAAATGACGCTTCTTGAACAGATGAATAAATGGCTCTGTGACTTTCCTTAATGGACTTGAAGAAGTTAAAAATCTAAACATAATCTTTCCATATCCAACCTGATTATCGACAAGGTTTATTATAAAGTACTATCGTTAAGATAAGTTTTAATGTGTATTTCAGAACTGAATGCCAAACACTTTCTTATCCAGACCTTTGCTTTTTTTCTGGAAGGTCTGAATCAAAAGTAAACTTGGTATGTGCCTTGTTCTCACCCATGCTTTGTTCTAAGACCTTTCACGATTAGATTTAATAAATTCTAAGAGATGAGATTAATTTGAACATTTGTTTGTAATTTTTTAAGTAAGTCCACTAAGATTTGCCACTTAAATATCTAAATATCTCATACCAGAAATTTGAATTCCTTCCTTCTCCGCTTCTGTTCTGGATGAGAGTTTATATCCCATGATCCTTCAGTACAAGTAGTTCCCGCAGAGCTGAAAGATCTTCCGTGAGAGTATGTGTGGAGAGGTGTATACGTTAACTCGGCAGCTTGCTTGTTTTCTTGAATGAGGGGGATTGAATTCAGTTTTCCAGGTTTGGTAATGTTTCATTATTCAAAGATAAACCAAGAGCCTTCAACCCATGAGCCATGAAAGCTCATTACTGTTAGTCAGTTTCTCCAGTAAAGTGTTGAGTTTGAAATTTGATGCCTTCAATTTGGAAAGTGGCAAAGTGCAGAACTGACCGCCCATGTCTTTTGGCACGACACATGGGCAGAGAGACCATGGTCACCTGCGATAGTCACCCTCCTCCTGCCAACGAGAGGGGACGAGTCAGGGTCACCTCTGAGTGTCTTTCGTTATCAGAATCAGGCCTTTTGTATCGACTGTTGTTACACGTAACAGCTAAACGAGACTGAGATATTTGTGAAAGCATTGATAAATTGGAAAATATTTAGATGGTGTCGTTATTATCCTCTTCATTTATTAAAGCTAATTCAGCATTCTGGTTAAGTTTTGTGTGATAAATACTAAAAATCATGAGTTTTCTCTTTTCAGAATTTGCTTATGGTGGCCATCCTTACCCCTTTTCTGGAATATTTGAAATTTCCCCAGGAAATGCTTCTGAACTAGGAGAAACATTTAAATTTAAGTAAGTAGGGAGGATAATTTTTATTACACTGTCTTAGGTGCCAAAGCTTGTTTTCAGGCCTATGGAAGTCACTCTGTAGACTAAAATCTAGGAAGTTAAAATGTTTCTTTAACGCTGTTTTAGTTGCTGACATTTATTTTAAAGTCGAACCTATCGGAGTTTGTGTAAAGATGAGAATCGGCCAGATGAAGTGCCTGAAATAACCTAGTCTTTTGCTTTTTTTCAGGACCCACGTGAGTTATTTTGTGTACTTTAGAAATGTTCTTACTTTAGTATGTAACTTGGATTCTGCCTTAGAAAACGTGTGTATGTGAGTGATAGCTTCCCCCTCAGACTCCCATGCAGAGAGATGGAAGAAAGGGTCGCTGTGACCTACCTGACACTATTAGAAACCTCTTTACTCTCCTGGCGAGTGCAAGCACAGCATACAAAGATGTAGAATCGCTGTGTTGTACATCTGAAACTAACGTAACGTTGCGTGTCAACTGTACTCAAAACAAATTAAAATTTTTTTCATAAAATGCATGAAGAGAAAAAGAAATGGTAGGATTTTTTTTTTTTGTAATCTTTTCATTTTTCCCAATGAAAGGGATACTGTTGATACATTTGAAATACCCGAACAGTTGATTAGCTGAGAAACTATTGTTAAGGTGCATGCAGTACGCCTGTCGAGAAACCAAAATACTCTGGACCTTACTGAGAATTTGAATGCTTAATGATCCAAATTTCCATTTCTTAGTTAAGGTTTGTATGTGAAGAGATACTTAGAACCTTAGTTTCAAGGAGCTCTAAAGAACCTTCTGGGCCTATAATCATTAACTTGCCAAGTGGAAAATAGCGAAATGAGGTTGTTAACATTGAAATTCAGGGTAGGGCTACTACCCATGTCGATCACTACCAAGTTCATGGTTCTCCCAGCCTGTCACTGATTTGCTCCAGTGCCGTCCTGAGTCTGTTCCTCAGGTGTCCCTTTTGGCAGGACTGCTAGATGAAAGGGTTTTCTAGGTATTTGTAGTTTTCTTGGATGCCTAATTTGTATCTGACTTAACTTCTGCTTTCTGTTGGATATCATGTCTGTCGCATTTCCAGGGTGGGGGTTGGGTGGAGGGTGTTTGGTTTTTAATTTGGGGGTTGGTTGGTTGGTTTTTACAATGCTGTAAAAAAAAAAAAAAAAAAAATGTAGTTGTTTGGTAGTTTGTGTCCCTGTGGCACAGAAGCCAATAACGTAAAAGACTATTTCTGAATGAGATTATGGCCAGCTCTTCACTGGCCAGTATAATTGAGCAGGAATATTTGCAGCATGATTTGGGTCTGCAGTAACCTGGCTGCTTCCACGGTGCTTGTAAAAATAACGGGGCCGTGTGTTTTCAGTATATGACGTGTTGCTTCCTAAAGAAAATGACCAAGTTTGCATTGGTATGATTTAGAAGTAACAGACTTAAGAGTTTATGGCAGAAATGCAAAAGCTCAAGTAACACAAAATGTAAAAGTATCTCATTTACCTTTTAGTCTTAGTGCATTAACTCCGCTCTGTTAACCAGTCAGAATATCCCTGGAAATGAACAAGTCTTGAAACACGCTCTTTCTCCATACCTGAAACTTACACAGCTGTGGTTTCTCTTTCTTTCTTTCTTTTCCTTTTTGTTCTTTAAGAGAAGCTGTAGTTTTAGGGAGCACAGACTTCCTGGAGGACGACATAGAGAAGATTGTGGAGGAGCTGGGCAAGGAGTACAAGGGCAACGCCTACCACCTGATGCACAAGAACTGCAACCACTTCTCCTCAGCACTGTCGGAGGCAAGTGTCACCCTGCGGTCCTTCAGGCACACGCCCTCCGCTGTCACCCTGCCTCCTTCAGGCACAGAACCTCCGCTGGTGTGCCCACTGCACTGCTCTTTCCTTTGCTCGTTTCCTCCTTGTCTTCCCGAGTCTTCGTGTTGTGTAAAGTGTGGCATTCTGGTTCTTTGCCTCATCTGAGTGGCCTTTCTGAGGTCGGTGGCTTCCTAGTGGGCACTGCGTTAAACTGTGACCCCATTCACGACTTCGCCACGGGGAGGGTGAGCGCTGATAATCGTCCCTTCTTATCCTAATCTGTTCCCTTCCAACCTGAACTTCCTCTTTAAAGAAATTAATGCTGGGGCACCAGGGTGGCTCAGTTGGTTAAGCATCCAACTCTCTTTTTTTTTTTTTTTTTTTTTTAAGTTTATTTATTTTTGAGAGAGACAGCATGAGCGGGGAAGGAGCAGAGACGGAGAGGGAGACACAGAGTCTGAAGCAGGCTCCAGGCTCCGAGCTGTCAGCACAGAGCCCAGCATCGGGCTCGAACTCAGGAACGTTGAGATCATGACCTGAGCCGAAGTTGGACACTCAAACGACTGGGCCACCCAGGCGCCCCAAGCGTCCAACTCTTGATCTCAGCTCAGGTCACGGTCTCACGTTTGGTGAGTTCGAGCCCTGCGTTGAGCTCCGCATTGGGCTCTGCATTGACAGTGTGGAGCCTGCTTGGGATTCTCTCTCTGCCCTTTCTCCCCACCACCTCAACCCCCTTCACATGTGCCCTTGCTCTCTCTCACTCCCTCTCAAAATAAACTTAAAAAAAAAAGAAAAAGTCTCCACTGCTAAAAAAATTAAAAAAGAAAGAAAGAAATTAAAGCCTGAACCACTTCTGCTACTTAGCCACAAGATTCTTCTTTTTCTATATTAGTTGCCAGTATGATTTTTCTCCCTGGCACTTAAAATTATTAACAAGCCGTCCATCTCTGCAGTCTTGAAATTTCGTTCTGCCAACAGAACACCCCACAGGCACTTACTTGCCTTCCCTGTTCTGGACTCCCAAGCCAGGAGACCTGAGAATTGTAGGACCTGAAAACAGAAACCAAAGGGAAGACATGAGACTATGAGATAAGGGCTGGAGAATCCGCTAGCCCTGAGACAGCTTCTCCGCTTGTTGACCTGTGGCGGCTGGTGGCAGGGCAGTGTCCCATCCTGCAGAAGCCGGAGGGTGTGGGGGACAGAACAAGCTGCCATCCCGGTGGTCCTCATCCCTTCCCGCGTGGCTCTGGACAGGCCCGGGCTTGCGTGCGGCCTGGAATGGGTCCCTGGGACCTGCAGCAGGTAGGACGCAAGATTCATGTTGCTTCCACCCCTGCACGGCCGGCTGAGTCAGAATCTTCTCGCTAGTGATTGTGCCGACATGGGAGCTACAGAAGCACCCCCAGGCTCGTGCGTACGCCAGTTCCACGGAGGCGACCCGGTTGCTCCCCAGGAATGAGAGAAGGTTCAGGCCTCCTTGACCCCATCTGCCGGAGACGCGTTCAGGGATCCATCGAATGGGAGAATCGGCAGAGATCCTGGATGGCACCCAGTCCCGTGTCCTCGGTGTGCAGACGGGGCAGCTGCCGTCCGTTGTGAGTGGGAAAGTGGCCTGTGGAACTGGGAATGACAGATGCAGCCCCAGGACACCTGGCCGTTTTAGCCAGGCCGCTGACGTGAGGCAGGGACGTGTAGCCCGGGTGATGCCTGAGCTTCGTTCCTTCTCCGGGCAGGAAGAGAAAAGGGAAGCTCCCCAATTCCCCAAGTGGAGTTGTGGGTGAGCCCGAAATGCTGACCATTGGTTGCTGCCTCCTCCGAGTGGGAGGGGGCATGATGAAATCGTTCCTGGGGCCGGAGCAAGGTCAGAAGGGGGACAGGGGGGCCCTGCTACTGAGCCCCCACCCCCTCCCAGCTCGGCCCTCCCCCGACGGCTGGAACAACAAACTGTCTTCGCTAAATTTACTGCTGGGGGTTTGAAGAAATTCCCAGTCAGGAAAGAAAAGGGGAATTTTTTAATGGCTTTGTATTTTGTGATTATACGATAGGAGTTGATGTAAAACGATTCGTGCTTATAATTGTATAGGGGATGCAGGGACCGTCTCGGGAATACTGGGAGAAAACGCCTTAGTGGACACAGCTCTCTCACTTCTTGCAGCCGCAGAGTGGGTGGATTTAAGTCTCAATTATTAAACGAACGCCTGTCTCCACAACTGGGATTTTTTATAGGGTTTTTGCCTCTCGCAGCCTCTAAAGGCAGACGACATACAGAGAGAGACAATTTCCAGATGAACTTCGGGGTTTTAAAACGCGGTTTTTAGATACTGATTAGCCCTTATACTGTCAGTTATCTGAGGCAGGGAGGTGAGGATTTTCCAGCCGGACGTGTATATTTGTCAGCTGGTCTTGAAAGGGGCCTTGGAAAACCTCAGTTGCTTAACCTTAGAAATGTGGCTCCCTAGCTGTGCACCGTGTTCACTCACTCATTACTGTCCTGGCCTTTTCTCGAAATCCTGAAATCACGATCCCGATTGCCTGCACCGGACTGTCGGCCGAAACCCGCCCTTGTCTGCTCCACGCCGGGCCAGACTGAAAGCAGGTGCGGGCCCGGGAACCGGCCTCCTCCTTGGGGACCCTTGCGGGTCGGGACCCCCGTCCGCGGAGCCCTCCGCCACAAGTGTCGTGGACGTTGACCGCTCCGTCCAGGTGGCATGCAGGTGTGCCCGGGGAGGGGCTCGTTCCCCAGCAGGGCCCCCTGCGCCCAGCCGCTCGGCCCCGTGTCGCTAACCAGGGATTCTTGCCAAAACCCGCAAGTGGGGGAGAGCGGGGCCCCTCGGCTGCTGCAGTGGTGGCGTCGGGGGCAGCCAGACCACCTTCCCCCCACTCCCCCTGCGTTCCTTAGTGAGGCAGAGCCATCACCAAATGCAGCAGCCACAGAATTGGGGTGTTCCTCCCTAGGCCATTCACAGGCTAAACGGTCAGGGAGAAGAGGGGTGACCTGTAAACCCCTTGTGAAATCTTCTGCAAACTCAGGATTTCATCCTGACCAGTGCCTGATAACGATGTGTCCATCTAGTTTAAGTCACATAAAAATATTTTCCAGTGACAGCTTCTGTTCTCGCAGACCAAAAAAAAAAAAGTCCAGATGAAAGTAAAGGATAATTTTTAAAGCGTAAAGTTAGGATTGCCAAACGGCGCACACTGATTTCGTGACCGCGAAAACCAAAATCCTGGCACCTGGGGAGGTGTGCGGGTGGGGAGGCGGCCTTCATGACCTGTTTCTCGATGCTGCTCCTCCCCTCGTCCTAAAGACCAGCCATTGCGTCTTGCCTTTCTGAGCTGCTGCGAGCACCTTGGACTCCGCCAGGCTGCTCACCTGCGAGCCAGCGACAGTGCTGACACAGCAGAGAGGCTGTTCCCGCACCTGCCGCACAGAGTGGAGGCCGATAACCTGGTCTCGAGGATGGACAGAACTGTTTGGGTCTGTCTGTGGGCAGACCCTCCAAGATTCGACTGATCTTTCAGGCCAGATCGGAAGCCCTGTCAATGCGTTTGGGCAGCGGTAACAGGGCAGCACAGGCCCGGTGGCTAAGAGACGACAGACCGTTCTTTCTCATGTCCAGGATCCAGACGCTGGCAGATGCAGCCTTCTAGTGAGGTCCTAGGCCGCTTCTTGCCTTGGCCTCAGGTTGCAGGAGGAGTGAGGGGCTCTCAGATCCCTGGTAAGGGCACCAATCCTATTTGTGAGGCCTGGGCCCTCATGACCCGCCCACCTCCCAGGCTCCCCACTTCCACCAGCGGTCAAGTTCGAGGTTAGGATTTCAGCTTACCGGCTTTGGGGGGACAAAAATCCTCATCCTCGAGCGAGTCCCACGGTGTTCACTGCCAGTGAGGAAGCACGCTGGGGGCCTTGTAACCGGTGCTGCCTGACCCATGCGTGCCCTGCTTGGGGGCCCTCACGCCGTAAACCTCCCGTTCTGGGGGTGTCACGTGTGCCCTCTGGGATCGGTTCTTGTGTGGGTGCCCTCTCGTGACCCCACCTCGGGCCGGGTGAAGAGGGTTCCCACCAAAACTCAGGTGGAAGCCACTCGGCTTTCTAAAGTCAGCCTTTACGGGTTTGCTTTAGTGGGGTTTGCTCTAACTGGCTAGGTCCAGGAGCCCTAAAAGGTGTGACTGAAATCAAAACTCCAGGTTGGCCTCACCCTGCTGTGTAGGGTCCTTTGGTAATATTTGCTGCAACAGCTTGGCTAAGTTTGGGGAGGGGGGGGGTGTAGAAAAAGAGTTAAAACGGGTCAGAGGCTGCTGTCCCTATGAAAGACTGGGGCCTTGGATGGCATCTGAGAACTTGACTTTCGGAAGGGCCGCCAACAGTCGCAAGATGGAAGGGCAGCTCACCAGGCCTGACCTTGTGTGCATAGCGTGATTCCTGCAAGACACCTGCTCCCATTCCAGGGAACCCCAAATCTTGGCACATGCTGAGAAGCAGGTGCCTACACGAACAGGCACAAATAAAACCTTGGATGCTGGGTGTCCAGTGAGTTTCCCTGGTGGACATTTCACATGTGTTGTCCCCCCTCCTTGCGGGGGGGACCTGAGTGTATCCTGTGTGACTCCATGGGGTGAGGCCCTTTGACAGCTTGTGCGTGGTTTCCTCTGCACTTTTCGTCCATTTCCCTGTAGTAAATGAGAGCTGCGACTGCAGCTGTGTACCCAGTCCCGTGGGTTTCTTGGCAAATCACGGTCTAACCAGGAGCTGGTCTGGGGGACCGCTGACACAGCTCACTTCTCCAAAAGTAATCAAGAGGTTTTTGTTGTGTAGTTTTGTTTAAGTGTCATGAATTTCCTCTCCTCCCAGATTTAAAAATACTTGACTTCATGAGAAAAATCTCAAACAGCCTAACCTTCCACCAAAAGAATTAGAAAAGAACAAACAGAGCCCAAAGTTAGTAGAAGGAAGGAAGTACTCAAGATCAGAGGAGAAATGAATAGAGACTAAAAAGATAGTGGTAAAGATCAGTGAAACTAAGAGCTGGTTCTTTGAAAAAGATCAGCAAAATTGACAAGCCTTCAGCCAAACTCACCAAGGAAAAAAGAGACAGGGTTCAAATAAATCAAAAGTGAAAGAGAAATCGCAGCCGACACCACAGAAATACGAAGGAGCGTTAGAGACTATGGCGAACAATTCTGTCCATAGATTGGACAACCAAGGAGAAGCAGACGTTCCTAGAAACATACAGTCTCCCGAGACTGTATTGTAAGTAGAAAATCTGACCAATTTACTAGGGAGGTTAAATCCAGCAAACAGTAGTCCACGACCAGACGGCTTGACTGGTGACTAACACGCAAAGGTGTAATACCTAACCTCAAACTTTTCCAAAAATGAAGGAGATGAGTACACTTCCAAACAAATTCTGCGAGGCCAACTTCACCCCGATACCAAAACCAGACAAGGACGCTACAAAAAAAAAAATCACAGGCCGGTATCCCTGATGAACAAAGATGGAAAAATCCTCTACAAAACATTAGCAAACCAAATTCAGCAATACATCGAAAGGATTCTATACCGTGATCGAGTGGGATTTATCCCAGGGGTGCAGGGTGGTTCCACAGTCGCGAACCAATCAGTGCGATATACCACATGAAGAAAATGAGAAAAAAGAATCATACGGTCATCTCAGTAGCTGCAGAAAGGCATTTGACAGTATTCGGCATCCACTGATAAAACTCTCAACGAAGTGGGTATAGAGGGGACGTACGTCAGCATAATGAAGGTCGTACAGGACAAGCCCACAGCTCGCGTCATACTCAGTGGGGAAAAGATGAGGAACAAGACCGGGATGGCCACTCGTGCCGTTACCAACAGTGCTGTGATGAATATCCCCTTACGTACATCTCTCCGTATTTTGCCAACGTGTCTCTGGGGTAGATCTCTAGCAGGGGACTCACTGCTTGAAGCTTAAATGCAAAAGTAATTTTGCTACATAAACCACTACCCACAGTAAGAAATATGTTTTACACCATGACCCAGTCTAAACACACATGTACACGTAACACGTTAAAACAAGCGTCACAATTACCCCACCTCTCTACAGTCTGATGCTGAATGACTCACTGGTGGGTCTGGACTCAAAGTTTACAGACGCTGGCTTGGTAGAGGACCAGCACACTTCTGAGAGGGCCGGGCGGGAGATCTTCTAGGCTGTAGGACTGGTCACGGACGGCACTCTGCCGTGGAGAACTCAGCTCCCGGGCACGGCTGCTACAACTTCACCTACAAAATCAGGAGGCTGTAGTTTACTGTCCTCTGTTTTAGCCTGATCAGGGCGCGTGCACACGCGCATACACACACACACACACACACACACACACACACACACACCCGGGTTGGGATAAAGTCAGCCTCCCAGGAAGCACATGGACGTGGGAAGAAGGGAGGGTGCCTGCTGAGTAAAACCAGGACTTCGGAAGCAGGATGAAGGAAGTGGCTGTTGACGAGTCAGTGGTGGCTATACGTTAACTTAAATATCCCTCGTCACCTCTTCTGTGGTCAGCCTTCAGGTATGCAGATACCTGAACGTGCTGTGGGTATAAAATACATGAAATGTTCCCCTGTGTTTCTTAGCACAGAGGGACGGGCATGGCGTTGTGTAAGGTCCATTGCTCGGCTTTCCTCCAGGTGTAGTTTATGGACATATTCAAGTATTCTTCAGTACTCTCTACCTCTCTGTGCTGCCGGGCCAGCTGATCGGATTTGGTCAAAATATGCCATCTTCCCTCGAGTGAGGCCATCTCACTTGTTAAGACAGAGACTTCGTATTAAAGGAAATGTAACTTGGGGCGCCTGGGTGGCTCAGTCGGTTGGGCGTCCGACTTCGGCTCAGGTCATGATCTCGCGGTCCGTGAGTTCGAGCCCCGCGTCGGGCTCTGTGCTGACAGCTCAGAGCCTGGAGCCTGTTTCAGATTCTGTGTCTCCCTCTCTCTGACCCTCCCCTGTTCATGCTCTGTCTCTCTCTGTCTCAAAAACAAATAAACGTAAAAAAAAAAACAATTTAAAAAAAAGGAAATGTAACTTGTCTTGTAAGGCTAATCCCTTTAGGAAGGAAAGCTACATGGTTGCTTAATTGCAAGTACCAGTTTACTTACATTTTAGCTAATTTGGGAGCATAAGATATTTTGAAACCTTTTTTCAAGGTCATCAATTCAGATATGATGTCAGGATCATGATTTTTGACACGACTGGAGGCAGGACTGCTAAGGGGACAATGAAGCAGGGACACAGTAAGCCAGCCCCGTGTTGTCTGCAGACGGGAAGGAGTGTGATAAAGAGTGAGGTCCGCGGTGTCCGGGTGGCTCAGTCGGTTAAGTGTTGTACTCTTGGTTTTGGCTCAAGTCATGGTCTCGTGGTTCATGAGTTTGAGCCCTGCATCGGGCTCCATGCTAACTGTGGAGCCCGCCTGTGATTCTCTCTCTGTCTCTGTCTCTCTCTCTGCCCCTCCCCTGCTTGTGCTCTCTGTCTCTCTCTCTCTCTCTCTCTCTCAAAAATAAACTTTAAAAAAAAATAAAAAAGTGAAGTTAGTTGTGGAAGACCCGATTCTTACTGTTTGAGATTGGCGAGGGTGTGGGTTATGTCCCAGAGTCCTCTAAGGACAGAGTAGGGATGGGGAGTGGGCAGAGAGCCGCCGCAGACCCTCAGCTGGGAGGGAATCCCCCCGGCCCCACGCCTGCACCCCACAGCCCTAGCAGAATCTGCAGACGAAAGCTCAGCCGGGCCTTCCAGCCCGGTTCTGACCGCAGAGATGCAAAGCCGGGTCTGCATCCGTGGAGACGTTTCTTTCTCGACCAACACGAGAAGTAACAGGGTAGAACGCGGGCCCGGACAAATGGGGTGGCGGAGACTGGACGGAAGTAGGAAGGAATCTGTGAAAGGGGACAACTGACGGCGGGGAGGACACCCGAGACCGGCCGCTCTGACCGTCTGGAGCGTGTTACTCTGGTCCCTGTGTCAGCAAGGCTTCCCTGCTGTGTTGTTTGGAGCACTTGACATGGAGTCTCAAAGCAGTTGCAGGGAGCCAAACGGAATTAGCTTGATGCTGTAGAAAGTGAGCCACTTGACAAGCCTCCGGAGGTGGCGGCTGCCTGTCATCCCGGCCTATGCGCTTCCCCGCACCCCGCCTGCCCGTCCCCTGGCACCGGACCGGGGACCCTCAGCCCGCACCCCGCCTGCCCGTCCCCTGCCCCCACCCCGGCACCGGACCGGGGACCCTCACCTCGCTCACCTGACACCGCCCCCTCTCTCCTCCGTAGATTCTTTGCGGGAAGGAGATTCCTCGCTGGATCAATCGTCTGGCCTACTTCAGCTCCTGCATCCCCTTCCTCCAGAGCTGCCTCCCCAAGGAGTGGCTCACCCCCGCGGCCCTGCAGTCCAGCGTCAGCCAGGAGCTGCAGGAGGAACTGGAGGAGGCCGAGGATGCGGCCGCGGCCGCCTCCGTGGCCGGCCCCTCGGCGGGCTCCAGACCCGGGCGCCACACCAAACTATAAAAGGTCTCCCAAGTCTCACCCTCAGAACTGTCTCTGACCGGTGACTGTCCCCAGAGAAAAGTAAGAGAGTAAGAAGCGTCCTTTGGGTATTTTGTATGCAAAGATGGCTCTCCCCCAAATCCCAGTTTTTCAGCTCAGGATTATATTTGTAATCAAAAGAATCACTTGGCGCAGGAGGGAGAACTTTGTACGAAGCCACCCTCGGTTTTTTTTACCCACTTGTAAATTGGGGTTTACTTCTGTTTTCTACAAGCTCTGTTAAGTTATGTTTACAGTATTTTGTATCGCTGTTTACAAACCTTGCATGGACTCCTGCCACCGTGAAAGAAGACAGCCTTCACGTCTCGGGAACTTCGGTGGATCACCTTCCTACACTTGCGACAATTTCCAGAGCTACGGCGTCCGCAGTCGGCACACGAAGGGCGCTTGAGGGGCTCTGGCCACCACTACCTGCTCCAGAAGGGTCGTTTAGGTTCACGTGTGGTTCTGTTCGCGTTCGGGCACCGGGACGCTGAGGCCAAGGAGCTCCCGCAGCCCAAGGGCTCGGGGCCCGGGTCTTCGGGAAAGGCTCTGCCAGGCGGGGGCCTGCACCCCTGACACCTGTCCCCCCAGGCGGGCCGGCCCGTCCCATGACGCCTCTGATTCTGCCGTTAGGATGGTTTTCGTTCGAGATAGTCTTGCTAGGAACCGAGGGGTATTTTTGCACACGTGTGGGGGCTTCATCGATATTTTAATACGGACTGACCTCCCTGCACACGATTTCGCCGACGGGGCGGGAGTAGCAGCAGGAGTTGACATTCAACTGCTTTTGAACTATTCAGGCTGCCTTTTATACTAGACCTTGAAAACTGGAGCCTGAAGTAACGCCCTCCACAAAGTTCACGATTTGATATCCCGACACTTCGTGTACCAGACGGAGCGCGTCGGAGTTCTGTTGCTTCGTTCCGGGGGTAGTTTGACCTCAGAGTAGAAAAACCTAGTCTCATTGACCTCTCGTTGAAGGATGTTTGTGTGTCTTAAAACTCATCTTTTTCTGTTCTCCCAAGTGTGTGTCTCTTACGTGACCTCCTCCCACAAGGAAATTGTCTCCACCGATAGATAAGTCCTTGTTAGCAAGGACTCTGTCTGCTCACATCTACTCCCAGTTTGACCCTTGGATGTAAGAGCCAAGTCACTACATGTCAGATTCAATTTTTCTGCCTTAAGAATGAATGTCCTACATAGAATATTGGGTGAGCGCATAAATTATCCAAGGCAGTGACTTCAGCTTTATATATATTGTTAGTTTTAAAGTCACCTCCTTTTATTTAAACTCCTAGATCGGATTGTTTGCTATTTCTCTTTGTAAAGATACATATCTTTCAGTAAAGGACATTTTTAACTTTTCCATCAGCTGACTCATTCATTGTATCAACCTAAGCACACCCTGTTCGAGGGGAAAACGGAACCTTGGGTTATAAGCTGTGACCTGAGGCAGATGAAGCCACTTAACCTAATTTATGCTTTTGACTGTTCTGTTTCTGGAGAGGAAAGCCTTTACGGTTGTATTCTCAGTTCTTCAGGGGGTGCAGAGCACCTGTTTAAGAGATGTGACAGCAAGAAGAGACGAGCATCTGATCTTTGTGAGAAGCAGGCTTGGTCCGAGAACGAGATTCAGAACACGACACTGAGACTCGGGCAGGTGTCCTTGCTCTGAGGACAGTCCTGTCGCCGAAACCCGGGTTAGTGAAAAGCGTTGGATGCAGTTTGCTGGGGAGTGTTTTTAAAACACGTGGTGGAGGACCGTTTTCTCTAACCCATTCTGGCATACGCGAGCGAAGTCTGTGCTGCTCACGGCGGCAGTCAGTGAGACCCTGATGCGTAGCCCAGAACCCCCATCTGTGGTCCCCAGAACCCAGCGCCTCAGCACACGTGATTTCATTGTCGTCATACTTCCTCTCCTCAGCATCCGGAGTTAGAAATAGCGTAAAGGGTCCTCAGAGAAATCCACGGCGGCCTGAGGCCCGTTGTCACGCTGGCAGCCAGCAGATACGGTTCTGGGCGTGAGATTGCCCACAGCCTAAATTGTACTCGAGGTTGAAAAATACAGAAATGTCTTCACTGTAGAAAATCTCATTTAAGTCCATTCCAGGCTGCAGTTCAAAATTGAGACTGGACTTAATTAACTAGCATTTAACCAGCGTCTCCCTGCCCTTGGAGGAAAAGAATTGTGTTCTCGCAATTGTGATCTCTGCTCAGAAAGACCCAGTCGTGAAGATACACGTGACGGGATGGAGTCAGAGACTCTGTCATCGTCACCGAGCGAAACGCATTTCTCACAGTGGGTTGGACAGAAATAGTGTGTTGGAGGGTCAGGAACGGTGTTTTCAACGCCCTTGGGTGGGTTGGGGGGGGGGGGTTCTGTCCACCCTGAGAAAGGGGCATCAGCTCTGGAACGTGGCCTCTGGCCTTGTAGGAGGCGGTGATGCCACAGTGATACCTGAAGCCCAGCCGGGGTTGCTCTGACCCACGGCTCTGGCACAGGCTCCCTTCACCAGCATTTATTTGCACAGAGCAGGGAACTCTGGTGTTAGCCAATCGATGGCACCGTGTGCACAAGGAGACAACACTACAGGCAGCTCGGGCCTCTGTTTCCATGGCTTCCCTCCATCACAAAACGGGTAGAAACACATTCACTGCTTCAGGGCTCTAACGTGTACGTCTTGTGGCTCGGTTTCTGCAAGATACTCCATACCTGTGACACCTGCTGTGTTTTCTTCGGGTTCTGTTCGGCAAGCTGGCCATACTGCCATCGCGTCCCGTTTTCCCTTCAGTGTGGTTTTAGGGCTCAGCTCAGTTGTTAGACTCGCATTGTCTCAGCAGTCGATACACATCTTCGCTGTTTGAAAGGTGTTACAGCTGTTAAAGAATCTTCATGAACCTGAAGATAATCTCTTGTGAAGTTGAATGCAAATGTACTGTCATTCATAGTGTTTATATAAAAAAAATACCAGGAATTTCACTTTTGCTACCTTGATATATAGCATTGGGCTATCATGTTAACAACATTGAAATACATCGATTTATTAAAAAAAAATACTTTTATAAGAAAAGTTTTATAGTGCTTTCTGACCTCCAGACCATGAACTCTTATGTGTTTGTGTTGGGGGGGTGGAAGCTAAACTTTTAAAATCCAGGGATCCTGGGGCACCTGGGTGGCTCAGTCAGTTCAGCATCTGACTTCGGCTCGGGTCATGATCTAATGGTCCGTGAGCTCAAGCCCCACATCGGGTGGGCTCAAGCCCCGCGTTGACAGTGCGAAGACTGCATGGGATTCTCTCTCTCTCCCCCTCTCCCCCTCGCTCATTTGCACGCTCTCAAAAAAAAATAAAACCAAGGATCCCATCTGCTATGCAGACATGGTTAGCCATCTCATGAGCCCCAGTGTATCTACTCACATGATTGGTCTTGGCCCAAGTCTAGGGCCCGGTTCCTTCACTGCCAGAGAGGACAGCCACATCCCTCACAGGCAGTGTGTCAGCCCCTGCTCCTGGGCAATGAAAGCAAGCTGACAAGGGAGACGTGTCCTCTGCTGTCCACCCAGAGTGCGGAGGGGAGACCCACAGAGGAATAGCCCCCGCTGTGTGCACACATACACGTGCGTGTGTGCACGCACATGAGGCATCGAGCAAGCAGAAGCCAGGGTGCTGCGACTCCCTGTTTCCTACGAACCTGTTCTGCTTCTGTTCACCTCCGGCCCGACCCTTCCCCCTTCCCCACTGGCCTTTTTGTACCTAGCCAAGTAGTATTCCCTTCCACTAGCTCGAAAACTTCTCTTGAATTAAGTGTCGTTAAATAAACTGGCAGTCTTGTGGTCAGTGCCTGTCCATGATCTGCTAAGAAGGAACAATCTAGAACATATCTGTTCTCCCCTCAAACACAGCCACAGGAATGGAAGAGAACCCCTACCCCGATCTAAATAGGTTCTCACAGGATTATAACAATTCGCAGGGCACGTGGGGGGCTCAGGTGGTTAAGCGTCCAACTCCGGATTTTGGCTCAGGTCACGATCTCCCAGTTCGTGAGATCGGGCCCCACATCGGGCTCTGTGCTGACAGTGGGGAGCCTGCGTGGGATTCTCTCCCCCCTCTCTGCGTCTCCCCCGCTGGTGCTCCTTCTCTCTGAAAATAAACTTGAAAAGATTATAACAAGTTGGCCACAAGCTCAGATCTGGTAAAGCAGCTGGTCTTGGCTGCAGAAGAGATGCCACATACACTGAGAAACTGTCCTTACTATCTGCTCCTGAAGCTCTCATCACCCAGACGTTGACCTTGTTCTAAGTTTGCAGAAGCATACGTTGATAAAGATAAATGGCTTCGTGCTATACTTTCCAAGAGTCACATGAGACGCGGGCAGTTTCTTTCCTTACAGATTCTGAGCCCAGAGAACTGCCGAGCCCTCTCAGACTAGTGCCTTTGATCCTTACCCCCCAAAAGAAAATCCTCCCAAAGACCCTACACTGGGAAGTGTGGATAGTTCCCTTCTTGTCAAGGCCACGGGGGAAAGCTAATGAGAAGAAGGGTCTTCTCAAGTTCATCATAGAGACATTCATTTCCAGAGGCCAGACGGGCATGCCTCCTGATGAGGAGGGCTCTGACCCCAATCAGGAATGTTCTGGTCCCAGGCTGTTGAGCGGAGTAGAGCCCTTTATGTGCCTTGAGCTCCTCCCTGACCCCCTCATTCAGGAGCAGTTGGCCTGGTTCTACAAAACACTCCTGGCCACTTCACAGGCCCAGTTAGGGGAGCCTGGCTGCCAGGCTGTTTTCCTCACACCCCTAACTCCCAGAGAGTGGTAGGAGCTGGTGCCTGAGCAACCTCCAGGTGCTTCTGGGGCTGCATCTGTACAGCGGGAGCCACCAGCCTTGACAGGCTGTCGTTAGAGCTTTGCAGGCAGGTGGACTCGGGAATAGAGTTGGCAAAGTCGCAAAGCCAGACCCCTCAGAGGGAGGGAGAAATGACCTGTAGTGCTTGCTCTGCACTGGGAAAGGCATATGGGCAGAGCGGCGAAAACTTAGACAAGGAAAAGTTATTCCATCTACCTAGGACCCTCTGTCCATGTGGCCAGTGATCATGCATCCAAATGGGGACGGATTTTCAGATCACCAAACTGGAATAGGAGAGACGAAGGCATTCAGGGCTGCCAGACTCGGCCCTAATCAAAGACAGAAGGACACCCTTGCCTCCTTCTTCCCCAGGATCAGCCACCAGGCATCACGGGAAGGCCATGGCCATGGCCCCTGGCAGGTAGTTGACCATCCTCAGAAGACCAGCATCCCCGCAAATACAAAAAGTTGTCATCTGGAGTCTGAAAAGGCAGTGGATTTTGTGGCCAAGACAATGGAGTAAAGGGACTCTTGTGCCCCTGCTGTGGACTCCCCGGGGCAGCACTGGGCACTGTACCCACATTACTTCAACCATCGCAACAGCCTAGGCCATGCATGATTCCTGCTTTGCACAAAAACCATTGAGGGGCGATTAGCCCAAGACCACACGGGCGGCGTAGGAAACGCCCACGTTTCAACCCAGCCCATCACAAAGCTTCTCCTTGCATTCAAACACACTGCTTTGCTGACGGGGGGATCCCTGGCCCACCCAGGACCTGCTGAATCAGATCCAGCATTTGACAAGACCCTGGGGTGATTCCCGTGCACTAAAGTCTGAGAAGCCCTGCCCTGTACCTCAGGACTCTGTTCCGTGCGGTTCCAGCCCCTCTGCCCACCGAGGTGAGAACTGCTTAGAGGTGACTGTCCGGCAGGTGTCGTCAGTCAGACGCACGAATGTCTGCAACACCTGGTGACTGAATCTCCAAAATTCAAGAGGTGTGGTATGGTTTTCTGAATGTCTCCTGGGTTTGACGGAATCCATCTAAGTTACTCAAGGAGCAATCGAAAAACGTGGAGCATAAACTTGACCCCGTCCAAGCTGCCAACAGGAAGCCCCGGATCCACACACTAGGATTCTGGACTGTGCTTTGAGCTGTTGTCCACCCCCCTGTGAGAGGCCACCAGGGTGGCACCCAGCACGTGGCCAGCCCAGCCAGTGTGTCACCCAAGTCCCAGCTCGCGGGCCGCCCTGCCCCAGTCTGCACCCCCCACGACCCTGAGTGTGGCCTGCTGTTCATCCTCCTTGGGCCCCCCCGTTGGCCACAGGCAAGTGCCCCAGTAGCCTTCACGTCTTCAAACGTCTCCTGGCCTCTCCGCCTCACGTGAACCCCGCTGTCCCCTGCAGGCATGCCCCCCCCAGAGTGTGCACCCCCACCCCTCATGGCTGCTTCCACAGACCTCCTCCTCCCTCCCAGCTCCCCAGTGCTCCGCCTCCTCCTGCCTGTCTTCCCCTCCACCCCAGTCCTGTCCTCATCCATTCCCAGGGACGTCACCCACACGGGTGACGCATCCCACACCCTTTCCCCACATTTCTCCCCAGGGCTCTGTTGCCACTGGGTAAGACAGTCTCTTGTGCTAGACCATCCTTCCTGTCACACGTGTGGCATCTGTAGACTATGGACTAATCAGAGCACTCCCCACCCCCAGTCCCTGCCATGTCTAACATCCCCAGGGGGTGGGTGGTCAGTCCCTGGTTGAGAACCACTGTCCGTGTCCCAGTCCCTCTTTCGCCACAAGCCTGTCACCACCTCCTGACGTCCGGGCTCAGCGAGCACCAGACCTGCGGGAGGCTCGGCCCTACAGTCCGCGGCCAGCAGTGAAATCAGCTCCGGGTTGGGACACTCCACGCCTGGGCCCCTCTCTCTGGCATCGTCATGGCCTGGCAGGTCCAGCCCCAGCGGCCGATCCACCATGTGGTCCCCTCCACGCAGCTCCTGTGGGAGCCCGGCGCTACCCCAGGTGACACCTTACGTCCCATCACGGCTGATCCCTCGCCCACATCAGCCCAGAACCTCACCGCGTGCATCTTTGAGTCCGAAGGCAACCTGGGCAGTTGGGTCTGTTAGGAAGACCCGGGCTCCAGCATCCCCTGTGCGCCTCTACTGTCACAGAACATCTCACTTCTGACATGTCTGGTCCCCACACCAAGCGATTCTGTGCCACACCGGCAGGGTGTCCTGCGATGGACGTCAGTGCTGACGCCAGGTGCCCGGAGAGGATGCCAGACCCCCCCACCCCCCAGTTCAGGGCTCCGCTCACTGCAGGTGTCCCCAGTGACCACAACTTCTGGTTGCCGTGGTTACAAATCAGAGGTTCCCACGACCCCTTCCTTGAGTCCAGTGCACCTGCTAGAGTGGCTCACAGACCTCAGGGTATTAAAGGACATGATGAAGGACACGATGAACAGCCACACGAAGAGATACATAAGGTGAGGTCTGGGAAGGTCATGAGTGCAGGAAATCTGTCCCCGTGGGGCTGGAGTGCGTCACCCTCTCTCATGTGGAAGTGTCCACCCCCTGAAGTTCTCCAAACCCTGTACCATTGGGATTTCTATGGAGGATTCTTCAGGAAGGTGTGATGGATCATTACCTCCATTTCAGCCCCTCCCCCTTCTCTGGATAAGTGGGGGTGGAGGGGGAGGTGAAAATTCCAAGCTTCTAGTCATGGCTTGGCCTTTCAGATGACCAGCCCGCATCCAGGAGCCATCCAGGACTCCCCCCGACCCCCGAGTGGCCTCGGTAGAACTAAAGGTCCCCCTTGTTCTCTTACCATGTAGGAACTTAACTAGAATTTCAGGAGTCCTGTGTCCAGAACAGGGGCAGAGACCAGCGTATGTGTTTCCTATTAACTCCCAACCTCCAATGTCCCAATCTGAAAACATGTGAATTTGTTCCCAGAATCACCATCCCTGTCACCATGGGAGGCGGTCTCTACTGTTCCCAAAGGCCAGCTCCTCCCTTGTCACACGACACCTAGTTCCCTTTTTCCACTGGGCTCTCTGTGGTTTCTCTGCTAAAAGCAGAACCGAAAACACCCTGACCCTGCCTGGACCCCCTCCCTATAACAGCGCCACGTTTCCGTTTCTCTGTGCAACAGAACGCCCTTCACCTTCACGTCCCAGTCATTCTTTTAAACAGCATCTTTGTGGCAAGATATATATGCAAAAGGATGTGTAAGATGCATGTGTACAGTTTAAAAATAGTAAAATGCGGGCGTCTGGGTGGCACAGTCGGTTAAGCGTGCAACTCTTGGTCTCAGCTCCAAGAGTTCGAGCCCCACGTCGGGCTCTGTGCTGACAGCGCGGAGTCTGCTCGGGATTCTCTCTCTCCCTCTCTCTCCGCTCCTCCCCCACTTGTCCTCTTTCTCTCTCGTGCACGCGCGAAAATAAATAAACTTTAAAAAATAATAAAAAATAGTAAAATGAACACCTCCCTGTACCCACCGCCCAGCTTAAAAAGCAGAACACACGCAGGACCTCAGAAGAGTCATCCCATTCTGCGGTGGCTTCCTCCTCCCTCCACAGAGATGCCGCCATCCTGAGATCTGTGTTCATTATTTCTTTGCTTTTCTTTATGGTTTTAACACCCACATAGGCATCCCCTTGCCAATATGTTATTTGGTTTTACTTACTTTAAAACGTTATAGGGGCTCTTGGGTGGCTCAGTTAAATGACTCTTGATTTAGGCTCAGGTCATGATTTCACAGTTTGTGGGATCGAGCCCCACGATGGGCTGTGGGCTGGCAGCAAGGAGCCTGCTTGAGATTCTCTCTCTCTCTCTCTCTCTCTCTCTGCCCCTCCCCCCCCTCAAAATCAATGAATAAACTTTAAAAATGTTTAAATGTTATATACATGAAATCACACTGTATATGTTCACCTGTGACTTTTCAAATTCCATATTCTATTTTTTTTAATTTCTTTAATGTTTATTTTTGAGAGAGAGAAAGAGACTGTGTGATCAGGCAAGGAGCAGAGAGAGAGAGAGAGAGAGAGAGAGAGGGACATACAGAATCTGAAGCAGGCTCCAGGCTCCAAGCTGTCAGCACAGAGCCTGACACGGGGCCCGAACCACAAACCGTGAGATCATGACCTGAGCTGAAGTGGGACGCCTAACCCACTGAGCCACCCGAGCCCCCCTCCATATTCTATCTTTAAATTCAGGCATATGAATGTGTGTAGCTACAGTTCATTTTTCACTGCTGTGTAGTATTCTGCCACAGAAATAAACCACAATTTTATTTATAGATTCTACTTTTATGGGCATTTTGGGCCATTTCTGGTTTATTGTATTATGAGCAATGCTTCTATGAATATTATAATGCATATCTCCCACTGCACATGTAAAAATTTCTCTTGGAACGGAATCGCAAGGAATGTACCTGTTCAACTTTATTAATGTAGGAAAAACAAGGCACTCTTCTTATTACACTTTTATTACATAAAATCAAAAAAAAAAAATCCTATCCAGCCCTCTCTCCACCTGCTAATGAGAGCCCCACAGGCTAGCTATATTCTTATAATGTCATACGATGAAATTTCAGAGCCTGGCCTTCAAAAAGGTTTTCTCGATGCTAACTACAGGAGTCACAGAGGTGAGAACCGTGCCCCGCTCCCACAGCTCTGCCGCCGGGACGGAGGACGTTCAACAGCACAAAAGTAGTGCCGAGAATCCGGTTGGCTTGGTTTTAGAACTCAGAACAGAAAGCCTTGTTCTAAGCCAGTCAAGTGGACGCGTGCGAGCATTCACCACCATTTGCGACTCCGGTTGGAGCAACAGGGGTTGGTTAGACACCCGCCCGTTAGAAATGGTTGCCGTGCCCCGTAAGCATAACCACCAGGGGAAGGCAACCTTTAAGGGACACCTGCTGTCCATCTTACCCCATAATTCACGGGCTTAATTATAGCGCTGTAGACGACATCTCAGTATTCCGAAAGGTTATAGATACTTGAAAAAAATGTCCCCCGCAGATCAAGAGAGGATCGTGACCCTTCTCTCCCAAGTGCATTTTTGAGACACCAGAGCCCCTGCGAGATCTGTTATTTGACACATCCTCTGAAAGTAACATTCTTGTGTCATCTCGTCAGCACATGGTGATGGAAACCGTTTTGCCAGTGTGGCTGCAGCGCTGTCCGCGCCCCGGAGAAGATTCCCTTTCCCACTGCTGCGCACCCCTGCCAGTCCCTGATACTGACTGACTCTCCAGCGTTTGGCAATCTGCCAGCGTAAACTGGCACCGAGCTGTGCTTTCGATCTGCGTTTTCCTGCTCAGCTAACAGGATTGAGAATCTTCAGTGTTTCCGGGCTACTTACGTTTCCTTTCCTGTGACATGTCTGTCCTACCCCTTGTCTGTTTCGCTATGAGGTTATGTGTCTTTTTCTTACTGATTTGTAGGAAATCCTGACATGTTCTGGCTACTCTTCTTTGACAGTTCTGTGTACTGCAAATCGTTCCTCCCAGCTTGAGACTTCTCTTTTCGCGGTCTTTCAGGCGTGTGTGGATAAACAGAAGTTCATTTTAAAGTAGTCAAAAGTATCAGTATGTTTCTCTATGGTAAAAGTTTTTTTATCCTAGCAAATTTATCTCTCCCCCTAAACCATAAAGATATTCTTCTACATGTTTTTTTTTTAATTTTTTTTAACGTTTATTTATTTTTGAAACAGAGAGAGACAGAGCATGAACGGGGGAGGGGCAGAGAGAGAGGGAAACACAGAATCGGAAGCAGGATCCAGGCTCCGAGCCATCAGCCCAGAGCCCGACGTGGGGCTCGAACTCGCAGACCGCGAGATTGTGACCCGAGCTGAAGTCGGACGCTTAACCAACTGAGCCACCCAGGTGCCCCTTCTACATGTTTTTCTAAATATTTTAGTGTTTGTGCAAGTCTTCAATCCATCCAGAAACGATTGTATGTGTATGTGAGGCAGAGAGAGACCCAGTCTAGTTGTTTTTCTTACGGGTAACAAGTCGCCCTAACACACTACACCAAGTAGCCTGTCCATTACCCGCTGATTTACAACTCCTATTTTCTGTTAACCAAGTTTCCGTGCATATGTGAGTCTCTTTCTCATCTCTCTCTACTTCCACTGGTCTATTTACTATCTCCAGACTAATGATACACTGTCTTAATTGCTAAGACTTTATAATAAGTCTCAGTGTATGTTAAAGCAAGTCTCCCTACCTTCTTTTTTTTTTCAAATTTTTTAATGTTTATTTTTGAGAGAGAGACACAGTGTGAGTGGGGGAGGGGCAGAAGGAGAGGGAGACACAGAATCCAAGGCAGCCTCCAGACTCCGAGCTGTCAGCACAGAGCCCGACATGGGGCTCAAACTCACGAACCGTGAGATCATGACCTGAGCTGAAGTGGGACACTTAACCCTCTGAGCCACCCAAGCACCCCAAAGCAAGCTCACAGGTTAAGCAGCCTGTGGAATACAGACAAGACTCCTAGGAGGGGTTAAATAGAGCACAGACGTTTCCTCACCTGTGAGGCGCGTTAGACACGGGTGAAATAGAGCACCTGTGCGCTGACACAGATGAGATGCGTGGAAAGCCCACGGAGGCGCCAAATCCTGACGAGGAACACAAAGTTCCAAATATTTATTATACGCCACGTCATGCACTTGGACTCCAAAATCCCATGATGCGGCAAATCTACCTAAGACAGCCGCAGCACCAAAATGCCTAACCAAATATGCATAATATACATGAGGCACTCGACATTCACAAGTTATATTGGCCACTGTTTTAAAATGTACCCAGATTGGGATGCCCGGGTGGCTCAGTCGGTTGGGTGTCTCACTTCAGCTCAGGTCATGATCCCACACAGTTCGTGGGTTCGAGCCCCGCGTCGGGCTCTGGGCTGACAGCTCGGAGCCTGGAGCCTGCTTCGGATTCTGGGTCTCCCTCTCTCTCTGCCCCTCCCCCACTCGTGCTTGGTCTCTCTCTCTCTCTCTCTCTCTCTCAAAAGTAAGTAAACATTAGGGGCACCTGGGTGGCTCAGTTGGTTGAGCGGCCGACTTCGCTCAGGTCATGATCTCACAGTCCGTGAATTCAAGCCCCGCATCGGGCTCTGTGCTAACAAGCTCAGAGCCTGGAGCCTGTTTCGGATTCTGTGTCTCCCTCTCTCTGACCCTCCCCTGTTCATGCTCTGTCTCTCCCTGTCTCAAAAAAAAAAAAAAAAAAAAAAAAAAGGAAGTAAACATTAAAAAAAATTAAAGAAAAATGTACCCAGATTGATTTTAACCAGGTACAGTAGGACACGCAGACACAGAAACGAGGGCCGTGCAGGAAGACGTTACACTCGGCGATCCCTGGAAGCAGGCACGCCGGCCCCGTGGGGGAGAACCAAGGGCCGTGGGGAAGCCGAATAAGCAAGAGAAAGCAGGAGCAGGAGCCTTTGTTGTGGTTTTCCCAGAAGGAGACAGGCAAGGCGGGGTCGGCAAGCTGAGCGGGCAGAAGACTGAAGAGTTTGGATAGCTGAGCAGGCCCCGGGCTACAGAGAGGTCCTAGTTTTCCAGAACCTTCCCTGGGCTGATGTGGAATAGGAGGAGAGTGCCCCAGACCACAGGATCCTGATGGAAGGATAGCTCACCCTGACGTGGGCAGCCCCGGCCGGGTCTGCAAGACCCAAAGGCGTCAGAGCATCAGAAAATACAGAAAATAGGGGTGCCCAGGGGGCTCAGTCGGTTAAGCATCCAGCTTCAGCTCAGGTCACCATCTCCGGGTTCACGAGCTTGAGCCCCACGTCGGGCCCTGTGTGGACAACTCAGAGCCTGGAGCCTACTTCGGATTCTGGGTCTCCCTCTCTCTCCCTCTCTCTCTCTGCCCCTCCCCTGCTCACACTCTTGTCTTTCTCTCAAAAGTAAACGTGAAAAAATTAGAAAAAAGAAAATACGGAAAATAAACAGGATTAGCAGGGTCACCCCCTCCTGGGACCATGCGGGCTCTAGCGTCCCAGGCACCCTCGCCAGGTGTTCTGTGGGCCACCTGGTGGCTGTGGCCAAACGTCCTGCTTCTCCTGAACACCGTGAACGTCCATCTCAAACACCTTCAGTCTCCTTCGCCGCCCTGGGTGTCCTGAGCTCTGGTCCCCACGGACCCCTCTGAGAGCTGATGTGACAGAGGGAGAGACTGTGGGATTCCCTGTGAACCTCATGGGGCACAAGCCTCAAGGCCCCTCCGCTCCAGGGGGGGATCGGAAGCCAGGTTGCGTCCCCGATGAACGCTGCGGAACCCGGGTTCAGGCGGCTGGTCCTTCCTCCCACCTGGGCCCTCCCTGTGTGTGTGTGTTAGTCCACTCCTCCTCCTTGCTTGAGGCTGTGTGTTTACACCGTGGCATTTGGGCATCTCCCTGTGGGCCGTGAGCTCTGCCCCACGGCCCGGATGGCCAGCTTGGGGGGCGGGGGGAGCTTGGAGGCCACCAGCGCGTCGAGGCCGCTCTTCCTCTCCCGCTGCTGATTTGCCGAAGGGCGCTTTGGAGCAAGACGCAGCCTCGGGTTCGTAGTTGTCCGTGACCGCTGGTGCGTGGGTTGTGGGGTCTGAGGTTTACACAGTATGAAAGCCAGTATGGATCTTGAATGAGAACAGGAATTAGCACAAACGACCGGAGTCTCACAGATTCTAGTTCTTTCATTTTTTGTTTTTATTTATTTATTTTGAGAGAGAGAGAGAGAGACAGTGTGACTTGGGAGGGGCAGAGAGAGAGAGAGAATCCCCAGCAGGGTCTGCACTGCCAACGCAGAGCCCGATGGGGGGCTCAAACTCACGAGCTGTGACACCAGGACCTGAGCGGAAATCAAGAGTCAGATGCTTAACCCCCTGAGCCACTCAGGCGCCCCAGTTGCTTTGTTTTTTAAGGTCTCTTTAAGCAGTTTACCAGGAGTCCTCGGTGGGAAAGCTTCCATCCAGATGGGCAGGTTCTAGGGGCCAAGGCCAGTGAAGGGCCTGAAGCTCACGCCCCGTGAGCTTCGTGGGGAACCCCATTTGCTGGTGCTCCCGGAGAAGAGAGCCCTCCCCGTTGGACACCTTCCCTTCCCCTCCCTGCTCCTCGGAGTCCGGTCTCAGGGCAGACCCGCACGGGTCCCTGCAGACTGGCACAGCCGTGGGCAGGGCAGCCTGGCGGGAGCTGGAGCTGGGAGAGAGCCCCGGTGGCTTGTGGTGATGCCCTGAGGCTCCCCCCTCCAAAGGGCTCCCCAGCTTGTGGGCCTAAGAAGCATCTGGGAGCTGCAAACACAGATCCTCCCAGGCATCACCTCTGAACAGTCTGAGTCAACAGACCCCGAGGGGGCCCAGGAATGTGCATTTGTAGCCAGCACTCCAGGGGGTTCAGACTCAGGTCTGCCGACCCCACTTGAAGGCAGGTGGGCTTAAGGAGGGCTGGAGAGGCCTGGACAGGGAGGCTTTCGTGAGCGGACAGGCAGCGTCCTCCCCTCAACCTGTTTCCATCTCTCTAGTTGGACTGTTTGACCCCAGGCTCTCAGGTCCAGCGGTGCGGATCCAGAAGGAAGGACGAAAGATTCGCGGAGCACCTCTCTGCACCTTCGCATCATCCCCTGTAATCCTTCCAGCCGAGAGGGAAGGGACGTTCTGAGAAGCGAAAATAAGTGGCCTGGGGACAAGCCCCAGTCCCGCGCTGCGACCTGGGCTCTGTCGTGCCTCTCGGGTGCCTTGAGGGAAGCAGTGGAGAACATGTTTATGGAGCCCCTACGTGTTCCAGGCCCTGTCGTGTCCGTTTCTGCACGCGGTCCTCACGCTGGCCTGTAGAGACGTCGCTGTCCACATCGTAGGCACGGGGACTGAAACTCGGGGAAGCTGAATAACCTTCTCGTGGCCAGACAGCCTGTCGGGGGCAAGCCGGTGTCGGCCCACGTCTGTGTGACCGCAATCGGCCGCCTCCCATGGGCTGCCCACCCCCGGCTCAGTCACTTGGCGCCCCCAGGACTCATCTGCAATGTCACCGGTGCTGAGCGCCTCCCCGAGGCCACAGGGAACAGCCCGGCGAAGAGCAAACTCCAGGCTCGCACGCCGGCTGCCATCACTGCCCTGCCACCAGGTGGACAGGGTCTGATCTCCCCACCATCGGGAACCGAGCCTCGGCTAACGATCAGACGAGTGGCAAGGGGCCTAGTGCTAAAGGGGCCCTGCTGGACCTCAAGGCCGAGTGGCACCATTTTGACTTTCGGGAACCATGGTCACCTGTCTGCGCAGTGCCTCCTGGGTCAACCCCCAACCCCTCTGTCAGGTGATCTAAGAAAATGTTTGGCCTGAATGGCGATAAAGCAATAGAGACCACTCTTCACCTGTCTCTCGTCCATCTTCCCCCTCCTCTAAAATTCCTCCTTTAGGGAGCTGGCCACCCCGAAAGCCCCAACTTGGTTCAGACATCCGGAGAGCGGACCTTATTCCGCAGGCTGGGGGTAAACCCTGGTAGTGTCAGCCGTTGATGGCAATACGTTTCCCCTCTGGCCCTTGAGACATGAGGACACTCTGCTGGAGGGATTCTGAGGGATTCCTCCCTCTTTTAAAGGTCCGAAGACGCAACCCTGTTCTTGTGGGTGCTGTTATACCCAGAAGGTGCGTGCGAACTGCCTCAGCCTAAAGATGGAGCCAGTGCACCAGGGATAGAAATGGAGAGACTTGGGGCTTTGATGCTTCGCCGAACTGTCACCCAAACCCGGAACTGGTCTCCCTAGGGATTTCTTATGATGTGAGATGATCTCCCTATTCGTATGCGACTTTGAGTTTCTTTTCTCGCAGCCAGAAGCACCCTAACTCGTGCACCTGAACCGGCCCAGGACTAGATCTGGCTTTGCGCACAGCTGTATCCTGCCTAGGCTCATATGATGTGTCGGGCCGATTTCTCTCCATTTCTTATCTCCACCTCCTCACGACTGGCTCCTGCCTCAGGCACACCCTCTCCTCGAGGGCCAGGCACTAGGTGTCCTCGTGTGGGGCCAGCAGGAAAGAGCCTTTGTACCGAGATCCTAAAGTCTTTTCTTGACTTTCCCCACTGGGAAAACGCTCCCAACCCTGACCTACACAGTAACCGCGAAATGGAACATGCTGGTTGGCTTAAGACAGGCTCTCAGATAGGGCTGCGTATTAGAATTAACCGGAGCATTTAAGGAGTGCATATCATTAAGTGAAAGAAGCCGATCTCAAAAGGCTGGATACTGTCTGATTCCAATTACAGGACACTGTAGAAAAGGCAGTGGAAAAGAAAAAAAGAAAAGTATTCCTATACTGATTCCAAGTATAGGACACTGTAGAAAAGGCAGTAGAAAAGAAGAAAGAAAGAAAGAAAGAAAGAAAGAAAGAATCAATGGTTGTCAGGAATCTATGGAAAGGGATGAACCGTAATGTAAACTATGGACTGTGGGTGATAAAACGATGTGTCAGCGACTATCACAAATAATCCACGCTGGTGGAGGATGCTGACGATGGGGGGGAAGCTATGCAGGAGAGGAGGCAGAGAACGGGTATGTGGGCACCTGTACTTTCCACTCACTCTTGCCGTGAACCTCAAACTGCTCTTAAAAAAAAAAAAAAAAGTCTATTACAAATAAAAACAAAGCCGGTGCCCAGGCTCCTGCCCAGAACCAACAAACCAGAGTCTGTGAGGGTGGAGCCCAGGGCTTCTGAAGGACTCGGGTGGATCCGTGTGCAGCCAGGATTGAGGACTGCTGGCAGAGCCCGGGGAACCCATCCCTGGACCTTGGCATAGATAGTGTCAACCTTTTGCACACCTAATGGCGGAGACTGTTCCAGAAGAGAATCTGGGATACTTTTATTACCAAGCAGCATGAGAGATGAATGCCACTGTCAGGGACAACGTACCCAGCTGGATTCCTATCCCAGGAGCTCACAGCTCCGGAAGTAAAAGAGACTGCCCCCCCCCCCACCCCACACACACACACAAAGTTGCTGAGGGCTTCTGTTTTCAATAAGGAGATAAGCATCTCAGCCTACAGGTACAGATGTCCTTTCCAGGTGGAAGAACAGGGTCTTGTTTTCTTTCGCACCTCGTCCTACCCCCCAGATCCCCTTAGGGTGAGCGCACAGGCTAGGAGTCGAGGTCTAGGGCTGTACTGGAAAAACAGAGTAGTCTGTAAATCCAGTCGCCCCCTTCCAGGCATTCAATGTAGAGCAGAGGCTTATTCAATTTAGAATGAAATCCCTTCCTGCTGCTTCCAGCTTGATATCACTTCCCAGGGTCCACAGATCTGCCCTCCATCAAAGAACGAGACCATTAAGCAACCCCACTCAGCCTCTGCTGGCCAGCATCAAAGGCCCCGGGACACTGGAAGCAGCAGGACAGAAGGTCATGAAGGTTCCAGGCCTCTGCTACTCACTGACCTGTAGGGTTCTCACAGGGACCACATGAGCCATCACGCAGGAAAGCATTTGCAAATTGTGAGCCCCTGTGCAAAAACAGAGCATTACTTTAAAATCCATATATGAAGATGTGCATTTTTTAAAAATTAGGAAAGTATTGGCATCAGAAAGGATTCTTCACTTTACATCGTGTTTACCCAGGAGTCCTTTGAATGACAAGCTCCCTGTTCCTTCTAGATGATTCGGTCAACAGATAGTGTTGGGAAAACTGGATATCCCACACACAAAAGAATGAAGTCGGGCCCTCACTTTATGCCATCATCAAAGAAATGAAGCAGGACATTAGTAAAAGCATTTAAACATTTAGATTAAAATGTTTTATTCAGAAACTACTGACAGTAGGAAAAGAGCTGAGCTCCATTCCCATTTGTGCAGAAGTGACTGGTCTTTATGAGGGAGAAGGTGGGGGGGGGGTGTGCCTCAAGCGAAAAATGACAAAGGGCTGGTCAGTGTGAATGTGACTGGGCCAGTGGGGTCTCTAGCTGGCAGTTATGGAAGTTAGGAGTCTATCCTCCCACACAGTCTGGGAGGAGTCCTACTTCTCCTGATGATTACATTTCAAAGGAATGGCTCTCAGGTTCTTGAGAGAGATACACATCAGTTTTAGGAGACTTATAAACATCTCAAAGAGACAGAAGAACAATTCACACTTGTATTCCCATTTTAGTATGTGTTCTAAGAAAGGGAGGTCAAGGCCCTACCTTCAGGTGTTGGCTACAACAAACAATAAATTCTCTTAACAACGCTGAGCTTTTCCAGACAGGAGCTCTACAGTGGGGCTGGGTTGCCTGAGGGCCACCGGCCTTAGACTGCCAAGAGCCAAGTTCAAGATCTCACCAGGTCTCCTAGTACAAGGGTTTAAATGGAGTGTTTGTGCTCAGAGTACATGCTGTCCTCACCATAAGCAAAAATTAACTTAAAATGGGTAAAAGACCCAAACATAAGAACTAAAACTGTAACACGCTTAGAAGAAAACACTGGACTTGGCAATGATTTCTTGGATATGACACCAGAAGCACAGGCAACCAAACAAAAAAAAAAATTGATAAGGTGGAAAACAGCAAAATTTAAAATGTCTGTGCTTCAAAGGACACAAACAACAGAGTGAAAAGGTAACATACAGAAGGAGAGAAAATATTTGCAGGTTGTGTATCTGATAGAAGAACTCCTACAACTCAAAAAGAAAAAACAAGGCCAATTTTAAAAACGGGCAAAGGACTCAAAGAGACATTTCTCCAAAAAAGATACACAAATAGTCGATATGCACACGAAAGATGCTCCATATCACTAACCATCAGGGAGATGCAATACAAAACCACAATAAGATTCCACCTCACACTCATCAGGATGGCAACCGTGGAAGGAGAGGAGAGGAGAGGAGAGAGGACGGGAGGAGAGGGGAGGGGAGGGGAGGGAGAGGAGAGGAGAGGAGAGGAGAGGAGAGGAGAGGAAAGGAAAGGAAGAAAGAAGGAAGGAAGAAAGACAGAGAAAGAGGAAGGAAGGAACAAAGGAAGGAAGGAAGGAAGGAAAAGAAAGGAAGGAAAAGAGAAAGAAAGAAAGAAAGAGAAAAGAAAGAAGAAGGAAGGATAGAAGGAAGGGAGGGAGGGATGAGGGAGTGAAGGATGAGGGAGGTACAGAAAGAAGGGGAAAAAACAAAATAACAAATGGTGGGGATATGGAAAAATTAAAACCCTTGCACTATTGGTGGGAATGTAAAATGGTGCAGCCACTGTGGAAAAGAGTATGGTGATTCCACTTGTTGGGATGAGCACTGGGTGTTGTATGTAAGCCAATTTGACAATAAATTATACTTAGAAAAAAAGAGAAAGAAAGAAGAATGAAAGAAAGAAAGAAAGAAAGAGAAAATAGTATAGTGATTCCTCAAAAAAATTTAAATAGAATTACTATAAAATCTAGTAATTCCACTTCTGAGTATATACCAAAATTTGAAAGCAGGGTCTGAAAGAGGTATTTGCACACCCATGTTCACAGCAGCATCATTCAGAATAGCCAAAGATGAAAGCAAACCAAGTGTGTCAGATGAATGGATCATATATATATATATATATGATATATATATATATATTATAAATATATGTGATATATATATGGGATATATACATACATATATATATATATATATATATATAAAATGGATATATTAGATATATATGAATATTATTCATCCTTTAAAAGGAAGGAAATTCTAGGGGCGCCTGGGTGGCGCAGTCGGTTAAGCGTCCGACTTCAGCCAGGTCACGATCTCGCGGTCCGTGAGTTCGAGCCCCGCGTCAGGCTCTGGGCTGATGGCTCGGAGCCTGGAGCCTGTTTCCGATTCTGTGTCTCCCTCTCTCTCTGCCCCTCCCCCGTTCATGCTCTGTCTCTCTCTGTCCCAAAAATAAATAAAAAATGTTGAAAAAATAAAAAAATAAAAGGAAGGAAATTCTGACATATGCTACAGTATAAATGAACCTTGAGGACATTATTCTAAGTGAAATAAGCCAGTCGGGAAGAAGGGAAAATGGCAGTGGAGTTTTGTGAGGCCTCGGTTCCAACAGCAGTGGTGACAGGTCTCATTTCAAAAGGAGACCAAAGCACACTTAGTTAAAATGTGCCACATTAAGGCCAGGGACCAAACACCACATCAGGCAAAGAGAGACCCTACAGATGACGGGCCCGAAGGATAAAGCAGCCAGACAAAACAGCAGAGCACACAGAGCCCATACTGGACACACTCTTGGAAGTGCCAGGCCCTGGGGAGCAGGGGACACTACACTGCAGGGCACTACAGGACCTCTTCTTCATAAGGCCATTACCCTCAAGATCAGGAGACGTAGCTGACTTTCCTAACACACAGAAACAGGCACAGAGGTGGCTCAGTCATTTAAACATCCGACTTCAGCTCAGGTCATGATCTCACAGTTCCTGGGTTCAAGCCCTGAGTTGGGGCTCTGTGCTGACAGCTCAGAGCCTGGAGCCTGTTTCAGATTCTGTGTCTCCCTCTCTCTGCCCCTCCCCTGCTCACACTCTGTCTCTGTTTCTCAAAATAAATAAATGTTAAAAAAAAAGAAAAGAAAAGAAAAGAAAGGAAAAGAAAAGAAAAGAAACAGGCACAGAGACCTAGATAAAATAAGACAGAGAAATTTGTCCCAGATGAAAGAACAGAACAAGACACAGCCAGAGATCTAAGTGAAACAGATATAAGAAACATGCCCGATGGAGAATTTAAAGCACTGATCATAAGGATACTCACTGGATTTGAGAAAAGAGTGGAAGACATGAGGGAGACTCTTACCACAGAGATAAAGAAAAACCAATCAGAGAGGAAGAGTGGAATAAATGAGATAAGAAACACGTTTGATGGAATGAACAGCAGGCTGGAAGAAGCAGAAGAATCAACGACCTAAAAGATAGAGTAATGGGAAAGAATCAAGGTGAACAAAAGAGAGAAAAAAGAATTATGCAAAACCACAATAGATTTAGGGAACTGAGTGATTCCATTAAACATAATAACATTCAGATTATAGGAGTCCCAGAAGAAGAGAGAGAAAAGGGGGCAGAAATTTTACTTGGAGATAATAGCTGAAAACCTCACTGTCTGGGGAGGGAAACAGATATCCACATCCAGGAGGCACAGAGAACCCCCAACAAAATCAACAAAAGCAGGTCCACACAAAGATATATTGTAATTAAATTGGCAAAAAAAAAAAAAAATTAAAAACAGCAAGAGAAAAAAAAGATAGTAACACACAAGGGGAACTCCACAAGGCTATCAGAGGATTTTTAAGCAGAAACTTTCCAGGTCAGAAGGGAGTGTGGCACGTGCTGGTCAAAGTGCTGAATGGGAAAAATCTGCAGCCAACAATACTCGACCAGCAAGGGTATCATTCAGAATAGAAAAAGAGATTAGAGTTTCCCAGACAAAAACTAAAGGAGTTCATGACCACACTACCAGTCCTACAAGAAATATTAGAGGCGACTCTGAGTGGAAAGAAGAGACCACAAGTTAACAGTACAAAGGTAGGAAACACAAAAGCAGGAACAATGACTATTTCTGCATAAACTCAGTCAAGGAACTCACAAATAAAAGGATATAAAATACGAACATATACCTGAAACATGGAAAGGAGAGGAGTAATGAATGGGTTCGAACGTAAACAGCCATCAACTTAATATAGACTGCTATATGCAGATGATGTTATACACATACCTAATGGTAACCATATATCAAAACCACTGACAAATATGCAAAGAATAAAGAGAAAGAAATCCAAAATATCTCTTTAAAAAAATCGAACTATGAAAGAGAGAAAGACAAGAAAGGTTCAGAAAATCTTCAGAAGCGACTGCAAAAAAAAGTAATACAAATGGCAATAAATACATATCAATAATTACTTTGAATATAAATGCACTAACACTCAATCAAAAGACATAGAGTGACAGAATGGATTTAAAAACAAGACCCATCTATATGCTGCCCACAAGAGACCCATTTTAGACCCAAAGACATCGGCAGATTGAAAGGGAGGGGATGGAGAAATATCTACCACACAAATAGATGGCAAAAGAAAGCCGGACTAGCAATACTTATATTAGACAAACTAGACTTTAAAACAAAGACACTAACAAGAGACAAAGGACACTATATAATAATAAAGGGGACGGTCCAACAAGAAGATACAACAATTGTAAATAGTTATGCACCCAACATAAAGCACCCAAATGGATAAAACGGTTAATAACAAACATAAAGGAACTAATCGGTAATAATACAATAATAGTAGGAGACTTTAATGCTCCACTTAATTCAACGGACAGATCATCTAAACAGAAAATCAACGAGAAAGAAGGGCTTTGAATGACATACCGGACCGGATGTATTTAACAGATACATTCAGAACCTTCCAGCCTAAAACAGCAGAATACACATTCTTTTCAAGGGCACTCAGAACATTCTCCAGAATAGATCATGTATTAGGCCACAAAACAAGCCTCAACAAATTCAATAAGATCAAAGTAAGACCATGCACCTTTTCTGACCACAACACTTATGAAACTAGAAATCAACCACAAGAAAAAAATTGGAAAGAGCACAAATACATGGAGGTTAAATAACATGCTGTTAAACAATGAATAGGTCAACTAAGACATAAAAGAAGAAATACAAAAGGACATGGAAACAAGTGAAAATGAAAACACAAAGGTCCAAAATTTCTGGGATGCAGCAAAAGTGGTCCTAAGAGGGAAGTATATAGCAATACATGCCTACATCAAGAAGCAAGAAAAATCTCAAATAAACAACCTAACCTTACACCTAAGAAAAAAGAACAACAAACAAACCCCAAACCAGCAGAAGGAAGGAAATAATAAAGGTTACAGCAGAAATAAATGATGTAAAAATAAAAACCAACAGTACAAATCAATGAAACCAGAAACTGGTTCTTTGAAAAAAAATCAATAAAATTGATAAACCTCTAGCCAGACTTATCAAAAGAAAAAGAAAGAAGGAATTCAAATAAATAAAATTACAAACGGGAGAGAAGACATAACAACACCACAGAAATACAAACACTTATAAGAGAATATTATGAAAAACTATATGGCAAGAAATTGGACAACCTAGAAAAAATGGACTAATGTCTAGAAACATATAAACTGCCAAAACTGAAGGAGTAAGAAGTAGAAAATTTGAACAGACTGATAAACTGCAAAGAAATTGAATCAGTAATCAAAAAAGTTCACAACAAACAAAAGGCCAGGACCAGATGGCTTCACAGGCAAATTCTACCAAGCATTTAAAGAAGAATTAATACCTATTCTTCTCAAACTATTCCAAAAATAGAAAAACTTCCAAATTCCTTCTATAAAGCTAGCATTACCCTGAAACCAAAACCAGATAAAGAGACCACTAAAAAGGAGAACTACAGGTGAGGTATCCCTAATAAACATAGGTGCAAAAATTCTCAACAAAATACTAGCAAACCAAATCCAACAATACATTAAAAATATTATTCACTATGATAAAGTAGGATTCGTTCCTGGGTTGCAAGGTTGGTTCATTATCCACAAATCAATCAACATGATACATCACATCAAGGGAAAGGATAAGAACCATATGATTATCTCAGAGACAGTAAAAGCACTTGATAAAGTACAACATCTATTCATGATTTTAAAAAAAAACCCTCAACAAGGTAGGTTTAGAGGGAACATACCTCAACATAAGGGCCTTATATGAAAAACCCACAGCTGACCTCATCCTTAGCAGGTAAAAACTGAGAGCTTTTCCCCTACATTCAGGAACAAGACAAGGATGTCCACTCTTGCCACTTTTATTCAACATAGTACTGGAAGTCTTAGCCACAGAAATCAGACATCATAAAGAAATAAAAGGCGGACAGCAAGAAGTCAAACTTTCACTATTTGCAGATGACACAATATATAGAAAACCCAAAAGACACAAAAAAACTGCTACATTGATAAATGAATTCAATAAAAACGCAGGATAAACAATCAATGTACAGAAATCTGTTGCATTTCTATACACCAAGAATGAAGCAGCAGAAAGAGAAATTAAGAAAAGATCCCATTTACAATTGCACCAAAACCAATAAGATACCTAGGAATAAACCTAACCAAAGAGGTAAAAGGCCTGGACTCTGAAAGCTATAAACACTGACGAAAGAAATTAAAGAAGACACAAAGAAACAGAAAGACTTTCCATGCTCATGGATTGGAAGAACAAATACTGTTAAAATGTCTATACTCCCCAAAGCAATCTACACATTTAATGCAATCCCTGTCAAATACCACCAGCATTTTTCACAGAGCTAGAACAATCAATCCTAAAATGTGTATGGAACCACAAAAGACCCCATATAGCCAAAGAAATCTTGAAAAAGAAAAGTGAAGCTGGAGGCATCACAAATTCTGGACTACAAGTTATATTACAAAGCTGTCGTAATCAAAACAGTAGGGTACTGACACAAAAATGGACACATGGATCAATGGGAGGGAATAAAAGAACCCACGAGTTTTTGGTCAACTAATCTTCAACAAAGCAAGAAAGACTGTCCAGTGGGAAAAAGATAGTTTCTTCAACTGTCTTTGAACTGCTACATGCGAAAGAATGAAACTGGACCACTTTCTTTTACCATGCACAAAAATAAACTCAAAATGGGTTAAAGACCTAAATGTGAGACCTAAAACCATAAAATCTTAGAAGAGAACACAGGCTCTAGCAACTTCTAGATATGTCTGCTGAGGCAAGGAAAACAAAAGCAAAAGTAAACTACTGGGACCACATCAAAATAAAAAGCTTTTACACAGCAAAGGCAATAATCAAAAACTAAAAGGCAACTGATGGAATAGAAGAAGAGAATTGCAAATGGCATATCTGGTAAAGGGTTAGTATCCAAAAATATGTGAAGGACTTAAAACCCCAACACCCAAGAAACAAATAATCCAATTAAAAATGGGCAGAAGACACGAACCAACATTTCTCCAAAGAAGACATCCAGATGGCCAAGAGACACATGAAAAGACGCTCTAAATCACTCGTCACCAGGAAAATGCAAATCAAGACTACAATGAGATATCACCTCACACCTGTCAGAACGGCTGAAATCAACAAAAGAAACAACAGGTATTGATGAGAACGTGGAGAAATAGGAACCCTCGTGCACTGTTGGTGGGAATGCAAACTGGTGCAGCCACTGTGGAAAATGGTATGGCGTTTCCTCAAAAAGTTAAAAGTAGAAATGCCATTATGATCCAACAATTTCACTTTTGGGTATTTACCCAAAGAATATGAAAACACTAATTCAAAGGGATACATGCACCCCTGTGTTCACTGCAGCATTATTTATAATAGCCAAGACATGGGAGCAGCCCACGTGTCCATCAGTTGATGAATGGATACATGATAGATACACCTGGTTGGCTCTGTTGGTTAAGCATCCGACTTCAGCTCAGGTCATGATCCCACGGTTCATGAGTTTGAGCCCCATGTCGGGCTCTCTGCTGTCAGTACAGAGCTCGCTTCAGATCCTCTGTTCCTCTCTCTCTCTCTCTCTGCCCCCCCCTGCTCACTCTCTCTCTCTAAAAAAAAAAAAAAAAAAAAAAAGAATATTACTCAGCCATAAAAAATAATGAAATCTTGCCATTGGCACAACGTGGATGGAGCTAGGGAGTATAATGCTAAGCAAAATAAGTCAGAGAAAGACAAATACCATATGATTTCACACATACGTGGAATTTAAGAAACAAAACTAATGAGCTAAGGGGGAAAAAAAGAGAGACAAACCAAGAAACACTTTTAACCATAAAGAACAGATGGTCACCGGAGGGGAGGTGGGTGGGAGGTAAGGGAAATAAGTGATGGGGATTAAGGAGCACATTCGTCATGATGAGCACAGGGTGATGTACGCAAGTGTTGAATCACTATATTGTCGACCTAAAACTAATACTGTTATGTTAACTAACTGGACTTAAAATAAAAACTTAATAAAAAAAAAAAAAAAAGAGAGAGAAACCAGTCATGAAGGGACAAATAGTGTATGATTCCATTTATATGAAATTCATACAGACAAAAAGTGAAACACTCTTGCCAGGGTCCGAGGGAGAGGGGGCATGGAAAGTTACTATTTAATGGGCACAGAATTTCATTTTGCAAAAAGACAAGAGTTCTGGAAACGGCTGGTGATGGTTGCATGATCATATGAACGTGCTCAGTCCCACTGAGCTCTACACTTCAAAATAGTTACGACGGTCGATGTCATGTTTATTTTACCACAATTAAAAATATTTTTTAAAAACGGTTCCAGTCATGTGGTGGCTGTCAGAAATATAATGTTGTATAAATACAAAGTTAAGAGCTACCTGTACCCATGTGAGTCAGACTGGGGTGGTTGGGGGGTGGGGCATCGTAAATCTTACCTCTCTTATTTGGCGGGAGAAGGCTGCCTTCCATGCCCAGCCATATACATATATATATGTACATTCCTTGGAGCACCAAGTCAGGTAGAAGCTTCTGGAACTCTGGGCACATTGACCTATTCACAGAGCACAGACCCCTCCTCTTGGGCTCATCAGTGGTGTGAAATGTGCAGCACCCCTCCCCTTCTCTTTCAGAGGGTAAAGCAATTCACCATCTCGAACTCTTTTCAAAGGACCCCAAGCACCACAGCCCGTCCCCCGTCGTCCCCAGGGCCACAATGAGCTGCCCTCTTCACTGGCAGCCACCACCCAGAACTCAGAGGGTGAGGCTGCTCAAGAGGCCGGTGTCCTTCTCCATGGACACACGGAGGGGTTGGGGGTTGCACCAGAAAACAACCCAAAATGGCTAACAGAGAACTGCATTTCTTTTTATTGGCTTTCTGCTTGAAGGAGGATAAATGTGAGAGGAGGAACAAGTCTCATGCCGGTACTACTCCAGCCCCGGAGGATCAGAAGTAAAGACTGTCACCGTGAAATACTGTCAAATTCCTGAGCAGTGGGGGTGGGGTGTCTAATGGGGGAAGGGTCCACCAGCCCAACTCCCTGATACAGCACGTGCACCCGAAGGCCGTGTTTCTGCCGAACCTGGTCTTTGACAGGAGATTCCCGCTGGCATATGAGCCCAGAAAATCTAGTAAAAGCTACCACTCTCTTGGCCTGGGAGGGATCCATGATAGCCAATGGCTGGGAGACACCGATCACAGGGAGGCCGCCTTACCAAAACCATAAGGCTTTGTGGGAATACCTACAAGTGAAACTCTGGGAATTTCACGAGTGAAACTCTGGTCTCTGGGAATTAAACCACTATAATAATTCTCTAACTGAAATATTTACATTACACCGTGCCTATACCCAGAGCTGACGTGTGTGTGTGTGTGTGTGTGTGTGTGTGGAAATGAGTGCACACAGACCCCAGCACGATCTAGACGAATTTCCTTAGCCTCACGAAGAGGAAGGATTGTGGAGGCCACAGACTGTCAAAACAAAAAGGCACAGCTACACCCAAATTATGGGTCCGAGAGAATTACCTTTGCATCAGTTTGGCTAATTCTGGTCAGTTTTCTGAAAAAAAGAAACGTGGGGAACTTTGCATAGTTGGAATCTCTTAACGTATTATTCAACAGCACCTCTGTTCTGGGCTTTGAGGATTCAGGAATTCAGGGATTCAGTCCTCTTCCAGGGACTTCTAAAAAAAGTCTCTCACCTTCAACCTCTCCAAGCAAGGAAGATCTCACTGGGCTGCTCCCTACAGAACGGCTTTTAAATCAGGCATCCTGGGATCCCGGTCTCATCAGCTACAGACAAGACAACAGCACTGATTTCCTTATAAGGATGAAGGCTGGCTACACAGCTTACTGGCTTTTCTCCTGGAAGCGCACCCCCTACCACAGCCCTGCGGAATAACTTAGGGGGTCCCGGGCAATGGCAGGAATGAAGAGGTTAGCAAAGGGGCAAAATGCACCTAACCTCAATTACAGACAGTACCCCCCCACCCCCACCCCGGCCACTTCAGCAGCACCCGCATCAAAGCAGAGAAGCTTCTAGGCCCCTCGCTCTGGGTTTCTGGCTTGCTGTTGAAAGGGCAGTTTGGGCAGGTGGGGGCAGCAGGGAGGACCGTAGGTGTGGGCAGTGGTCTCTGGGAACAGCCCCAGGAGAGGCAAGCTTAATAAGTACCCTGACTGTGGATGCCCTTTCAGAGGCCTTCCAGCACTTTCCCTTCTAGTATTTTACTTTCATCCTCCCATGCTTGTGGAGGCCGCGTATCATTAGCAGGTTTTTATTGATGAAGAAAAAGGAAGAAATTATAGACCCACCCAGGCGTCTCCCGGATTCCTCTCCCTTTCCTCTTTCATCTCCCATCACTAGTTTTCAAACTCCCTGCATGCAAACCCCAAACCTTGGTTTTCATGTTGGTTTACAGAAGCTCACAAATGCCTGTAAACAAAAAAAAATAAAAGAGTTTGAGCACGTCCATGCAGGGTGAAGAGCTCAGCAATCCGTTTAAAACAAAAATGGGGCGCCTGGGTGGCTCAGTCTACAGACTCTTGATCAGGTCTTGAGCTCAACGTTCTGAGTTCAAGCCCTGCCTTGGACTCCATGCTAGTCGTGAAGCCTACTTAAAAAAAAAACAAAACCTTTTTTTTTTTTTTTTTTTAATCCCCCAAGGGCTGTGACTTCTGCGGCTCTCACTCCTTCCCAGGGGTTGTCCAGGCCCAGAAGGCGCAACACGGGGTGCGGGACCCCAGGAGGTTGTGGGGTCCCTGGAGGGTGCAGGGGGTGGTGTAACTCCCCTGGTGGGTGCAGAGCTCCGGGAAGGTGCAGGGCCCCAGGGGGATAGGAGGTCCCTGGAGGGTGCGAGGTCCCCAGGGTGAAGGGGGTGGGGGTGGGGGACATACTGCTAGGCCCCTGGAGGGTGCAAGGCTCCAAGAAGGTGTGGGACCCCAGAGGGGTACGAGGTCCCTGGAGAGTGCGGGGCCCCCGGGGCGGGGGCGGGGTGGCGAGGCCCCCCCCGGAGGGTGCGTGGCCCCTGCGCCGCCTCCCTGGCTTCCCTTCGCCTCTAGGCCCGAGGCCATGCGGCCTAGGAACGGCGCGCTGACCCGAGCCCTTTTGGTCCCCGAAAACGCGTGCGAGGACGCCACGTGGCAGGCGCCCGGCCCCAAAGAGCCCCGCGTTCTCTCATTCCCGTGGCGTCGGGTTTATTGTCATTCCTCGCCTTTTGTCCATCACAACCGAACCAAAGCTGTGGGCGCACGGGGCGGCCCGGGGTGGGGGTGGGGATCCTGGCGGCCGCCCGCGGCCTAGTCTCGGCCGGGCGCGCGCTCCAGCGCCAGCAGCGGGATCTCCTCCAGCCGCTCGGGCCGCTCCCCGCGCCGCAGGTAGCGCCGCCTCCAGGCCGCCAGCCGCTGCAGCAGCCTCTGCACGCGCGGATGGACCCACAGGCCGCGCTCCGAGTCCGCCCGGCCGCGCGCGCGCTTGGCCTTCCTGCGCCAGCCGCGGGCCGCGCCCCGCCGGAACAGCCGCCGCCAGCACCAGCAGCCCGCGCCGCCGTCGTCCGCGTCCCCGCGCTTCAGGCGCGCCGACCCCTCCGCCGGCCCGTGCTGCGCGCCCCCGCCACCGCGCCGGGGCCACCCGGGCCGCGCGTCCTCCATACCGCCGGGCCTCCGCGCCCCCACGGGCCCCTCTCGGCGAATGGGTCCTTTCCGCCGCCTCCCGGGCGTCGCCGCGGCCTGCCCTCGGGCTCCGGTTGCCAGGGGAACCCGAACGCTGACCCCACAATGCCCGGCCCGGCGGTCCTCGTCCCGGGGCCGAGCGCGCGGCCCACCCTCAGCACCTGACGAGACCCCGGAGACCCAGCTAAGCCCCCGGTCCTGGAATAGGTCGGAGGGCCAGGCTGTGACTGGCCTCAGTCAGGCGGGAAGGGATCTAGGACGTGCCGGGGGTCCATCTGGCCCCCCGCTGACTCCCACCTTAAGCATCTGCACGACCCCCACTGGATCCGGGGTCGATGTCAGTCCCTGGGGGCTTGTCATCTGGGGGGGGTGTGGGGCTTGGTTTCAGGTGTTCTGTACTTTTCCGCCAGTAGGGAACCAGAGTTGCAGGGGAGATCTCAAAACCTGATTTTCTTCATCCGACCTCTTCCTCGCAGAATTATGATTGATTTTTTTGCAGTGGTTTTTTTTTTGTTTTTTTTTTTATTTTTTCTGATTGCAACCATACGATTTTTGGTGGAAAAATTGAAAACACAAATGCAGCAAATACCTGCTTCTGTAATATCATTTTTGCACTTGTCAGTTTCTCAAATTCAAGCAAGGAAAAGTTAAAATAACTCCCCCCTGTTGTGCTTATTATTTCTAAGCACTCCACCCAACATTCTGTACATTTCTCTCTCTCTCTCTCCTTCTCTCTCTCTCCCTCTCTCTCTCTCTATTTGTAGCCCATTGACAAGTGAGCAAGCTCAGATATATCTGCCTGAGTTTGAATTCTGGCTCCAACATTTTCCAGCTTTAACTTTGGGCAAGTTACTTAACCTCTTAGTGCCTCCCCTTACCCATCTGTGAAGCTGAGGAAATAGCAATCCTACCTCTGTGTGGGGGGTGGGGAGGTGGGGGTGGGGGTTGAATTAAATGAGCACTTAGTATACACTGGGCACATGGCACATGAGTAAATTATGACTATGCAATCCTAACAACAACTCAAGTGAAGCGGTGCCCAAGTGAATATTCCCCGCTGTGCTGATTGAGAAAGTAAAGCCTAAAGAGATAAAACCATTTATCTGGGGTAAGATAGCTTGTAAGTTAAAGCAAATGATTTGCACCCCAGATTCTTTGAGCCCCAAGATATCAAGTGACCATACTGTTGAGTATTCAACTAGTCACCTTAGTGGTACAGTGTCCCTCCTTCTAGTGTACCCACCCTCCAACGACCACAGCCAATAGGTAAGGGCTGGCATTTAATGTTTGCATAGACTCTGGGTGCAGAAAACAGGAGGAAAAAAAACAAACAAACAAACAAAAAAAAACAACCCACCAGCTGTCCAGTCCTTATTTCTAGCGACTTTATAAATTCACAGTCATCTGGGCAGAAGCCTTTTTGGTTCCTGTCGCTCCTGAGCAGACGCTAACAGTGGCCTTCGTTCACTCCCTCCCTTCCAGCACAGAGCCCCCCCTGCAAGAGCTGTTCCCCTGTAAGAACTACTTTGTTTAATTTGCTCCTTCTCCAGTGTTCCAAGGCTGCCTCCTCCTTGTGTTCAGGCTGTCTGTGCTTCCTGCCTGCCTTGACCCGTAGCAAGTCAAGCACAAGGTAAATCCTGGCTGACAGATTTGGCTTGTACAGAAACGAGTGCATCATGGGGCGCCTGGGTGACTCCGTCAGTTAGGCGTCTGACTTAGACTCAGGTCTTGATCTCGCGGTTTGTGAGTTCCAGCCCCACATCGGGCTCTGTGTTGGCAGTGCGGAGCCTGCTTGGGATTGTCTCTTTCCCTCTCTCTCTGCCCCTCCCCACTCGCTTAATTAAACTTTAAAAAACAGCAACAACAACCTGAGAGGTGATGAGGAACTGTCTCACAACAGCCCCCAGCCAGCTGGAGGCAAATGGGAAATGCTCTGGCAGCTCCTACCAAGCCCCCCGTGCCCTCCTCTTCTGCAAGGATTGCTAGAATGTTCTGTCAAGACTTAGATTCGGCTGCAATTCTTGGCTGGCTTCTGCGGCCTCTGTGGATACACACAAGGTGGTCAGGGCACCTGCACAAACCAGTTCACAAGCTTCCCGAATCTTCTTCTGGCTGTTATGGATTAAGCTGCGTCCCCTGAAAATTCCTGTGTTGAAGTCCTAAGCCCTAACGTCTCAGAACGTGGAGATGGGGCCCAAAGAGGTCATTTAGATGAGGTCATGAGAGCGGGTCCTAATCCAATATGGCTGGTGTCCTCCTAAGAAGAATGGGACACCGACGGACACACAGGGAAGACACAGGGCAAGGTGGCCATCATACAAGCCAAGGAGAGAGGTCTCAGAAGAAACCAAACGTGCCAACACCTTGATTTTGGCCTCTCAGGCTGCAGTATTGTGAGAAGATAACATGTCTGATGTTGAAGCCATGCAGTGTGGCATTTAATCCTGGCGGCCTTGGCTAACGAAAACACGGGCTCACTGGCTTTGCCTCCCATTTCATTTTGCCTTAAACCCCTCTTCTTCCTAGGTCATTCTGCTCTCAAAGCACCAGGAAGCACTTCCTAACGCTAAGGCTCCGCCACTCCCACGTGGACGCTCTCTGTGAGGCTCCGACCAGGCCTGTGCATCGTCAGGCCACCGGGAAGGGCTGGGTGGTCGCAGACAGAGCCTCAGGCCTGGCTTGGAGATTGGGGTTTTCAGATATCTGCTTGGGCTAACCCTGGGTCCAGGGTTGCCAGATAAAATCCAGATCACCCAGTTGACCCTGAATTTCATATCAACAACAAATAATCTTTTATTAGAAGTATGTCCTATTTATTGCATAGGCATGCTTATAGTATAAATCAACAGGTCATTTGTGTTTTTTTTAAGTTTATTTATTTTGAGGGAGAGAGTGAGCGGGGGAGGGGTAGAGAGAGAAGGAGACAGAGAATCCCAAGCTTGAACTTGGCTTGAGTTCGACACAGGGCTCAAACTCACAAACCGTGAGATCGTGACCTGAGCCCAGATCAAGAATCAGACACTCAACTGACTGAGCCACCCAGGTGTCCCTTAACTGGTCTTTTGTATTTTTATTTGCTACCCTACCAGGGTCTTGGGGAGAGTCAAAGGCACCCTTCATAAAGGCACCCTGGGGCAGTGTCCCTCCAGATCCCTCAGGAGATCTTCAAAACTGGCCAGAGGCTGGAGCAGTGTCCACGTTCCCCGACCTCGAGCAGAAGCTTCTCATGCCGCCGTGTCCTAACCCAGGTACCCAGAATAGCCCCAGAGACCTGGAGTCTCCAGAGTTAAGAAGAGCTCACATTATAAAAATAATGGGGCGCGAGAACCCCCTTTCTTCACTCCAGGATTTTGAGGGAGTGACAGAAGATTAGGACCGAAGATTTGGTACCCCCCCCAAATCCCGGGGGGAAAAGGATAACGCAATTAAGAGCATAGGCTTTGGGGTCGTACTGACTTGAGAGAATTGGCAAAACGGTGTTGAGCACGTAGGGACCGGTCTCTATGTCATGTCTCAGCAGAGCATGAGAGTACCCTTCCTACCTGTCGTCATGGTGACAAGCAATGAGACAGGCACGTAGGGCCTTAGTCAGTGCCTGACCCAAAGCCCGCGCTCGGTAAATGGAGCCCGGTGTCCTGAAATTTTCTCCACTTTGGCCAGTTTACATCTCCTGCTCCCAACGCTCCCCGGCACATACAGGACTCCTCACGGGTGTCCCAACGGTGCCTTCGTTTCTGAAGCTCTAGGGCCAATGACAAGCTCTGTGCGCTCAAATTCCTGGAAACTTTCCCAGGAAGATTTGGGAGGCAGAGATGTGACGTGGAAGAAAACAGATGGGATTTGGTTCTCCTGAGGTATGGACAGTGAAAGGTCAGGTAGGGGAGAGCACGCACCGTGCCAAGAGGCCGCAGCCCAGGAGGCCTCTTCCTCACATCTCCAGCCAGCTCCCCCTCATCGCACGCCTGCCGGCTACGCAGCCAGGAACAGGTGGACAGCGCCGGCTGAGCCCTAGGGCTACGGGATTAAGCCAGCACTCGGTTCCATCAAGGCTGAGCCAGTGACATCATCCCTATGTATGAAAGGTGACATATTTGTAAGCAGAGACATGAAGCGGGGCCGTGAGATCACCCAGGCCAACACCTGCCGTTGCCCAAATAACTGGGCCGGAAGTGAAGTGTGGAATTTGAACAAAACAGAGCAGATTTTGCCACTTCTCGTTTTGGATATTGCCCTCATTCTAATATAGAAATTCGCAAGGTGACCATTGCAAAATTGTTCTTTATTGTAAGAACCAAATGTTTCCCCTAGATATTTTGAGATAAAATTTGGATAAAGTAAATGCATCCTAGGGAAAGCTGGCTCCCATTTTAGGAAAGCAAACTCTGTATCCAAGGACACTGGATAATTACACCCCTGAATGTTTGTGCGCTATTACAGTGACTACGAGGGAACTAGGTTCTCTCCCCTCTGTGTGTAAGTGGATCTTACCCTAGCATGTCAAGGCTACTGAAATGTTAGTGCTACCTCAGCGTCAGACAAGGCTTCCCCTTAGAAGATCCCCAAACCATGGCCTATGGAAATCCAAAGCATTCTCCCCCCGCCCAAGATTTCTGCAAATTCTTTGTCTCCAAATTCCTCTCTCTGTACATGTACACCTTTCTCTCTGACTTTCACAAAACCCCTTTCACAAAACTTTCACAAAACCACTTGAAACATGGGACATCTGAAATTCGTAGACTTTCATGGAAATCTTGGAGAGGGAAATGAAGGGGCTTACATTGTAAAAATACAAATGACTTCCCAAAGAACAGTATCATGGTTCTCTGGGTGTCCACCTCTGTGGGGCCTCCCTGCCCAAGCCCAGCCTTCTCCCTCCTCCTGGCTTTGTTCAACCTTGCCACTCTCTCCTCTCCACGTCTCTTTCCCCTCCTTCAAAGAAGAGAGAAAAACAATCCTCTGCCTTGTTCATGGCAAAGAAGTTTTCCTTTTTCTACTGATATATTGATGCCTGGGGACAAATGACTTCAAAATCTTACCTACCTCAATCAGCTTGATATTGTCCTTAAAGACAGATATTTCCACCAAAGAGAATACCTTTTCACCTCCTTACATGAAGTACATTTCTATTGTTATAATGTAAACCTTTGTAACTTCCCTGTGGGGTCAGAGGTGGTGAGTGGATAAGTGAAGAAGGAGTATGACTACTACTGAGTCAGTATCATCTCTATCACCAATCATCACCATCACTCATTATCACCATCATCATCATTACCATCATCATCATCACCACCATCACCACCATTATCAACTTCACTATCAAAATCACCACATCACCATCATCACCACCACCATCATCATCATCATCATCATCATTACCACCATCATCACCACCACCACCATCACCATCATCACCACCACCACCATCACCATCATCATCATCATCATCATTACCACCATCATCACCACCACCACCTTCACCATCATCACTACCA
>NC_064813.1:5032629-5092068 GCF_023721935.1 Panthera uncia | reverse complement strand
CATCATCACCACCACCATAACCATCACCATCATCATCACCATCATCACCGCCATCACTGCCATCACCACCATCACCATCATCACCATCATCACCATCATCACCATCATCACCATCACCATCATCACCATCACCATCATCATCACCACCACCATCACCATCATCACCATCATCATCATCACCATCATCATCACCATCATCACCATCATCATCATCACCACCATCACCACCATCACCATCATCATCATTATTATCATGCATTGGCTCTGACTGTAATATAAGGGCATAGCATGCATGATAGCACTTCAGCCTCACAACAGTGTATGAAGCAGATAGAAACGGCATCACATTTCACAGGTAAGGACACTGAAGTGTAAATTGCTGTTGAAGGCACTACAGCACTGCAGGTAAGCAGAGACAAGAGGCCAAGGCAGGAAAATCTTGCAGATACGATTCCTGCCTTAGGAACTGACTAGGAATTTGACCGCCCTCCTGGGTGGAAAACCAGGAACTACCAGGAAGGGGTAGAGGGGTGCTGGAAGATTTGAAGCAGGCAAAGAAATACGATATTTATGAGAGAAGCTTTTGTGTTATTCTTGGAGAAGGTCAAGATGCAGTTAGATGTTGCCTTGTGTTGGGAAGTAGCAAGGCCCTTGGCCTCTTGGAGAAAAGGAGCTGGAAGAAAAGGGCCCAAGGCAAAGCTGCAAGGGGTTTCTGGGGATAGAATAGAGTTGTCTTAAACCAGATTGTGAAAAGGGACCAGCTTTATTTGCTCTTTACTCACATTAGCTATTGTAGGGTCAGCGACCTAAAGTTTGTAAACATAATTTTGTAGACTCTTGAGTTCTGTCTGTGGCTTATTAATTTCATTTTTTTTGCTGTCTTTATAAAGTTCTCCTAGACAATGCCAGCCTACTTTATTTTTAATAAGGAAGATAAAGAGGAGATTTTTTTAAATAGTTACTAGGACCAAGTTTTAAATGCGAATTATGTACAACATATATCTGAGCAAGGGAATGACTAAGGGAATCCAGAAAGAGTTTCCAAAGGAAAGGTGGAATTCAGAGAGAAGGGGTCTGGGACACTGACACAGCCACACTCTGCCACCCTCTGCCCTGAGTTCTCCACTCAAAACTTTGACGTTGAAGCAACCAAACACAATGAGTAAATCTTGTAAGGCTATGATTTAAATAAATCAACCGTAAGAGGGGAAATTTGAACATGGACTTTAGATGGCACTAAGGAATTTTTGTTTATTTGATTAGGTGTTAGAGTGGCATTACAATTTTCCAAGGTGAGGGGAGCCTGGGTGGCTCAGTCGGTTTAAGCGTCCAGCTCTTGATTTCGACTCGGGTCATGATATCACAGTTCATGGGATCGAGCCCCAAGTTAGGCTCTGTGCTTAGTGGGGAGGCTGCTTGGGATCCTCTTTGTCTCTCTCTCTCTCTCTCTCTCTGTCTCTCTCTCTGCTTCTCCCTGACTTCCTTGAGCACACGTGCTCTCTCTCTCTCTCTCTCGGAATAAAATTTTTAAAAAACATTACAGGGCACCTGGGTGGCTCAGTTGGTTAAGCGTCTGACTTTGGTTTTGGCTCAAGTCGTGATCTCGTGGTTTTGTGAGTTCAAGTCCCGCATCAGGCTCTGAGCCTGCTTGGGATTCTCTCTCTCCCTCTCTGCCCCTTCCCCACTGGTGTTGTCTCTGTGTCCCTCAAAATAAATAAACTTACATTTTTTTAAATAAAAAACATTGCAAAAAAAGTTTTAAGGTAAATACTGAAGGATTTAAGTGAAAAACTGGAGTTTACATTAAAATATCCAGGAAAAGGAGAGAGAGAATGGGTAGATGAAACACATCTGGCAAAATGTTGGTGATTTGTAAAGCCGAGGGGATGGGTCCATGGGGATTGTTATATCCCCTGTGGTTTTGCATATTTTTCCAAGAAAAAACTTTGGAGAGGCTGGCATAAAGTTTGTCACTGTGGGCCCTACTTGGTGTGATGGGAAACAGAGATAACTTTTCAGGTGATTTGAACAGATGTTTGAAACCACTGACCTCAACTGTGAGCCCTTCCTGGGGCAAGGGGGATGTGCCTGGGACACTGACCCAGATCTCCACCTCATTTGGCCTAGCCCAGAGGAAATCCCAAGGGGCAAGATCTCAGAGGAGGGAAGTCTCCCCACATTTTTACCACAGAAGGGCCACGAGCCATGGAGGCCACGCCAGCCTATTGGTAAATACTTCCCGGAACCCAAGCGATGATGTTCTCACTCTGGAATTTCTAAATCACAACATCCAAACGATGACCATAAAGTCAAGTTACTTTCTCTCAGTGTCTCAGTTTCCACATCTGGAGAAAACCCTGAAACAACAAGATGGGGACAAACCAAATCTGCTCCCTGCCAGGGACAGCTGTGAGGCTCCGAGAGAGAGCCACGATTACGAGGCGACCAAACAGACACTAATTACAAGCCACACAAGCCCCGAGGTGCTCCCCCATCCTTGGCTCCAAAGCTTGGTGGCCGATGGCTGGTGGAGGAGTGTGAGTTCACTGCATGATGCAGTCAGAAAGCCCTGAGTACTGGGCAGACATTCCAGGGGATTCCTGGCCCAGGATATTCCAGTCCAGTGGCCAGGATAGGCAGCGCATTCCAATGTCGGCTTGGGCCAAAGGCTGCATTTATTTGGGCACATGTTTTATTTAAGGAAGCCCAAAACACGTGTTTCGGTCAACAAATTCCTTACTTCACACTCAATAGCCAGCGCGGCCTCCAGAGATAATTTGGGTGGGTAGCTCATGCTGTTTCTGTTTCCAGGCTGAAACCTCTGTGGTTCAGACAAAGGCCCCAAAGATGTCAGGGCCTGATGCAGTTTTGGGACTCACCCACCCTGTGGAGGTGTGGACACGTGGCAGGATATTGGGAGAGGCCGTCTCGGGTTGGCCCTGTTCTCCCAGCTTGGAGGGGAGCGGCTCTGCGTTCTCGGACGCCCGCATGTCGTCCGCTTCAGACCAGACAGCACCTAGGGAGATGGAGAGGGGCGCTTGCCCTGTCCACTCTTCCTCGTCTGACATCTGCCCCGCCCCCAGGCCTCATAGTCAATGACCCTGCTCCTCTCAGGCCACAGAGGCTCGAACCCAAACTGCATCACAGAACTGGTCTCCCCGCATGGGGTGCCTGGGTGGCTAAGTCGGTTGAGCGTCCGACTTCGGCTCAGGTCACGATCTCATGGTTCGTGGATTCGGGCCCCGCGTCGGGCTCTGTGCTGACAGCTCAGAGCCTGGAACCTGCTTCGGATTCTGTGTCTCCCTCTCTGCCTGCCCCTCCCCCACTCAGGCTCTGTCTCTGTCTCTGTCTCTCTCTCTCAAAAATAAATAAGCATTAAAATAAAAGAAAAAAAAGAAAAAAGAAATGGTCTCCCCCCTCCAAGGACTGGAATCAGGATAGTTTCTGGTTAGATATGTGTGGGTGCCGGACCCAGAAAGTCATGTCAACTCATGCCAAGTTTTAAGTATAGACAAAGGCGGAGGTATGTATCCCTTCGGTGTGTACCCTTTCCAGCAAGATATACTCATTCTGTTGGACAGTATAGACTAAGAGTTTTCAACAGACACGTGGAGCAATTGCTCAAGGTCATACAGTAATGCCCAAGGACATCCAACTGGCGTCTGGATTTCTCGAAGCCAAAAGCAGCTCATACCCTATGAATGAGAACTGCTACCTCCTTGGCAATACGCGGCTCCAGTTGTACCCACGTAACGTGAATTAAGAGGTCTGGTGGGGCGATAGGCTCGGCAGCATTGTAACCCAAAAATCAAGAGGGGGTGAGGGAACGGGGCATCAAAACAGCCAGCATCCAGCAGAAAACGGCCAGCCCCCGAAATCACTGAACCCGGCACACCTTCCGAATTATGTATATTTTAGGCGATGAATGTAATCTTCAGCTCTATTTTTAGCTTTCCAATCCTCCAGAAGCAATTGTGAGAACAGATAAAACCTCGGTGACAGAATCTATTACGTGTGAACTGCTCACCCCGTGTCTCGGAGGCAGAAACAGTACAGTTTCTCGGGTTACACTTTGTTGTTTTTTTTTTTTTTCTTTTTGGAAGGTGACACAAAGAGATTTCTAAATTCTTCATAGTGGAATACTTACCCCTTTGTAACCGGAACGTTCCTCAAGTTCTGTAAACGAAATCACGAACCCTCGGGCCTTTTCAGACATAAAGTTGCTGGGAAGTCTGACAGAATAAATGGCTGGCTTTCCTTGACACCCAAATGGAAACACCGTGGCCAGAATGGTGTTCGCGACACGATGTCGCGTTGGTGGCTTTGGTTCCCAATTCCTCTCTCCAGGCAGTGTGACAGGCTCGAGCAGATGAGTCATCTGGGGTGGCCTCAAACTCCGCACAACCAGGCTAGTCTGGAGCCATCAACACAGACCCGGGGGACACGATGAAAGCGGCCAACGAGGAGGTTAACCGAGGGGCCGAAGGAACGGAGGGGACACATGGCTATCGGGAGGAGGGCTGGAGAGACCACCAGAGTGCGCCGTTCTGGGGCCCAGCCCCGCTTGGCCAGACCCTAAGGTCCTAGCGGCACTGGTCTGGGATAACGGCTGTGTATCTCATACAGAGGACTTATTTCCTTGAAGGTTATGAGAGCCACACTCGAGTACACTCAGCCACAGGCAGAACCCCCTGTGAGCTTCCCCAAGATGCCACTCGGTGGTCGACACCATTATTTGTAACCCCAGGGCCGCTCCCATGGGTCTAATTAGGAAAGCCGGGACCCTGATGAGGCCAAAGCCCGTGCCCCAGGCACCAGTCTCCAGGGTCAACAGAGAAACTGATCCTGGGCAGCAGGTAGGAGGGGTCGTCTGCACCTGCAAAAGCGAGTCCTGGCTCTGCCCCCGGCCAGGGACAAGTGTCTGCACTTTTCTGAGCCCCGGTTTCCTCCTCTGCAACCCCGGGGATCATAATAACATCATCTTCCAACGTGAACGAATTCAACGTGGACCGTGAAAGTACTTCGTTCAACGCCATGACACGTGGGACGTTACGAACTCATGAGGAAACCGAGGTTCCTTGTAATGCATTCGTCCCCAGCACATGGTCTTTTATGTACTTCATAAATATCCGAGGACAAGGGGGATTATTAGGATTAAAGTATGCTGATCCCCCTCCCCCACCGCCAACAGCGGACCCGGCAATGAAAGAGAAGGCAGGCCATGAAGCTTAGGGGAGAGAGAGTGCCCTCTACCCTCTGCTGGGGGCTGGAGGTTCCTGGGGGTGCTCTTCTGAGGTGTGTGGGAGCCAGGAGACCACCTGTCAGCCTTTTCCAGGCATCTGAAGCTTTCTTTCCAAAAAAAAAAAAAAAAAAAGTAACAATCTAATCCAGGCTTTAGTTTCCAGGCAATCAGGTTCCACTGAGCCCGTGTTTTGGCACTTCCTGGATGCGTGAGTCGTATTTACTCTGCACAGAACGGCGCAGCTCAGACCCCAGCTGATGGGACCTCAGTGCGGGCTTCTTCACCCGCTTCTGCCACGGGCCTCTTCTAAGAAGAATGTTTCTACGTACATGGAAAGGGAGATCACACAGGATCATAAAGGACACAAACCAATCTGATAGTTTTACAATTTATGTGAAGTAACATGCTTGCCTCATTATGAACATACTTTAATAGCAATATTGGGCAGCGGGTCTAATCTAACTATCAAAACTGAGAAAGTCGTGACAATCGTGACGTTCCAAACAGCCGTAACGCGACAGAAAATGTCTTATGAGTGTTGTACTGGCGACAGAGTCACAGGGACTGCTAATGGTTTGCACCTGCCTTTCGGTTGGAGGTCAGTAAACTTTCTCAGCCTTCAGACCTCCTGACACCTAGTCCCTAAGTTAAGAATTCTTTCTTTGGCGCAAATAGTGACAGGGTCTGAGTAACGGGACGACACAGGACCAACTCAGTTATTATTTACTCACTGGGTCATTAGAAGCCTTGTCCAGGCGGAGCCATGGGAACCATGCTGGTGGCAGAGGCTAAAAGGCACCTGTGACCCACATAGGGCTAACCTACTCAGAGAGGGGCTGCCCCTCACCCGTGCCCCTGTCCTTCACCCCCACGCCACCTGGACATCAACTCTGTCTTTCCTCTCACATTTGTCTTTTCACCTCCCCTCCCACTGCCCATCTGTCTGAACTGACCTCCTGGGCCCGAGGGACAGCTGGTCCCCCTCACCCTTCCAGTGTGACCTGTTCACCGCTATCAGGCGAGACTTCTTCATGGGGCTTCCCTGCGTCTCCCTTTCTGCCCAGAGACACCTGCTTTGACTGTCCCTTGTCACTGGTCCCAAAGCCACATCTCATTTTGGCTTTCAGGGCCCTTCACAATTTCAAAGTTATTTCTCTCTCTCTTTTTTAGTGTTTATTTATTTATTCTGAGAGAGAGAGCAAGAGCTGAGGAGGGGGCAGAGAGAGAGGGAGAGAGAGAGAATCCTAAGCAGCATCTGCGCTCTCAGCACAGAGCCTGACACGGGGCTCGAACTCTCAAACCGTGAGATCCTGACCGGAGCTGAGGTCAAGAGTCAGACGCTTAACAGACTGAGCCACCAGGTGCCCCTCAAGGTTGTTTCTCATCAGTTCTCAACAAGTGCCCAGTCTCCTTCTGGCTCAAGCACACACACACACACACACACACACACTCAGGCTCATGCTCCTTGCCAGACTCACCACTCAGTTGAGGCCTGTGTCCGCCCCCTGAACCGTTCTCCTGTCACCATTCACTCACACCAAATCCTGCCTGTCCTACAAGAACCACCCCCCGTCCCTTCCCCCAGCTGAGTGCCACCGACCTAGCCCGTCTCTCAGTCCCCACTCATGAATGTTACCACACAGCTTGGCGTTAAGTATCTCCTGACTATGTCATGCACGTTGTCTCTCCAACTGGCCTCTCAATGCTTGAGGATAGGGAATCCTATCTTCTACACTCCCGTGGGCTCCCTGGGCCCAGACTAATGCAGAGCATACAGAGAATTCATGACATTTGGTCAAATTATCACAACATGGGAAAATGTTTATTTTATTAGATGTCTTTGGGGAAGCTCTGTACGCGTTTGGAAGAACGGCTTTGACGGGCTCCTCGAGGCCAAGAGTGAGGCCTCTGGAGGAATTCTCAATCAACAGAAGATGTTGTTTCAATTACTCCTGTAAGATCAGGAGAGTCATTCGTGGAGCTTCTGAGAAAGAGGGGAGGCAGAAGGGACATGGGGAATAAGATAGATTCTGTGCTGCATTATGATGAACCACTGCTACTCCAAAGCCTTCAGCAAAATTCTATTAAAACTCACCAAATAGCTGGGACACATAGACTTCTGATGGATGGAAACCAGTGAGGGGGCCAAGTTTTATGCCAGGGGTGATGTGGGGCTTTAAGACTTTATATGGGTGCCAGAGCCAGGTGGACAGGGGGGCCTTGACCGGCATTTGGCTCATGTTCCCATAAATGACAGGCCAGTGCAGACGACTATCAAGGACACGCTTGTGATGGCACAACAGCCCCAGATGCAGTCTCCCTCCTCCACTCGGCTACTGTCTATTTAAAGAAGTACCAAAGTGAGGGCCAAGCAAGGCCCTCAATATAGGACAGTCACGAGTCTGTCTTTGATAAGACCCACGTGGAATGCGTTGCCTTGACTTGGGTTTGATGTTGAGATCACCTCAAGATCGGGTCAACCATCCATTCCATGAACACACTTCCTTAGCTTGGATTCAGGGGGCCACGCCAGGCTTTCGGCCCTGTGTATTCAGGGTGTAGGTGGGATGTTGCACTTACTGGTTCCATCACCTGTAAGTGTCCTCACTTAGGGAGGCATGAATTCTGCCACCTCAGCTCCACCAGGAAAGGCACGTACAGTCCATGTCACCAACACTGTAATCCGAGAAAAAATACAATGGGAGAAACAGGCGTTTCGTTTATAAGACGTGACAGAGACTAGATAAATACTCCACATACTCAATTCAAGTTCGTTACACAGACTTTGTTCATCACGTTACATAAAAATGTTGCAAAATCAAGTAGAGTATGTATTAGAGTTCTCTAGAAAAATAGAACCAATTATATATACATATATGTGGGGGCGGGAAAGAGTCGGGAAGAAAGAGATTTGTTATTTATTATAAGGGATTGACGCGTGTGATTACGGAGATGGTCAAGTCACAGGATTGCAGTCAGCAGGCTGGAGACCCAGGAGAGTTGATGATGTAAGTTCCAGCCCAAGACTGGCAGGCTGGACCCCAAGAAGAGTGGGAGTCCAAATGCAGGAAAAGCTGAGTCTCAGCTCAAAGGCAGGAAGAGTTTCCTCTTAGCCTTTTTTGATGTATTCAGGCCTTCAACTGATGGGGCGGGCCCCACCCATACCGGGGAAGATTATCTGCTTCGCTCAGTCCCCCAATTCCAACGTTGATCTCATCCGGAAACATCCTCTCCGACGTACCCAGAATAGTGGTTCACCAGATGTCCAGAAAATTCCGTGGCCCAGTCAAGGTGACATGTAAAAGTAACCATCACAGAGTACAACAAGGTATCTAATTATATCCGGTAAAAACACAGGCAATGTGAATCAATTGTGTAACAAAGTCAGAAGAGGGGTGGCTGGTTCCGGTCTTTCCCGAATCAAACTTGGTTACATAGTTATCTCCTGTTGTAAAAATTTACTGGGCTATGCATTTGGGATCTATACCCTTTTCTGAATGTGCATTATGTTCAATTCAACATACTTTAGCATTTGTTTAAAGTCTATTTTATTTATTTTGAGGGAGACAGAGACAGCACAAGTTGGGGGGGGGGGTGGCTGCAGGGAGAGAAGGAGACAGAGAATCCCAAGCAGGCTCTGTATGGTCAGCTTAGAGCCTGACACCGGGCTCAAACTCACAAAACTGAGATCATGACCTGAACCGAAACCAATGAGTCGGTTGCTTAACCAACTGAGGCACTGAGGTGTCCCTCAATTCAACATATTTAACTTATTTTATTTTTTTAACTTTAAAAAAAATGTTTATTTTTGAGAGAGAGAGAGCACAAGTTGGGGAGGGGCAGAGAGAGAGGGAGACACAGAATCCGAAGCAGGCTCCAAGCTCTGAGCTGTCAGCACAGAGCCCAAAACGGGGCTCGAACCCATGAACCATGAGATCATGACCTGAGCCGAAGTCGGATGCCCAACTGACTGAGCCACTCAGGCGCCCCTCAATTCAACATAGTTTAAAAGGTGGGCAGGAGGCGAGGGGGGAGGGGGGTTTTGTGAGTATCTGTCCTACTGGAAACATCTACTGAAATGTCTTAGAAGATAATCCTGCTATAAATTCCTTCCAAAAAACTGTGTTTCCTTGGCTCCTATCTTTCAGTCTCTCAAAATGCCTGGCTTGGGAGCAGAATGATACGGCCCCTGTTTTGATTCCCTTACATGAAAGCCCACTTACATCGAGATGCATCTTTTGGGCCTTACATGGGGCCCCAACATCGGGCCCCAACCAGGGGACGCTCCCACCACGTCCGGAAGCACAGGAGTCCAGGCTGATCCCGGCGGGGGCCACCGCTGGAAAACCTCAACAAAGCTGACCGGGTTGAAGTGACACCATGCAGGAACCTCGTAGCCAAGTTTTCTTCCATTTTTGCTGCTGTCCTGCTCTCCCTGAGTCTCCTTCTGAGAGATCATTGTTGCTTTGAAATTTCTGGGCAGAAAGAAATTGATCTAAAACCCGATTCGTATCTGGCTCTTGGCGGGGGGGGGGGGGGGGGGGGGGGGGGGGGGGGGGGGGTCGTGGGGGAGATCTCATCGTGCAAAGGGAGCTTTGGATAATTTTTTGAAGGCGTACTGTCCAAAGACATTTCTTCTCCCTCTTAATTCTTCCACGTGCATATTCTTTGAGAGTTGAATTCCCAGACACCCTGTAAAGGAGAAATTGACGGGTTAGGGGCGCCTGGGTGGCTCAGTCGGTTCAGTGTCCAACTGCAGCTCGGGTCATGATCTCGCGGTCCCCGCGTTCGATCCCCGCTTCGGGCTCTGTGCTGACAGCTCGGAGCCCAGAGCCTGCTTCGGGTTCTGTGTCTCCCTCTCTCTCTGCCCCTCCCCTGCTCATTCTTGTTCTCTCTAGGGCTGACCTAAAGTCTTTGGCCTCCACATTAACATTTTGGCCTGAATCAAGTGCCTTGTTAAAATCCTTCCAATTAAGTTTATCCTTTCATTTGGTAGACTATTAAGTAGGCATCCCATCAATGCTGGAAAGCGGGTGACCTGATTTGGGACTGCAGCTCAGCCACCTGCAAAGTGACCTTCGGCACATCATTTAACCTCTTTGAGGCCGTTTCCTCAAACCTGCAGTGTGTGGGATGGATTTAAATGCATATATGCAAAGTTCCTAAGCCACCGCAGCCATTCAGATGAATAGCATCTATTCGTCACCATTGTTGCCATTAATTTCAATATCCCGTGAAGTCAGCGTAGACCTGGTCCAAGGAAATCAAGACAGTTGAACTAAAATAGTGCACGAATTAGGGCGCCCGGGTGGCTCGTGGGTTAAGCCTCCGACTCTTGGTTTCGGTTCAGGTCACGATCTTACAGTTCGTGAGTTCAAGTCCCGCCTTAGGCTCTGCACTGACAGCACGGTGCCTGCTTGGGATTCTCTGTCTCCCTCTCTCTCTGCCCCTCCCCTGCTCGCTCTCTAGCTCTCTCTCAGAATAAATAAATCAACATTTTTAAAAATAAAATAAAATAGTGCACAAACTCCTTTATTCTTCAGGACATTTGAAGCTCTACGTTCAATAGGACACACTTCAGCAGAATCGAGACAGGGTTCAAATCATCAACAGGTCTGGAATCTACCAGAATTAGAGTGTTTGTGATTAGGTATGCCTAAGTCTTTAATAAAACGGAACAAATGCAATTTATTTTAAGATCACTCTAGCATGGCTGGCTTGAGGTTTTTATTACATTCGATCGATCCTTTTAATGACAGGAATGAGTGGTAGGGAGGTAGTCTACTTAATTGCATTTTGATGAAGGGATGGATTTTGAAATCTTGATAAACATGATTCAAAATGACAAATGCGATTCAGAGAGACATAATAAGTGGACTTTGCAATAGCTATTGACAGTGAAGAAATCTTGAGGAGAGGGTCCACATCCATGTAACCTTCGTCCTAGCCTGGGAAAAATTCATTTCTTACACGGTGGTTTGCAAAGTGTGACAAGAACAGCACTGAGGTTGATTTTAACAAGTATGTTGAAAACGTGATTACTGAAGAAGGTAATGAGATGTTTCTTTTCGTTGCAGGAAGGAGAGAAAGTTCCTCTCCCTGAAATTTTCACGTCGGATAAACCCAAGGTATAAGCTGAAAAGAAAATAATTATGTAATTCCTCTGCTTCACGTTATCTCCTTTTTAAGGAACACAAACTATTAGTAATACCCTAGTGAGAATTTTCATATGTGAGTCATTGCCCATGAATCATGGTAACACATCAAAAGGCTTTGATTGGGAAAGATGGAGTTATATGCCCTATTCCCACACTAAAAGAATCACTCCCCTCCCACAGGGGCCAACAGAAAAACATGGCTCTTCAGCCTTGAACTTTAACTTCTTTTCTGTATTTCTTTGCAGTTTGATTTTTATGGGGATCTGGTCTAGGCTGGCCGGCTCCTCTGCGACTGACATTATTTAGGGCTTCCTTCCACGCAGCATATAATTCTTGCTCACTGTTGTCTCTCCCTCCATTGGCTGTTATTTCTGCAAGGATAACATTCAAAAGTCACCGTTTTTAGAGGCTTACAGTTTACAGCGCAGTTTTGTAATTACCTCATTGGAGCATCTTAGCAACTTTACGGAATATAAATTAGTGCCCATTCTACAGGTTGGGAAACGGAGGCATCAGAGCACGGACGTGACCTCCCAAGGCCCCACACCTCCTCGAACCAAGCCGAGTAGATCTAACCCCCCAGCAGCTCGCCGGCCCCCACCTGCCTGGGAGCTGAGATGCGGAGAGACCCAGAGAGCACACAGGGGTTCTCTCCAGGGAGAGAGCAGGGAGCACGGAGACTCACAGAGCCGGCCGCGTGGCCCAGGGCCACCAAGCGCACTGTCAGGCAGGGTGCGGCCTTGTCTGGGTCCGCAGGGCCCCCCGAGACGGCCAGGCACCGAGGACACCCCCGTGAAGGGAGGGGGCCGGTGCACACGGGAAGCTCACCTCTGCTATTCTCACCCGCTGACCCCATCCCCCAAGATACGCACGCGGCCTGCCCCCCACACCGGCCTTCCTGGAGCAGGATGCGCTCCTGTCTGCTCACAGCTAAAGGGGGTGGTGCAAAATCAAACCCAGCCACCGCCTGGGAGGGCGAAGAGACTACGCACGGCGACCCTCCGCGGGGACGGCCTCAAGCCTCGAGGCCACACGCCCCAAGGCATCATCTCCTGGACTTGATGGGCCCCTGCCTCCAGAATCATTCACCTCTTGCCTGTGGGTGCACTGTGGGAGACGCGGTCACGTGGACAAAATCATAAATGCGGTGCTCAGGGCAAAAGCGGACTCTGTGTTCTGCCCTCTCTTGTCCCTTCCTTCCCTGTGGTCACCCTCGAGGCCCCTTCCCCAGGCCTTGCGCCAGGAGCACGGTGCCTATGACGGACCGCGAGCACAGAGGGTTCACGGTGGCCGGAGGAGCACTGGCCAGTGGGGCCCCGGGCAACCCCGGCCTCCCGGCCCTCGACCTCCCCTCCTCCCGTCTCAGCCGCCCGCAGCCGGTCACGTGCCGACCCCTGTCGTGACCAACACCCTCAGTGCGTCCGAAGCTCATTCTCAGACCGCCGACCGGCTACTCCATCTGTCCGGCTAACTCCACAGTGACCCTAACTCCACATTCCGATGACCCTCTGACCCCACCGGGAACCCACCCCTCCCGTCCGCCCCCAGTTTCTGCTTGTCCTCTCCTGGTTCCTCACCCACCTTGTCCCGTAACTAAGCCCTGTGCTCACTGGCCTGCTGACACCCTCTGCTCCCTGCCCCTCTCGACCCGAGGCCTCCGGATGAAACCACAGCCCTGGTTAAAACCACAGCCCTGGTTAAACGGACTCCGCCAGTCTTGGGCCCGCACAGCCCCGGCTGGAGAAAAGCACAGAGTCACGTCCTCGGCGCCCTGGAAATTGGCCATGATGAAAGCGAGCGGGGCCCGAGTGACGCCCCCCAAGCCTCCCGTACTTGTCTAGTCTCCCCTCTCCCTCTCCCCCTCCCCAGCTCATACCTCTCCAACTTTCTCTCTCCAACCCCTCGGGCCTCCTCCCCATCTCGGCAACTTTGCTCCCCCTTCAGCGGGAAAATGGAAGCAGGGAGACCAGAACTCCCACAGGCCCAACATTCCCGCCAGCCTGCAGGAGGGGCTCGCTGCTGGGCCCGCGGCCCTGGTGCAAGGGCTGAGCGGCCGCACCACCGCATTCTCTCTGCTCAGTTATCCCTGTCCACGGACAGCACGCTATACTTCTTCATCTTTTTTTGTTTAATGTTTATTTATTTTTGAAAGAGAAAGAGAGAATGTGAGCAGGGGAGGGGCAGAGAGAGAGGGAGACAGAGATCTGAAGCAGGGCTCTGGGAGAGAGCCCGACGTGGGGCTCGAACTCACAAACCGTGAGACCATGACCTGAGCCGAAGTCGGATGTTTAACCCACGGAGCCACCCAGGCGCCCGTCTATTTTTCCATCTTAAACAGAAAGAAATCTCTTCACCTCCTCTCCCCTCCAGCTCCCAGCGGATTTATCTTCCTTTACCACCAAACTTTCTGAAGGAATGGAGTACACATCGCTTCTGCCACCCAAGTTTCTCTCCTCTTCTCTCTTGAATCGACTGCAACCGGGCCCCCTCCCTGCACTGAGCAGTCCCGGAGGCCACCCGTGGTGTGGTCACCAACCGTCTTGTCACCCCCTCCACCACATTTGACACAGCTCATGTTCTCTGCTTCTTAAAGCTCCTTTTCCTGTCCTGGCTCACCCCTACTTCTCAGCCATGTGTCCCAATGCCTTTGTGGGTCCCTCTTCACTTCTGTGACCTTACGTGTCAGCGTGCTGCAGGCCTGGATCTCTGGACCTTTTCTCTCTTGTTCCCATGGGGGCGTTTCATCCACTCTAGTGGCTTATGTACAGTTGGGGCGCTTGGGTGGCTCTGTCAGTTAAGCACCCGATGCCTGATTGACACTCAGGTCACGATCTTGTGGTTCGTGAGTTCGAGCCCCATGTCAGGCTCTGAGCTGACAGTGTGGAGCCTGCTTGGGATTCTCTCTCTCTCTCTCTCTGCCCCTCCCCCACTTGCTCTCGCAAAATAAGTAAGTAAACTTTAAATACTACAATTGACCCTTGAACAACACGGGTGTAGGGGCACCAAGGCCCACACAGTCAAAAGTCCGGTATAACCCAGAAAACATAACTACTAACAGCTTACTGATGACCAGAAGCCCTACTGATAACACAGTCAATTAACACATATTTTGTATGTTATATGTATTATGCACTGTATTCGTCTAACAAAGGAAGCTAGAGAAAATAAAATGTTATTTAAAAACTCATAAGTAGGGGCGCCTGGGTGGCTCAGTGGGTTAAGCATCCGACTTCAGCTCAGGTCATGATCTCACAGTCCGTGAGTTCGAGCCCCGCGTCGGGCTCTGTGCTGACAGCTCAGAGCCTGGATCCTGCTTCAGATTCTGTGTCTCCCTCTCTCTCTGCCCCTCTCCTGTTCATGCTCTGTCTCTTTCTGTCTCAAAAATAAATAAAAACATTTTTAAAAAATAAATAAATAAATAAAGATAAAAACTCATAAGGAGGAGCGCCTGGGTGGCTCAGTCGGTTAAGTGTCCAACTTCTGCCCAGGTCATGATCTCACCGTTCGTGAGACTGAGCCCCAAGTCGGGCTCTGCTCTGTTAGTGCAAAGCCTGCTTGGGATTCTCCCTCTCCCTCTCTCTCTGTTCCTCCCCGCCTTGCGCTGTCTCTGTCTCTCTCCAACTAAATAAATAATTTAAGAAAGTAAAAATAAAAAACTAAAACCTCCTAAGGAAGAGAAAACACGTTCACTGTGCTGTATTTATCAGAAAACAAATCCGCGTGTAAGCAGACCCGCACAGTCCAACCCCGTTGTCGTTCAAGGTCAGCTGCGTGAGATGATCCACAAACGTGCTACCTTCAGCGAGAACCCTTCCCTTGAGCTGCATACCCACAACCCAGCGGCTCCCGGGTCCTCACCTGGCTGCGTAACCGGCACGTTAACGAGGCCCCACACGGAGCTCACGGCCCTTCCGGCCGTCTTCCCCAGCTCGCTCGAGACAACAGTTTTCTCGTTGCTCAGGCCAGAGATGTTGATATGATCCTTGATTGTTTTCTTTTCTCCCCCAACACACCCGTTTGTTAGCAAATCTCTCGGGCCACACCGTCAGAACATCCAAGATCTAACCACTGTTCACCGCCCCCCCCACTGCCTCCACCCTCGTTCAAGCCACTGTCACCCCTCACTTGGGTTACTGCAACAGCCTCTTGGCAGGTCCGGCTGCTTCTGTGCTTGTCCCCTCTATTCTACCCTCAACAAAGCTTCCCGAACCATCTGGTTAAATTCCATCACCCAGCGCATCTCCATTTCATGCAGAGGGAAGCTGGAGACCTTAGGGGGGAACAGCGCCCTTCCTGGCCGCACCCCTTGTCTTTCTGCCCTCATCCCTGCTGCCCCCACTCACCACCCCCCCCCCCCCCCCCCCCCCCCCACCCCTGCTCCCCCCACTCCCCCCCCCCCCCCAACTGCCAACAGCCACACTGCTCCCCTACTCACCGGATCCAGACACACTGCCCCCACCCCCCTCATGGCTCCAGTCACACTGACCCCACCCCCCCACTGGCCACAAGCCAAGCTTTTCTCCTTAGGATTCATTGCACCCTAACGTACACTTTATGCACTTTACCTACTTGTGTTCGTCGTTCCTCTCCCCTCTCAGACACCTTTGCGGGCCGGGAGTTTTGTCTGTTTGCGTCACTTCCATATCCCGGTGACCAGGAAGGTTCACGGTAGCCACACTGTGTGCTCACCACTGCGGGTGGCGTCGTGGACAGGAAGGCCTAAGCCCACGCGAAGAGGATGATTCCCTAGCGGTCGCATGGGAGGTACGGTTTCCAGTGCTTACACCCCTAGTACTGCAGAGAAATGACTGCAGCGGGGGCCCCTCTCCGACCTCCCCGCCGTCAGACCACCGAGGCCCAGGTGGTGAGGCCATAGCCTGGTGCCAGAAGCCCCGAGGAAATGGGCTGATTTCGGCCTCCTGCTCTTACCAGGAGTTTGACCTCGGGGAGAACACTTGATCTCTCTAAACCTCAGTCTCCTGATCAGTAAAATGGAAATAATGCTACCACTCCAAAGGTCTATCGAAGAGTTAAGTGAAACTGGATAAAATACTTCCTACAACGCCTGACATAGAACAGCACTTGGAGAATAGAAATGGAATTTATTAGCAGAGAGAAGAAGCTTGTCTATTATCAAAAGGATGTGGGGGGTGGGTGTGCCTGGCTGGCTCGGTCAGTGGAGCGTGTGACTCTTGATCTTGAGGTTGTGAGTTCGAGCTCCACGTTGGGTGTAGGGATCACTTTACAAATTTTTTTTGAAAAAAGGATGCTGAGGGGTCGCTTGCTGTGTCTCTACAGGATGAATATGCTTTGGCCACAGCGGGGAAGGGTCAAGTTCAAACCATGGAAGGCGTGTCCTGTTGTAAAGGGGAGTAACCAGGGGAGCGGCTTCTACAGAGAAGCTGTGACGTCTCACCAGTACAAATCTTTAAAGACTCGTATATTCTGGTTTGTCACAGGCTCTGTGAACCTTTCTGGTTTACAAGGCTGGGATCGGAAAAGAGTCACAAACACGGTGCTTCCCCGGAGATGCTGCGAACCCCACAGCAAAACCTGACCTCCGGAAGCTAACAGGTGCACGTTCCAAAGGCAGACACTGCAATCCTCACCATCCTTTGTTAATTCGCCTCTCCCCTTTTTTTCAATCATATTTTAAGTTTTCATCTTCTTGGTTTGCATTCCGCCCCCCGCTCGGTGTTCACTGACGGAGTGCAAGCACTTAGCCTTGAAAACTGCAGGCTTTTCTAATGGCAGGCGAGAGACAGCTCATCAGAATGAGTAGAGAAATGCGTGTATGCCCCCTCACACTGAAGGCAAGTGGATACTCTCTTCTACAGCATAAACCATCCTTGCGAACATTACTTCTGGGCAAAGATCTGGTAAGATCTTGGGATTTCAGAGAGCATTCTGAAAATAACCTTTAAGCTTGGCACAGTGGCAGTCTTGTAGCCAATGAGGTTTATCCGAGGTGCGATTATTGCTAATTGAAAATAACCTTTAAGGGGTGCTTGGGAGGTTTGGTCGGTTAAGCATCGGACTCTTGATTTCAGCTCAGGTCATGATCTCACGCCCGGTTCATGGGCTTAAGCCCCATGTCTGGGTCCCCGCTGACAGCACAGAGCCTGCTTGGGATTCTCTCTTCTTCTCTCTCTGCCTATCCCCCACTGATGCTCTCTCTCTCAAAATAAACTTTTGAAAAAAATCTTTAAAAAAAAAGAACCCTTAAGATGTCTATAGTACTGATCATCTCACTTAATAGTTTGTTCCTTGGTAGTAATTCCATTGAAATGGACATCTCCATTTTCTAAACGCCTGTGATTTTCATGTGTTAAGCCAGAAAGGGATCACTGCCCCTCCCTTCCCACATGCAAGGTGGTAAAAAACAAAAACAAAAACAAACAAACAAAACCTCAGGACTTTCTTGAATTTGTATTTGAACAAGTCTGTGTCTTGCTTGAATTAACAGCACTAACAGATCAGGGTGACCAGCGCCTTAGCTCCGCCTTACAGGTCTGGTTCTTTGCTCCAGCTGAACCTTAGCATCCCCTGCTGGTGAGTACCTAGGTTAGTAATTTCTGAGTACAATCACCCAGGGAAGTTTGGTCTGGCCCCCGCGTGGTAAAATCAAACCAGCATTTCCGGAGATGGGGTAGAGGCACCAGTGTCGCATTAAACGGTGCCCAGATGGCTCCAGTGGGTTGCCAGGGCTGAGACCCACTGGCGCGGCCGAACCAACATATATCCTACTTCCTGGGACAGTTTTCTACTTGGTTTTGCAGGGCTTTCCTGATAAGTGAAGTAAGGCTCAGTTAGCAAGACAGAAACTATAATATTAATCCAGACTCATGTCATTTACTGCTATAATTCCTCTTCATATGTAATTTTCACAATCCCCAAAGCGCTTTTATTTTGTTGTTAAAATTTTTGGTTAATAAGATCCTCCTTTTACAGGGAAAAAAACCCTCAGATTTCTCTTTTAAACCCTCCAATTGTTTTCTTTTCAATCAGAACTTTGCCTGGTGGTTTAAAACTTTAAAGGTATCGACCCTCTCTTTTCCTCATAAACAAAAAGCCTTACGTTGATTTATTTATATTTATTTATCAAACTTTTCAAAATGATACTTTTTTATTATTATTATTATTATTGAAACGCTATCCCAGAAGCAGAAACGTCCGTGACAGGGAAGGCCTTTGTGCCCGCGTTTCTATATTTCCTATAGAGAGCTGCGCTGTCTCGTGCTGTAGCTAAAAACCACATGGGGCTCTTTAAATTAATTTATAGCAATTCAATTTAGAAATTCAGCTCCTCAGTTGGACTGGTCACATCCCAAGTGCAGTGAGAGACAACGATGATAGACTGTGCCTAAGTAGAATATGTCCACCACTGCAGAAAGCCGAACAGGGCAGCACTGAATGTGTGACTTAATTTGTACAACCACCTACGGTTTTGCTCCTAGACGTTAATGGAACCCAGGGGCCCTCCCCCTCCACCTGGGGAAGATCCTAAGTTGAGAGGTAAGGAAGTGTAACTTAAAGAGCACAGCCCTGCAGGTTAGAGGGAGCTGTTTCTGGGGTTTCTGAGGTGTAAGCCCTTCGGCTTTGACTGTGAAGGTAGCTCATTTCAGGTGGCTCCTCCAATAAGTATTAACGCGAAGTATTGTTAAAAAACAAAATTGGGGGGGGCGCCTGGGTGGCTCAGTCGGTTGAGCGTCCGACTTCAGCTCAGGTCACGATCTCACGGTTGGTGAGTTCAAGCCCCGCGTCAGGCTCTGGGCTGATGGCTCAGAGCCTGGAGCCTCCTTCCGATTCTGTGTCCCCCTCTCTCTCTGCCCCTCCCCCATTCATGCTCTGTCTCTCTCTGTCTCAAAAATAAACATTAAAAAAAATTTTTTTTTAATAAAAAAAAAAATTGGGGGGCACCTGGGTGGCTCAGTCAGTTAAGCGTCTGATGTCGGCTCAGGCTGTGATCTCACGGTTCGTGGGTTCAAGTCCCACGTCGGGCTCTCTGCTGTCAGTGCAGGGCCCACTTTGGATCCCCTGATTCCCTCTCTCTGCTCCTCACCCCCTCTCAAAAGTAAATAAACATTTTATTAAAAATGTAACCAAGTAAATTTGAAGATCTAATTGGCTTTGTTAAATAATTCGTGAATGGGGTAGCATCCCATCTGGCGAGAGGAGAGCTCTAACAAAAGCAGGGTTTTTAAAAGCAGAAAGGGGCATTTAAAAAAGAAGGGAACTTGTTATCAAGGTTTGCATTGTTTAGGCAAGATTGCCTTCTTCTTCTTTTTTTAATTTTTTTAAATATTTATTTATTTTTGACAGAGAGAGAGAGAGAGACAGAGAGAGACAGAGAGAGACAGCATGAGGGGCAGAGAGAGAGAGAGAGAGACACAGAATCTGAAACAGGCTCCAGGTCCCGAGCTGTCAGCACAGAGCACGACGTGGGGCTTGAACTCACGGACAGCGAGATCATGACCTGAGCTGAAGTCGGATGCTCAACTGACTGAGCCACCCAGGTGCCCCAAGATTGCCTTCTTAAGGGTAGTGGAAGGGGTCTGTCAGTAAATTTCCTACTACTGACCAGGAAATTCCATGTTGACTGGTTAAAGGTTACACGGGGATTTGGGGGATTGAATAGGCAGTTGGGTTAGGTATTCAGTCTTGGTTTGCTGACTTGGCCTAAGTGATGCCATTTTGGCCTTATGGTTTTATTTCTCTCTGTGTCTTTTTTTTTTTTAATGTTTATTTAGTTTTGAGAAAGAGAGAGACAGAGCGTGAGAAGGAGAGGGGCAGAGAGAGAGGGAGACACAGAACCCGAAGCAGACTCCAGGCTCTGAGCCGTCAGCACAGAGCCCCACGCGGGGCTTGAACTCACCAACCGCAATATCATGACCTGAGCCTAAGTCAGATGCTTAACCAACTGAGCCACCCAGGTGCCCCTCTTTTTAATAGTGTTAACATAATCAGCAGAACCGGGGAGACAGGTGACACAGGCACTGATAGGGACCGTCAGCTTATCAAAAGAAAGACTCTTCTCAGCCTAGAAGCCCAAAGCTGGGCTCATGATTCCAAATGTGTGGCCACTGCAATGGCAAGGACTTAACCAATCAAGGGGATCGTGACAGCCCTAAAAATCTGATGAGGGCAATTAGGCAAAAAAGAAAAAAAAGAAGAAAGAAATACAACTATCACTATTTGAAGGTGACATAATCTTGCATATTGAAAATTCTAAGAAATCCACTAAAAAACTATTGGAATTAATATGTTTAGCCAGATTTGCAGGGTACAAGATTAATATACAAAAATCAGTTGTATTTCTATAACACAACAATAAATAATGCAAAAATGAAATTAAGAAAACAATTCCATTGGGGTGCTGGGTAACTCAGTTAAGCCTCTGACTCTTGATTTCAGCTCAGTTCATGACCATGGTTTGTGAGATCAAGCCCCAAGCTTGGGATTCTCTCTCTCTCTCCCTCTCTCTCTGCCCCTCCTCTCAAAATAAATAAATAAACTGAAAAAAAAATCTCATTTTGTATGCTGACAGATTAAAAAAAAAGAAAATTCAATCTACAGTGTCATCAAAGGGAATAAAGTAGGGATAAATGTAACGAAATAAGCATAAAACTTGTACTCTAAATATTACAACTATTGTTGAAAGAAATTAAAGGAGGCCTAAATATTGTGAATACAAAGACATTCCATGTTCATGGATTGGAAGACTTGATATTGTTAAGGTGACCAACACTCCCCAAATTAATTTACAGATTCAATGTAATCCTTGTCAGAATCCCAGCTACATTTTTATGCAGAAATCAACAAGTTGATCCTAAAATTCATATGGAATCGCAAGGGATCCAGACAAGCCAAACAATCTTGAAAAAGAAGAACAAAGTTGGAGGACTCACACTTCCCAATTTCAAAACTTAGTACAGGGCTACCGTGATCAAGACAGCATGGTGTGCGTATAAGGGCAGATGTAGAGATCAATGGAATAGGTTTGAGAGTCTAAAAACAAACCGTTACTGACAGTTCAATGGGGAAAGAATAATCTTTTCAATAAACTGAATGGGGACAACTCCATGTTCCCTTCCTTATACCACACACAAAATGAACCCCGAATGGATCATAGACCTAAATGTCAAAGCTGAAACTACAAAACTCTTAGGAGAAAACATAGGAGTAAACATTCATGCACTTGGCTTAAGTAAAGCCCCCTTACACATGACACAAATAGCATAAGCGACTAAAGAAAAAATAAACTGGATTTCATCAAAATTAAAACCTTTCCTGCTTCCTAGGATATCACCAAGAAAGTGAAAATCCAACCCACAGACTGGGGGAAAATATTGGCGACTCATATCTCTGATAAGGAATTGCATCCAGAACAAAGAACACTTACAACTCAATAATAAAAAGACAAATAACAGAATTTAAAAATAAGCAAAAGGTAAGAACAGACACTTCTTCAAAGAAGACACAAAAATGGCCAACAAGCGCATGAAAAGATGCCCAAAAATGGCTCATTAGCCCTTGGGGAAATGTAAATTAAAACCAACACAAGATATCACTTTGCATCCATTCAAGAAATATAATTTTTTTTAAAAAAAAGATACCAGGGGCACCTGGCTGGCTCAGTCAGTGGAGCACACAACTCTTGATTTGGGGGTCTTGAGTTTGAGCCCCACATTGGGCACAGAGATTACTTTTAAAAAATAATAAAGGTATTATCTATTTTTAATTAGTTTTTTAATTAAATTAATTTAACTTCATGTGTTTAAGTAATCAAAAAGATAACAAGTGTTGATGAGGATGTGGAGAAATGGAAACCTCACTACCGGTGAAAATGTAAAAATGGCGCAACCCCTTGGGACAATAGCTCAGCACGTCGTCAAAGTTACCACGTGACCCGGTGATTCCTCTTAGAGATCTATATATACCCAGAGAAACCCTCCACACAAACACTTGTACATGATCAATGTTGACAGCAGGATGACTCATAGTAGCCAAAGGTTGTAAACAACCCCAAGTATCTATCAACCGATGAACGGATAAACCAAATGTGAACGTAGCCACACAATGAAATATTATTGGGCAATAAAAAGTAACGACGTACTGTGTCACAGCACAGATGAACCTTGCAACATGCTAAGTGGAAGAAGCCGGACACCAAAGACTGCCTGCTGCATGGTTTATTTGTCTGAAATGTCCAGAAGAGGCAAGTCTATTCAGACACAGTAGATTGGTGGTCTGGAGGGCGGAGGGGAAAAGTAATTTATGTGGGAAGTTCGCTGGCGTGATGAGACGCTCCAAGGTTGATTATGCCACTGGTTGCACAACTCTGTGACCAGGCGGATGCCAGTGAGCTGTACCCAGCAGGAGCGGGGGGGGTCGGGGGGTGCTGGGGGAATTCCCTAGTCTGCAACTTAAATCTCAATAAAGCTGTTTATAAAAAAACAAAAAACAAAAAACAAAAAAATCTGGTGAACCTGTGAGTGCTGGATGCCAGCCAGCACCATCTAGAGCCTAGACTCTTCTTCGAAGTGTGGACGGTGGACCTGAAGCAGCTCAGGCTTTCAACCAACTTATTAAATCTGCATCTTCCAACATCCCATAGGCACGCTTAAGCTTGAGAAGCACTGAAAGGCTTCGGACTCAGGAAACAAACTCTAGAACGATGTAGTGATCGATAGACATTGAGAGGATGTATGTAACATGTACTTGAAATATTTCTTTAAGTATTACTTTGTCTTCTTTATTTATTTTCTGAATCGAGGGTAGTGCTGTGAGATAAATGTTTACGCTTTTATTCAAACATGATAGGCATGCTCCTAACTGATTCCCCCTTACCAAGTTCATCCCATGGCCCCTGTTCTCCATTCCCGCTGCAGTGGGCACTGGCTGGGTTGGGTGCACAGTGAACCCCTCTCTTGCAAGCTTGCTCTTCCGAACACCATCACATTCAGCAGGTGGATGGGCTGGTCCAGAGGCTCCAAGTCAGCTCTATTCACCTGCCTGGCGAGACGGCAGGGATGTCTACCGGGCTGCGAATGTCTACAAAGGAGCCTCCATGGGCCTCTTCAGCATGGTGGTCTTGGAGTAGTGGGATGTCTTTTTATATGGTGGTCCAGGGCCCCAGAGTGTTTGAGTGGGAAGGAAGTGAAAGCTGCCAGTCTCCAAAGGCATGGACCCCAAATTGGCACCGCATCACTTCCATCCTATTTTATTGGTCAAAACAGGCACAGATGGGGCGCCTGGGTGGCTTAGTCAGTTAAGTATCTGACTTCGGCTCAGGTCATGATCTCATGGCTTGTGAGTGTGAACCCCGCGTTGGGCTCTGTGCTGACCGCTCAGAGTCTGGAGCCTGCTTCACATACTCTCTCTCTCTCTCTCTCTCAAGAATAAATAAACATTAAAAAAAAGAAAAAAGAAAAACAGGCCAGAAGCTGCCCGGATTCGAGAGAAGGAGCCATAGACCTAGTTGGGGAGAGAGGAAAATGGGAGTCATTATTTAGCGGGTTATAGAGTTTCAGTTTTGCAAGATGAAAACGCTCAGGAGATTGATTATACGACAATGTAAATATACTCAGCACCACTCAACTCTACACTTAGAATGCGTAAGGTGGCAAATTTTGCATTACGTGTATTTGACCACAAGTAAAAATACAAAAAAAAAAAAAAAAAAAGAAAAGAAAAGAAACTCCCTTGAACAACGCGCTGCCAATTTAAGGCCACCATGTCATACATAACAACAAGCACGCGCCCAATTGCTGCTGACAGTTGGCGATCTCTTTAAGCTCATCTTAGCTGTCTGTAGGGCCCAGGATTTTATCACTGCAAAATTGTGTTGGTGGTGTCATAATTTCTGAAATAAACGTGAAGACAAGACACCACAGAATGTGCCCAGGGAGACTCTGAAATGGGTCCTACAGGGAGGGCGACAGAACCGGATGGGAGCAGGAGCAATGGTATACGTTCATCTGCAGTTCAGATCATGGAATATGTAGAATGAAGCAAAACTGATCATTGGGAACGACTCTCAAATGTTTCATTTACAGGTGAAAAACCAGAGGCCCATAAAAATTACCTGAGGACATGGAGGCAGAGATCATGCTCCTGGATGAGAAGATTTAATACTGTGACTCCCTCTTTCTCCCTGGCTTCTCAGTGGGAGACATGTTAAAGGACAGGGTGTAGGGTCTGGTGCCACCAGTTCTGTGTGCACCCGGCCCTGTTCAGTGTCATAGCTGGGGAGGGACACTGGGGACTTGCCTCAGGGCACACAAATTCAACTGGTGCAAACATGTTAAACCATCATCTTAGAAGAATGGGTAAAATTTGGGGCGCTTGGCTGGCTCAGTCAGTAGAGGATGCGGCTCTTGATCTCGGAGTTCTGAGTTTGAGCCCCACGTTGGGTGTAGAGATTGCTTACATACATACAGACATATATACATACATAAATAAAAGATCGGGTAAAACTTGATATTCTCCCCACTCAGCAAGAGCCTTCCTCCACCTCTCAAGTCATTGGCTCTTGATCTCTTGAACAGAGATGGGTTGAGCCCAACACCCACGGTCAGCTGAGGCCCTTTGGGCTCTTGTCCCTCCCAGGCTCCTGACCTTAGCTGGGGAGCAGCCTCTGTGTCACATGTATACTCCACCTACTGATAGAATCCCAACACAAAGGGTATAAGGAGATCCTCAGTGCAAGTGACATCAAGAATGTGACCAATATTTGATGTCCAAGGGAAACAAAAACAAAAATAAAGTATTGGGACCTCATCAAGATAAAAGCGTCTGCACAGTGAAGGAAACAATCAACAAATCTAAAGGGCTGCCTGAAGAATGGGAGGAGATACTTGCAAATGACATATCGGATAAAGGCTTAGTATCCAAAATCTGTAAAGAACTTATCAAACTGAACACCCAAAAAACAAATGATCTAGTTAAGAAATGGGCAGAAGACATGAATAGGCATTTCTCCAAAGAAGACATCCAGATGGCCAACAGACACATGAAAAGATGCTCAACATCACTCATCATCCGGGAAATACAAATCAAAATCAAGATGAGATACCACCTCACACTTGTCAGAATGGCTAAAATGAACAACCCAAGAAACAACAGGTGTTGGTGAGGATGTGGAGAAATGGGAACCCTCTTGCATTGCTGGTGGGAATGCAAACTGGTGCAGCCGCTCTGGAAAACAGTATGGAAGTTCCTCAAGAAGCTAAAAATAGAACTATCCTACAATCCAGCAATTTCACTACTAGGTATTTACCCAAAGAACACAAAAATATAGATTTGAAGTGGTACATGCACCCCAATGTTTATAGTATTTCGCCAATAGCCAAACTATGGAAAGAGCCCAAATGTCCACCAACTGATGAATGGATAAAGAAGATGTGGCATATATATATATATATATATATATATATATATATATATAGTTACTTAGTTAGTGGAATATTACTTAGCCATCAAAAAGAATGAAATCTTGCCATTTGCAACTATGTAGATGGAACTAGAATGTATTATGTTGAGTGGAATAAGTCAGTCAGAGAAAGACAAATACTTTATGACTTCACTCATATGTGGAATTTAAAAAACAAAACAGATGAACATATGAGGGGGAGAAAAAAGAGAGAGGGAAACAAACCACAAGAGACACTTAAAGGTAAAGAACAAACTGAGGGTTGCTGGAGGGAGGTGGGTGGGGGATGGGCTAGGTGGGAGATGGGCACTGAGGAGGGCACTTGTTGGGATGAGCACTGGGTGTTGCATGTAAGTGATGAAACACTGAATTCTACTCCGGAGACCAGTACTGCCCTGTATGTTAACTAACTGGAATTTAAATAAAAAGTTGAAATGGAAAAAAAAGATAGTGGTCTATATTTGAAAGGAAATGTGGAGATGTTAATACTAAATCCAAATGACATGGTTGAGTATCACGGACATTTCTAGGCTGCCAAGACAGATGAGTGATCACACTGACCAGTGTCCGGTTTATGAGTGCCATCAACATAAATGACAAGGAAGTAGGCTATTCGGCTTTCCAAAGGTCAAGACGACACCGAAGCCAGTTAGCAGATTTGGGCCAGATTCCGGAACCAAAGCCCATCTTGTGTGCATCTCTGACCTTTTGACGTAGAAATCCCATTTGGAGGCGTCTACTCTAACCGTAGTGACAGATGTCGTCTCTGTCCAGCATCCATCCTTGTGGGGAACAGCACCCCCTTCCCTGGGGAGATTTCATCTTGGACTAGGAGGCTCTCTGTGGCAGAGCCCCACAGCACTCGAGTAGCTGGGACAATGAGTTGAACTTGAAGGAGGACATCACAGTTCCCCCCAGAGACCACCAGAGGCTGCGGTCGTGGGGGTGGGAGCTGTGCAAGCGGGATGTAGGGATGAAGAGAAAGACAAGACCTCCCAGGGGGAGGAGCCAGAAGCTGCAGACCCATGAGATCTCCCTGAGAGGATGGATGTTAACGAAACCTGTTGTGATTAGTCCACAATACATGTAAATCAAACCATCGTGCCCCTTGCCTTGAATTTATAGACTGACGTAGGTCAATTATTTCTCAATAAACCTGGAAAAAAAATAAAAAATTATGAGAAGACACAAAAGTGTAAAAATATAATACCGGTCACCAGGAATATTCCACTTTCATACATGTGTGTATCCATACACATAAGTTAGAATCATGAAGCATTTATTGTTTTGGTTTTATACCTTCCTTTAACTTCACATCATAAGCATTTCCATGTCATTGAATATTTAAAAAAACAATTAAAAATTTTTTTAAGTTTATTTATTTATTTTGAGAGAGACAGAGACAGCACGAGTGTGGGAGGGGCAGAGAGAGAAGGAGAGAGAATCTCAAGCAGGTTCTGCACTGTCAGCATAGAACCTAATGCGGGACTTGTACTCACGAAACCGTGAGATCACGACTTGAGCTGAAACCAAGAGTCAGACGCTTAACCGACTGAGCCACTCAGGCTCCCCTAAAAAAAAAAAATTTTTTTTAAAGATTACATAACATTCTATCAATGGATAAACCATACTTTAACCATTTCTCTTATCAGGTCTTCTTTTTCTTTTGCAAGATTATATATACCGCTATCATGAACATCCTTTGTGTGCGTCCCTGATAATTCCCTTAGTATCTTAACGAGTATCTGTGTGGCAAGTCACAGGAGCCCAACTCAAAGTAGCTGAAGCAAAAAAGTAGAACGCATTTGCTTACATAATGGACAGAAGTCGAGCTGCCCCAGGGATGACAGATGGTCCCAAGGGCTCTAACAAGGCACTCTATCCTGCCTGTTTCTCTCTGGGTTTGCTCTCATTCTCTCCTGTGCTCTAGAATTATCCTATATGAGTCAGAGATGTGCTGTGGGGTAGCTCTGGATATAAGTCATCCCAAATCATGAACCCCAGAGGAAAGAAAATACTTGATCTTTACCCCAGTCCATAAAAATCCCTGGAAAGGTCTCGGACTCCCTGGCAGGGGTATATATGGTCACATCCACTTTGAACCAACCACTGTGTCCAGGGGGTGGGCACTCTGACTGTCAGCTTTCACCAGAACCACATGGTTGAAAAGGAGAAGGAAGGAATGTTGTTGCCCACAAGGATGGATGCTGGACAGAGACGACATCTGTCACTACGGTTAGAGTAGATGCCTCCAAATGGGATTTTTACGTCAAAAGGTCAGAGATGAACACAAGTTGGGCTTTGGTTCCGGAATCTGGCCCAAATCTGCTAACTGGCTTCGGTGTCATCTTGACCTTTGGAAAGCCAAATAACCTACTTCCTTGTCATTTATGTTGATGGCACCCATAAACCAGACACTGGTCAGTGTGATCACTCATCTGTCTTGGCAGCCTGTGATACTCAAGCATGTCATTCGGATTTAGTTTTAACATTTTTACATTCGCTTTCAAATATTTACTCCTCTTCTGGGGTCACCCACATTGACTGCTGACATATGGCGGAGTATTGAGACAGAGATCAAGACATCTCTGAAGGTGGTGGCCTTTCTAGTCCTGGATCCCCATGGGGTCAGCCAAAGCTGTCACTGGGTCTGGATCTCAGCTTGACTTCTTCTTCTGCCCAGTCCTGCTTCTGAGCCCTCCCTTCCATAGATGCTGATCCCAAGGGCAATCCTTAATAAATACTCCACACATCAAACACTGTCTCAGAGTCGGCTTTCTGTGGAACACAACCCACAGCATAGCCTTTATGATCTGAAGTCATTTTGGTCTTGGATCCCAAATTGCCTTGTATGCTTTGGTTTCGCAAGGGTAAGCCTACCTCTCATGGGGTATGCTTACAAGAAGACTGTAAGCTTCTCGAGAGCAGACGCTGCTGTACGTTTCGTTAACACCCATGCCACCCTTCCCCCACCCTCCATCCCAGCACTCTTTGCTCTGAATTAAACTCAAGGATTTAGTGCGACAAGAGCAAGCACGTAAAGGGCCTTAGAAATTTTATATCTACATTATTTGCAAATCACAATGGGGAAAATATGGACTCTTGTCTCAAGGGCTCAGGCTGATATAACAAAATACCACACAGACTGGGTGGTTTACACAATAGAAATTTGTTTCTTACAGGTGGAGAAGCCCAAGATCGAGGTGCTAACTGATCCAGTTCCTGGTGGGAGAGAGGGAGGATGAGAAAGAGACAGAGAGGACGCCTTGTGTCTCTCCCTTTTTTTATAACGACATTAGCTTCATCCTAAGGGCGTCACTCTTGTCACCTAATCTAAATCTTACCTCCCAGAGGCGCCATCACTAGGGATTAGGGCTTCCACATGTGAATTCTGGGGGGAGTCACAAACATTCAGTTCATAACCATTCTTTTTCTTTATTTTTCTTTAATTTTTTTAAATGTTTATTTATTTTTGAGAGAGACGGAGACAGAATGCAAGTGGGTTAGGGGCAGAGAGAGAGGGAGACACGGAATCAGAAGCAGGTTCCAGGCTCTGAGCTGTCCGCACAGAGCCCGACGTGGGGCTCAAACTCAGGAGCGGTGAGATCATGACCTGAGCCGAAGTCAGACGCTCAACCGCCTGAGCCACCCAGGTGCCCCAATTATTTTTCTAAAAAGGTCCCACGGTTTCTGGATTCCTCCCCCACTCACACTCTGTGTCTCTGTCTTTCAAAAATAAATAAACATTAAAAAAATTTTTTTAAAGAATTACATATAGCAACGAAGGTTAAGTATTCTGCCTTGTAAAGCCAATTGCAAAGTGGAAAAAAAATCCCCTCTTCCCACGTTTCTCATTCCATTGGACTTCTTTTTTTTTTTTTTTAATTTTTTTAATGTTTATCTTATTTTTGAGAGAGAGACAGACAGAGTGTGAGCAGGGGAGGAGCAGAGAGAGACAGAGATACAGAATCCAAAGCAGGCTCCAGGCTCCGTGCTGTCAGCACAGAGCCCGATGCGGGGCTCGAACTCATGAACCGTGAGATCATGACCTGAGCTGAAGTTGGACACCCAACCGACTGAGCCACCCAGACGCCCCTCCATTGGTCTTCTTGTACAACATCACCCTCTTCACCTCTTTAATCCTCATTACTCTCTTTGGCTGTTTCAAGTTGCATGATGGATTTACTTAAAGTTAGCTGAATTATCATCAGAGAAAGACATATATCATATGACTTCACTCACATGTGGAATTTAAGATACAAAACAGATGAACATAAGGGAAGGGAAGCAAAAATAGTATAGAAACAGGGAGGGGGCCAAAACATAAGAGACTCTTAAATATAGAGGACAAACAGAGGGTTGCTGGAGGGGTTGGGGGGAGGGGATGGGCTTAATGGGCAAGGGCCATTAAGGACATTTGGGATGAGCACTCAGTGTCATATGTAAGTGATGAATCGCTGGATTCTATTCCTGAAATCATTATTGCACTATATGCTAACTCAGATGTAAATTTAAAAAAATAAAATAAATAAAAAATAAAAGTAAAAGTAGCTGAAGTATCAATCCTTGGAATTCACCAATATAGGAAACCTGCGCAGGTATACTAGGGCGACACCTGGTGGTAAGATTTGCAATAACATCATGAACCTCCTATAATGGCGGATTCTCAGCTTACCCCTGAAGAAAATGGAATAAAATTTTAAGAACCATTTCACAGAGTTAGCGACAAGGAGAGGGGGTGTGTGCACATGCACACATGTGTACATCTTCTTGTTCATGGAAGATAGAAATGACCCACGACACAGGCAACAAAAATGAGAGTATGATCCAGAATGTGTGCCATTTAGCCTGTTCCTTAGGTCTTCTGACCTACAAGATACCCAGCCACTCTGGGCCCCACTTTCTCATCTGTAAAATAGAAAAAAATCATAATGCCTACTGAATTCTCTGAACAGCCTAAATGAAAAGGCGTTTTGTGAACTGTGTGAACACTATCTACACATATGTGTATATATACATATGGAATTAAGACTGAGAGTTAAAAGAGAGTGAGTATAATTTGCAATGTGGCCACACGCTCTGACAACGTTTTTTTGGTTTTTTTTGTTTTTGTTTTTCTAATAGGGCAAGAACAAGGTGATGGAGCATGCAGAAAAGGGTTTTTTAAAAAAACCTTTTTAGTAGTCATATTGGCAGTGTTTGTGAGACTGTTGTAGGAGTATTAAGGAAAAAGCAAATGAGTAAGTATGGGATAGTCTCTTATCCATTTTGTTTTTGAGAACCCTCTACTCAATTTTGGAAGAAGGGGTACACAGCTGTAAGATAGAAGCAGTTAAGCAAAAATCTTGTGGTCCTGAATTTGAAGTATCCATATGAATAGATGGAGTATTTGTGTATTTTATATTATATTATATCATATCATATCGTATCATATTATATTATACTATATTATGCTATATTATATTATACTGTGCCATATTATACTATATATTATATTATATTATACCATATTATATTATACCATATTATACTATACCAAATTATACTATACTATATTATATTATACTGTATTATTATATTATACTATACCATATTATGCTATATTTATATTTTATATATTATATTATATTATATTATATTATATTATTATATACAACCTCCACTGAAAAGGCTCAGAAAGAAAACAGCAACCAACAACAGTAGCAATGAGCATCTTTGGTGCTGATTATTATTCTGAAATACCATTTCCCACTAACAGAAACCCAGGCTTCTTGAAGAAATGACTGATTCCTGGTTTGAGGCAGGAAATGTATACATTGACCCTGTGACATCACTTAATCATATCAGATGGCAGCAAAGCTGTCTTAGACAACTAGATACTGTAAAAAGGATTCAGGAGCCAATGGTAAGAGGCATCCACTTGCCAAAGGTGGAGTCATTTCTGCTTCAGTAATTCCAAGGGATTGAAATTTAAATCCATAGGTTCATAATTATATACTTTTTATTTTTAAAAAATTTAATGTTTATTTATTTTTGAGAAAGAGAGAGAGAGAGACAGAGCACAAGCGCCAGGTAGGGGCAGAGAGAGAGGGAGACACAGAATCCAAAGCAGGCTCCAGGCTCTGAGCTGTCAGCACAGAGCCCCATGCAGGGCTCGAACTCACAAACCACAAGATAGTGACCTGAACCAAAGTCGGAAGCCTAACCAACTGAGCCACCCAGGTGCCCCTTTAATTATATATATATATATATATATATATATATATATATATATATATTTTAAACCTGGGTGCCTGGCTGGCTCCATCAGTAAAGCATGTGACTCTTGATCTTGGGGTCATGAGATCCATGATGGGCATAGAGCTTACTTTAAAATAAATAAATAAATATCATCACATTTGGGGGATGCTTGAAAAACCGGTACATAACTGGAAAGAATGCAGCACTTTTCCTACCTTTCCACATGAATTGTACCGCTGGGAAACCAAAAGGTAGATGAAGGGCAGCATTTCCATATGAAAGTGTTACAACTAATAAATGAAAGAGAAGTGATGAAATTAGAGTGTTACCACTCTACACTCCCAATGAATTAATGGATTTAGGCATTAAGCAGCAATGGCTGCTAACATAACAAAAGGGAATCGGACGGTTTTATGCCTCCTGATTCCAGATCACATCACCACTTATGATTTCGCCAACGGGGTTAACCTGGGTCTCACCACACCTCAGCTTCATCCAACCGCCAGGTGGTAGGAAATCCAGAACATGCTGACCTGTACCAAGAGTACGTCATTGGGCAACATCCAGACTACAGAGAATTTCGCAAGCCAAAGGATTCAGGTTTTTCAATGGATAAAGTATAAGGCTGAGAAAGGGATCAAGGGGAAACTTAAAATAGTATCAAAAATTTTAAATGGGGGCTCCTAGGTCCAGCATCAGTCGGTTCAGCATCCAACTCTGATTTTGGCTCAGGTCATGATCCCAGGGTCGTGGGACCGAGCCCTGTCTTGGGCTCTGCACTGAGTGTGGAGAGATTCTCTCTCTCCCTCTGCCCCTCTCCCCTTCTCATGCGCTCTCTCTATATAAGAAGAAGAAAAACCTTAAAAGGACAACTATAGAATCCCAGGGTATTTACCTGGGTGAAAGGACTATAGGAAACACAGGCAAGTGATCAGCTTACTGGTTACTTGGGAGGAAGAATATGGTCAGTATGGGGCACATGGGGGGGGGGGGGGGAGCTCTACTCACTGGCTGGCAAAATTTTATTTCTTGATCTGGGCAGTAGTTACAAGGGTGCTATGATGATTCATTAATATATGCATTATAATTAAATATTAATACATTAAATATAAATATAATAGTATGTCAATATAAAATTCAATATTAATTTCACACCTCAATTTTGAGTATTAATCTGAGTATTAAATACTAACATATACATTGTGATTTATTAAGCTCTACGTTTGTTGTGTGTGATTTTTCTGTATCTGTGTTCATTTTTGCAACAAAAAAAAAGCTAAAATAAAAAAAGAAATTGGCTGGCAGAAATTTGTGGAATCTTCTCACAGCAGTAGAAGCACACGGAGGGTTTTTACAGCTTTGTTTTTACACTTAACCTTTCCAGTTGATAAGGTAATGGTAATTACTTGGGTTGGCCACTAGGGTGTGCTGTCCGTTGCCCACAGCCTCTGCGCTTGATCCGGTAAAGAGGGACTTCCCACGTTTCTGTAATGCCCCGTGAGCATTAGGAAAAGCAAGCCATTATCCCATTGTCCTCTGATCACGATCTACGTAAGTGTCAGAACCGGCAATTTTTATTTTGGAAAGTTAGATCCAATGTGTAAATACAGTGTAGATACTGAAAATGCTGTAGCTTTCTCCCCCTTTAAAGTAAGTTTTAATTTATTTAATAAGTTATTATAACGAAACCTCATGAGCCATCATAACAAAACATTAGGACCTAACACGTGGAGGATGAAGGGTGACATTGTCAGATCCGTCTTTTATACAGATGAGAGCACACCCGTGGCGAGGACAGAAACTCTCCAGGGCTCCATCAAACATGTCAGGCACGCTGCTCTGGGGGGACTGCCACGAGCAGCCGGCCGGCCTTTGAGGGCCCCTGAAGAGTGAGAGACGGTGTTTGCAGGGTCAAGGCTTTAGAGCGGAGATGGGGAGCAAAAGTGGGACTGTGAACCCAAGAACCGTCCTGCCTGATGCGCAGTGTGGAAAGGGCTGCTGGACACAGAATTTTATTCGTAAGCTTGACGGGCCTACATCTTCGGCGGGAATCAGTGGCTCCTGCAAACAGCTGCTTATCTTTCCTCTACGGGGTGAACAGGTGATCTCTTAATAAATCCTGGGTCTCGGGTGCTTTGTGTTGCTAAGGAAATAGAAAGCTTCTGAATTGTTGATAGGCCAAGAAAAAAGATGCTTTGAGTTTTGTAAATTTTTTAAACTATTTATTTATTTATTTGAGAGAGAGGGAGAGAGCTCGAGCATGCACCTGTGAGTGAGGGAGGAGCAGAGAGAGGAGAGAGAGAGCCAGACGCTCAACCAGCTGGGCCACCCAGGCGCCCCGAGTCTTGTAATTTTTCTACAAGGCTGCAACAGACAATACAACAGCAAACCTTAACCTGTAGCAGCCTAATTTTTACTCTGTCATTTGGCCGGACATCTCCAGCCATCCCGAGGGTGTCATGCAAGTGCACGTGGGTCGGTGTGCATGTATGTTTGTCACAATGCACTGGAATCAGACATTCTGGTTAGTTTTTGAGATGTGAGATTCTGATTCTGGTTAGTTTTTGAGATGTGAGATTGGGTGGCTTCGTTCATCCGAGACACCTGGGGGCACACACCCTTCCCCTTCCCGCTGTGTCTTGGCAGCGGGGAGGTGGGATGCTGGCTGAGGGCAGGGAAAGGCAGGTGGGGAGGATTCCCGCTCGGCAGACACCGAGGCTTGTCCCTGCTCCCTGGTGCCATTTAGGGACCCCATGCCTCAAGCCAGAGCCCAGATCCAGCCTCTGTCGCTGTAGGACATTCCCAGGAGCCTCAGGCATACACTTTGTTCTGGGCTTGCCCCTGCTCTGGGTACCCCACAGTGTCCCAACCTCTAGGCTTCCTTCCGGCCCTGCCAGCCTCACTCCCCTGGTGTCTCCTCCTACACCCTGACACTTCCTCCGGTGCCCCCTCTTCTGAGGCACGTGCCATGGTTAAGAAATGGACTCTGAGCTCACAGAGAACCAAGTTAGAGTCCCAGCTGAACCACTTTTTTTGTTGTTGTTGTTAATGTTTTTATTTATTTTTGAGACAGAGAGAGAGCACGAGCAGGGGAGGCGCAGAGAGAGAGGGAGCCACAGAATCCGAAGCAGGCTCCAGGCTCTGACCTGTCAGCCCAGAGCCCAACGCGGGGCTCGAACTCACGGACTGTGAGATCGAGACCTGAGCTGAAGTCAGAGGCTTAACCGACTGAGCCACCCAGGCGCGCCCCAACCGGCTGAGCCACTTTTACGTGACCTTGGGCAAAACATCTAACCTCCCCAAGCCTCGGTTTCTTTTTCCATTACATAAGGATGGTAAGGATAATAATATTGATGTAATATTTATCTTTTCACAAAGCAAACATTCCCCTGTAACCAACACCAGATCAAAAAATAGAGCAGGAGGCACCCCGCGCTGCTGCCCCCTCCCATTCGCTGACGCGGCCCCCGCCCCCCGACATGGAGACCGTAGATTTGTCTGGTTTTGAACTTTACACAGATGGTAACCTACAGTGTATACATTTTCAGGTCTGGCTTTTTCCGCTCAACCTTCTTTCTGTTTCTGGGATTCACCCACGTTGTCAGGTTAGCAGTGACTCCTTCTCGTTCTGCCACCGATGAGCACTTGGGTCCTTTCCAGTTTGGGCCATTACCAAGAAAGCTGCTAGGAACATGCCAGATGTTGTCTTAAGCAGTAGAAAATAAACACGCTCACTCTCTCCTGCACTGGGGCAGAACAAATTCTAGACGGAAATATCACACACATGGGGCACCTGGGGGGCTCAGTCGGCTCAGTGTCTGACTCTTGGTTTCGGCTCAGGTCATGATCTCCTGGTTTGGGAGTTTGAGCCCTGAGTCAGAGCCTGCTTGGGATTCTCCTTCTTTCTCTGCTCCTCCCCTGCATTCTCTCTCCCTCTCTCTCTCTCTCTCTCTCTCTCTCTGTCTCTCTGTCTCAAAATAAATAAAATAAACTTGGGGCACCGGGGTCACCCAATCAGTTAAGCACACAACTTCGACTCAGGTCATGATCTCATGGTTGTGGGATCAAGCCCTGCATCAGGCCCCACACTGACAGAGCAGAGCCTGCTTGGGATTCTCTCTCTCCCTCTCTCTCCGCCCCTGCCCTGGCTTGTGCTCTATGGCTCTCAAAATAAATAAAGAACATTTGGAAAAAAAGAAATAACACACACATTACAGAGTTGTTTCTGAGAGGTAACATGGCACAATGGAAAAAGATACAGGGTTTTAGATAAGACACACTCATGATTGAATTCTGGATTTTCCACTTACTAGTAGTCAGACTCGGACAGTTACTTGCCCTCTTTGAGAATCAGTTTCATCACCTGAAAAGTAGTAATAAAAAAATATCTCCCTTTGGAGTCACCTGGGTGACTCAGTCCGTTAAGCGTCCGACTTCAGCTCAGGTCATGACCTCAGGGCTCATGAGTTCAAGCCCCGCGTCGGGCTCTGTGCTGACAGCTCGGAGCCTGGAGCCTGCTTTGGATTCTGCGTCTCCTTCTCTCTCTGCCCCTCCTCCATCTCTTTGCTCTCTCCCAAAAATAAACACTAAAAAAAAAAGATTTTTTAAAAATATCTCCTTTGTATGGGCACCTAGGTAACTCAGTCAGTTGACGGTCTGACTCTTGATTTCTGCCCAGGTCATGTTCCAAGGGTCGTGGGATCGAGACCCACATCAGGATGTGTGCTGGGTGTGGAGCCTGCTTAAGATTCTCTCTCTTCCTGTGCCCCTCCCCCCGCCAAATAAAAACATATATATCTCCCTTGTTTGGTGATAGAGATGGTCACCTGCCATGGCCTGGCAGGGAGCCCAGCACAGACGGCCTGTGTAAAGGTGTGTCTGAGCACCTGCACCAGCATTCTAGGGGTGAGAGAAGACCACAGGTGCAATGGAGAGGCCCCTTCCCTCCTGGATGCATGTACTCAGGGTACTTGCTCAAGCAGATCTCCTGGTAATAATCTTATCATAAAATAAACAAAGGGCAGAGACATTTAAAATTTTCCAGAACGTCTGACCAACTGAAACAAATCTACCTGTGCATCCAATTGGTGCTGTATCCAAACAGATAAAGACTAAATCGTAGTACTGACTGCACACCCCCTGTGGGGTACACCTTACGGGCAAAAGACGACAGAGAGAGAAATAGGTACACGCGCAGAAGGAGCAAATCGTCACGGTAACATCTTAGGAACCAAGATTTGCAGCGTAAAAGAAAAGAGGTAAGAATGTAAAACCCAGGGGCGCCTGGGTGGCTCAGTCAGTTGAGCGTCCGACTTCAGCTCAGGTCATGATCTCACGGTTCATGAGTTTGAGCCCCGCATCGGGCTCTCGGGCTCTGTGCTGTCGGTTCAGAGCCTGGAGCCTGCTTCGGATTCTGTGTCTCCCTCTCTCTACGCCCCTTCCCCGCTCACGCTCTGTCTCTCTCTGTCTCTCAAAAAATGAATAAACGTTAAAAAAATTTTTTTTAAAAAGGAATATAAAATCCAGAAAAGCTGAGTAAAAAAATCTGTAACTGATTAATATGTACTATTATTTAGTAGACAGTAACTGTCTACGGAAAAGGCCAAGAAGCAAAGACACCTAAAGGCAAGGAGCATGCCTGAGGCCCAGATTGTAAATATCCTAATTTAAATATCAGCATAAGTTCATGACTTAATGAAACTTTTCTTTCTACCTCTGCTCATGGAAAGAGCCTGAAAGCAATGGCATCCTGGGAACAGTGAGGTCACCTAGCAACCAGGTCTTGGTTTCCAAATACTTTACCCACTTAAAAAAAAATTTTTTTTTTTAATGAAATGGCTCTTTGGAGAAATGGCGAGTCTGGGTCCAAGGCAGAAAATACACAAGTCGTTCCAGGGATATCTTTTGTGTCAGAAAGAAAGGAAACTATTGAGGACCTCTGGGATCTTTTCAAAGATACAGGACTCGACTTGATAAGGCCAAAATTGGGACAATTTGAATGTCAGAAAGAATAATGACCACAGTGGATTAAAAACAATAAAATTATAGGGGCGGCTCAGTTGGTTAAGCGTCTGACTCCTGATTTCGGCTCAGGTCGTGATCTCGCTATTTTGTGAGTTCGAGTCCCGCATGGGCTCTGTGCTCATAGCGTGGAGCTTGCTTGAGATTCTGCCTCTTTCTCTGCCCTTCCCCCACTCACACGCTCTTTCTCTCAAAAAAAAAAAAAATTACAAAAATCCAAACATCCATGACACTCATCGCCCTGCCCCTCCCCACAACCACCACCACCAAAAAAAAAAAAAAAAAGCCCGCATTGCTTGTTTTTGGAGATTATCAAGGTACCAACACATTCTTCTGAAAGTTGCCAAATGAAGGAAGAGTCTAAGTATTTGCCCTGCCTTTCTAGTCAGCTCTGATGTCAAGCTAACCACACAGTTGATGAAGGAAAGTTCTTCTTTGAGAAGCCCAGTTCATAAATCCAGAAGCAAATGGTAGCCACTAATGAAGTAATGCATCTTGGCCACAGTCATCAGTAGGGACCAAAACCATCAGCTCAGGGGAACTTTCAATGGAGGGATCAGGCCGACGCATCAACTGCTTGACCCAAATCTTTGAACGTGAGAAATAGGGAGCATGTGGCACGAAGGACGGTCAAGTATTCTCACCTGCAAACCTGGATCTAATCAAGCCTCTGGAGCTGCCTGCCAGTTTACAGGAAACAGAAGGACAGCAGAGCGGGCTAAATGACACAACAGGGGCACCTGGGTGGCTCCGTTGATTAAGCATCTGACTTTGGCTCAGGTCATGATCTCATAGCTCATGAGTTCGAGCCCCACGTCAGGCTCTGTGCTGACATCTCAGAGCCTGGAGCCTGCTTCTCAGATTCTGTGTCTCCCTCTCTCTGTCTCTCTCTCTCTCAAAAAATAAACATCTAAAAAAAAATGACGCAACAGAGGGGCGCCTGGGTGGCTCAGTCGGTTGAGTGTCTGACTTGGGCTCAGGTTATGATCTCACAGTCTGTGAGTTCAAGCCCCGCATCGGGCTCTGTGCTGATGGCTCAGAGCCTGGAGCCTGCTTCCGATTCTGTGTCTCCCTCTCTCTCTGCCCCTTCCCCCACTCATGCTCTGTCTCTCTCTCTCAACAATAAATAAATGTTAAAAATTTTTTTAAATGTTCTAGCAAAAAAAGCAGGGTACGATGATACATATGAAGTCAAATGGACCAGAGGTTGATGGTTCAAGCAGATAAAGGCTACTTAAGAGCCCATTATGTTATTCGCTCAACTGGGGGGTATATTTGAAATCTTCCAAGGTAAAACATTTTCAATTTTATCTAGAATTTAAATCTATGCCACAGACATAGTGTACATTGAATCTCATTAATTGGGACTAATGGAAATCAAAGCCAAACTAAACTGTTTTTTAGAGTATAATTCCAATTGTAGAAAAGTGTATTTCATTTCAACAGACTGTATATTACTCATAAGTTGATGCAGTCACTTGGACCGGGAATGTTTTAAAGAGTTCTTTAAAGGGTTCCTAGATAAAACATCCGTCGTCGTGTCTGGATGGTTAAGGCAGGTGACTCTTCAATGTCCGTTTCAGCAAGGGCCCCAAAGGCCAAATGGTGAACAACAGGTTCCAAGTTACCTGCTGTCTCGATTGAGAAAGCGACTGGACCAGACCGTCTACACTGGACTGGTAAAGGGGGAGATCCAGGCCAGGTCCGTGGGAAGGGATGAGGGTCCCCAGAGGGGCTCTGAAAGCCCCAAGGGCACTCGGGAGTTGGGGGTCATGACTGACGGCAGGCATGTGAAAGGGGAGAAGCCATGGCAGAACAGCCTGTCTGCAGGCAGAGCAAAGAGAATCACCTGGAAATGAGCTATATTTCCACTGATGGCCGAGCAAAGGGAGATGTTTCCAGGGACCATATGTGGACCCCATGGAGGGCCCCTGCCTGGCGTCATGGAAGGAATTCCTCTAAGAGCACCACCTAGAATCCGGACCACCCAGTGGTGGGGTCAGGGGGTCCACACTGCAGACTACACCCCTGTCCACCATTGGAAACGCTGCTCTGTCCCCTTCACCCTGCCCTGCAGGCATCAGAAACTGCTACTAATTTCCAAGCCAGAATTAGGCCCAAGCTTGGGAAGCGGGGACATTTTGGAATTAAATACATTTGGAGTTTCTTTTTTCTTTTTCTTTCTTTCTTTTTTTTTTTTTTTTTTAGAGAGAGAGCGAGAGCAGTAGCAGAGGGAAGGGACAGAGAGGGAGACACAGAATCTGAAGCAGGCTCCAGGCTCTGAGCTGTCAGCACAGAGCCCGACGCGGGGCTTGAACTCAGAGACCGTGAGATCATGAGCTGAGCCGAAGGAAGTCAGACGCCCAACCGACTGAGCCACCCAGGAGCCCCAGATTTGGAGTTTCAACAGAATTCTTAATGAGACTTTAAATTTTCTGAAAGGACTTATTCAGGTGACAGACATAGGAACCAAAAAAGCTTTGGGACATAGTCATAATTTTATCCAAGAGAGAGGCAGGATGAGTCTACAGAGTAAGCTTAACAATTAAAATTTCTTTTATACTTACCTACTCAATCAAGATTTTTTCACTAAACCACTGAAAATACTTGTGAAACCTTGGCAGTAACTAGAGAGCTGGGGATCCACACAGGTTGAGGCCAGAGGGCCAGGGGCCAGGCGGTGAGGACAGCTGAGCCCTGTCAAGGATCTTGGTCTTTGTCCTAAAAACAATGTACAGCCCCTTCATTGTGGATTACGAGGTAGGATATTCAGTTGCACCGGGGCAAATGGGGTGGAAGCTGGAGTGGAAGCGGGAAACCAGTTCGGAAACTACAGGCATCCGGAATCCAGCCAGATGGTGGTAGTAACCCTGCTGGAAATCAGGAAGGTGAGGAGATATTAGATTTATTGGATGAGGAAATCTACAGGGCTTTTTGATGATTGGCTATGGGTGGGGGGGGGAGAAGGGGGGCGGGCAAGAGAGGGTCCCTGGGATTATGGACTGAGCACCTGCATGGGTATGGTGCCTTTTCGGGAGGGAGAAGGCCACAGGGGAGGAGGTCTGGAGGGAAGAATGATGAGCTTGGTTCCAAAGCGGTCAAGTTGAAGTGAAGTCCCTGGGAAGGGAGCAGGCAGGGAGCTGGAGACAGGGCCTGGGGCTCAGAAGAAAAGGGGCCACCGAGAGCGAGTGCAGCCTCCGGAGGGCCTGGCTGGCTGGGCCGTGTGGGAAGTGACATCAGCGGCCAAGGGAAAAGCCCCAGGGAAAGTGAGGGGTGGGAGGGGAGAAAGGTCAACCCAGAATATCTCAGAAGAGGAGACCAGAGAGCAACCAAGAAGAGGGAGAGAGAACAGTGCCATCAAAGTTTAGGGTCAATGGAATTATAATAGTGGGGGGAGGGGGGGTCAGATGGTAGCCGCACCCGCGACACGCACACCACACCACACCACACAGACTTGCTGAAACCCTGAGGTACACCTGAGACTAATGTAATTGTGTGTCCTCTATACCCCAATTCAAAAAAAAAAAAAAAAAAAGTTGAGGGAGGAATAAACCACAAGTTCAATGTTGTCGGATGGCCAAGGCAAAGATGTGAAAATGGTCGTTGAGAGTTCTTATAGTTTTGACAGACGGACTGAGTATTCGGGGATAAATGACACGACATCTGGTGTTTCCTTCACCTGGGCTGGGTGGGAGGTTTCCTAATCCTGGGCTGGGGTGGGAGGCAGCAGGTGGGGCTACCTGGGCGCGAGCTGTTAATTGCGGGAGCTGGGCACTGAGCGCGGGGAGGTTCACCTCGCCCTTCTCTCTACCTAGGTGTGTGTTTGAAACTTCCCACCACAAAGTTTTTATTTGCCCCGTATGGAGGTTCCTCAAAGAGTTAAAAAAAATAGAACCACCCTATGACCCACCAGTTGCTAGGTGTTTGCCCAAAGGATACAAAAATACAGATTCGAAGGGGCACATGCGCTCCAATGTTTTTATAGCAGCATTATCACCAACAGCCAAACTATGGAGAGAGCCCAAATGTCCATTGACTGGTGAATAGATAAAGAAGACGTGGGGTACACACACACACACACACACACACACACACACACACACTGGAATATTACCCAACCATAAAAAAGAACGAAATCTTGCCATGTGCAATGACGTGGATGGAGCTAGGATGTATTATGGTAAGCGAAATAATCGCAGAAAGGCAAATACCCTATGATTTCACTCATCTGTGGAAATTGAGAAACAAAACAGATGGACATGGGGAAGGAAAAAGAGAGAAGGAAGCAAATCACAAGAGACTCTTAAAGACAGAGAACAACTGAGGGTTGATGGAGAGAGGTGGGTGGGGGATGGGCTAGATGGGGGATGGGCATTAAGGAGGACACTTGTTGGGATGAGCACTGGGTGTTATATGCAAGTGATGAATCACTAGTTTTGCCATACATGTTAACTAAGTAGAATTTTATTTTATTTTATTTATTTTGAAAGAGAGAGCGTGTGCGCGCTCAAGTGGGGGAAGGGCAGAGAGACAGGGGGAGAGAGAATCCCAAGCAGGCTCTGCACTGCCCCTTAGCTAACTAGAATTTAAATGAAAACTTGGGGAAGGGGCGCCTGGGTGGCTCAGTCGGTTAAGCGTCCGACTTCAGCTCAGGTCACGATCTCGCGGTCCGTGAGTTCGAGCCCCGCGTCAGGCTCTGGGCTGATGGCTCAGAGCCTGGAGCCTGCTTCCGATTCTGTGTCTCCCTCTCTCTCTGCCCCTCCGCTGTTCATGCTCTGTCTCTCTCTGTCTCAAAAATAAATAAAACGTTAAAAAAATTTTTTTTAAAAAAGAAAGCTTGGGGAAGAAAAAGGTTGTATTTTTTCCATAATAAAAAGTAGCCTTTGGGAGCACCTGGGTGGCTCAGTCGGTTGCGTCCGACTCTTGATTGCAGCTCAGGTCATGATCTCATGGTTTGTGAGTTCAAGCCCTGAGTCGTGCTCCGTAGCTGGTAGCATCCTCTTGACCCAGAGGAGAGCCGGGCACCTAGCAGGTGATCAAAAAACATCCTTAAGCCAATGAATGAGTGAAACCCACCGGAGAACATTTTAGTTTCAGCTTTAGTGACAAGCTTTTCTTTTTTCCTTTTTTTTTTTTGGAGGGAGGGATGGCGCTTCTGAGGGCTGATCTGTTACTTTGCCCAGAAGGTCAGTGTCTCCTGAATCGTGTGCCACATTGCTGTCCTCTCCTTCCGTCTTCCTTTTCCCAATGCAGTTAGTTTTTATTGCCGCCACCAAGAACAGTTTCCAGACTTAGCACTTCACATCTCGTGCCTTTGAAAAATCCCCCTCAAATGCGAACATAAAAATCCTACTCTAAATGCAAAAGATAAGTTCACCAAAGCGTTGCTCTAAAGAAAACGTCCACTTCAAATCCTCTTTTTTTCACTTCACTTGCAATTTAAAATTAGAAGCGAGTCTTGGGGCGCCTGGGTGGCTCAGTCGGTTAAGTGTCCGACTTCCGCTCAGGTCATGATCTCACGGTTTGTGAGTTCGGGCCTCGCGTCGGGCTCTGTGCAGACAGCTCAGAGCCTGGAGCCTGCTTCGGATTCTGTGTCTCTGTCTCTCTCTGCCCCTGCCCTGCTTGTGCTCTGTCTCTCTCTCTCTCTCTCTCTCTCTCTCAAAAATAAATTAAAATTAGAAATGAGTCTTGACCCCCACCTCCCCCATCAAAAGCTGGTCCCTGGAAGAATAAAAGCATACCGAATGATTCCAACAAACTTTTTGAAAACCACATTACCTTAAGGTAATTAAATTAAATTAAATTAAATTTAATTTAATTTAATTTAATTTAATTTAATTATTTAAGGTAATTTCCCTTTTGAAATACTAACGTTCGAAATGCTAACCCTAGCGAAAAATAGTAATATCTTACATTTGATTGTGTATTATATGCATAAGCGTATGCCACCCGGCCCCCAGCATTGTTTGAGATGGCAGGCGATGAGGGCCACTGAGGCAGGAACCGTGGTTAAGGCCAGTGTCTTGGGCTCATAGACTAAGCTCCACTCTCTCTAGCTGTGTGATCCTGAGCCAGTCACTTCTGGGCTTCAATTTCCTCCCCTGTAGAAGGAGGTATTAATGCCTCCCTCACAGGGTTGTGAGGGTTAATGAAAAGCCCTTGGAACACCTGAAATGTGTGAGTTAGCTAATATTGCCTATGTATTGTCTTTCTTTTTACAGATTAGGAAACTGAGACCCAGAAAAGTTCACAAATGTGCTTAAGGTTGCACAGCCAGTAGGCATCTGAGTTTTGACTCATCCCCAGAATTTCTCACTCCAAACTGAGTGCTCCTTCCATTGAACTACAATTATCTCCCATTTTAACAACGAGAAAGTTCGGCTGCACTTAGACAAGGTCAGAAATAAGAATCCTCAAATTATAGCATGCAATCGGGAACAGACAGCAAGAATACCGTTTTCACGTTCTCACGACGTCCCCATTCTAGACAGATCAATCACCAAAGCACAGAGATTTAACTACTGTTTTACCAGCAACAAAGTACCGTGATCCTTTAAGTTATAGCTAAGTAATTCCCTTCGGGATGGTTTTTTGTTTTTTCTCATCACTCCTTCTCACTGGCCTCTGTGACCGGATGCAACTGTATGGCGTGTTACAAAAATACAGTCGATCTCGTTATTCACCATAAAGTGAATGTCCTGTAAAGTCACTGCGAACAGAGTTACTGAATTCGCAGGGGAAAAAACAGGGTTAGGTTCCTGTGAGCCTCCGGCGACAACATTTTTGTCAAGCAGTCAAATCATAACCTTGTTTTATGTGTGTTTCTGTTTAAAGACACCTTATTTTTTTTTTTTAATTTTTTTTTTCAACGTTTTTTTATTTATTTTTGGGACAGAGAGAGACATAGCATGAACAGGGGAGGGGCAGAGAGAGAGGGAGACACAGAATCGGAAACAGGCTCCAGGCTCCGAGCCATCAGCCCAGAGCCCGATGCGGGGCTCGAACTCACGGACCGCGAGATCGTGACCTGGCTGAAGTCGGACGCTTAACCGACTGCGCCACCCAGGCGCCCCTAAAGACACCTTATTTAATATACATTGTTGATTCGTTAACATTGAACTTAGGGGCGACATCACTGTAACTCATGCCTGAGCAAAGCGTATCTAACACATATTTCTCTCGTAAAGTACTTCATGGCCTTCTTGTGCTCAGGAGCGTTGCCAGGACCCCAGCACTACACTCGGGGGCCGCTTTAAAGAGCAAATCACCCACGAAAAACAGAGCAATGCCAAAAAGCATGGCATTAAAGTGACCACGAAAGGGACATTTATAATATTCAAGCTAATGAAAGCAGGCTGAATGCCACCGTGTTCTACCTCGGTTGGGAACGTGCGCATTGGGCAACTCAAAATTTTCACCACGCTGTGTGTCTGGCTGTGAATGACCCAGGGACTTATTTGAGGATAACAAATCAATTTTAGCAAGGAGATGAGTTCACAAATGGAGTCTGCAAATAACTGTCAGGAAGAGCCGTACATACTCGGAACAGAGAGAGGCCATGTGGAAGGGGGCCGTGAGCTTCTAGACTGGCTCGCCTGTTAAGGAGGTGCGTGGACAAGTCCCCAAGTCAATCTCCAACTGGATCCAGAAGTCCTCGAGGCACTAACATTCACTGATGCATTTAATGACTGTCACATAAGCATGCAATAGACGACTTGACGTAGATCATGAGACTATATGGATCATGGGAGCTTTGCGACTCTGGGCAAACAGCTAACCTCTCTGAACATAGATTCCTTCTTTACAAAACGATAACATTTGGCTCAAAGAGTTGCTGGGGTGGACAATGACATGGGATAATAAATGAAATCATAATACATGCGAAGTGCCTAGAACATGGTGAGGACTAAAACGGTCATTCTTTCCTGAGAATGTAGAAAGCCTGCTTATTAATATAAACTTGTTCGGGGCACCTGGGAAGCCCCAGATCGGTTGGGCACCCGACTTCGGCTCAGGTCGTGATCTCACTGTTTGCAGGTTCGAGCCCTGCATCGGGCTCTGTGCTGATAGCTCAGAGCCTGCACCCCCTGGAGCTTGCTTCGGATTCTGTGTCTCCGTCTCTCTCTGCCCCTCACCCACTCGCGCTCTGTCTCTGTCTCTGTCTCTGTCTCTCTCTCTCAAAAATAAATAAACATTTAAAAAAATTTTTTAATAAATAATACAAACATGTTGAACTGCATGCTGGGAAAAGGGGCTACTTAATAACTTCATAAGATCCAAGAATAATCAATGACGAATATGTTTGATCAAGTACTTAGTGGTTTCTAAACTGGTAATAAAATATGTCAAGATTGTTCCTGAGTTATTGCCAATTAGTAGATTAAATGTGGCCAGCTCAGCCACATCAGGTTATCAAAAGTCCCTGGCTTTCTCATGCACTGATTCATTCATCTGTTTATTCCACAAAGACTTACAGACTACTTACTATGTGCCAGGCCCTGGAGATAAAGCAGAGAACGAAATAGTTAAGTCCCTGCTCTCCAAGAGCTTATGGTCAAGCCTAACGAGGGGCAGACAATAAACCGAGATCTAGTGCAGTGTCTGGTGACAATCAAGGCTAAGAAGAACAATAAAGTGGCTCAAGGGGACAAGAGCAACGTGAGGAGGACCCCCTTAGATGGCAGGGTCAGAGGAAGCCTCTTTAAGGAGGTGCATTTGAGCAGCAACCAGGATGGTGGGAAGGAGAGACCCGAGAGAAAATCCAGGCAGGGCAAGGGCACTCCAAGCCTTGAAATACGAATGAGTCTGGGGCACCTGGGTGGCTTAGTCAGTTGAGCATCGGACTCTTGATTTTGGCTCAGGTCATGGTGTCATGGGTTTGAGCCCTGCTTTTGGATCTGTGCCGACACATCTGAGCTTGCTTGGGATTCTCTCTCTCCTCTCCCTCTGCCCTTCCCCCGCTCTCTCTCTCACACAAAATAAATAAATAATAAAAAAAAACAAAGAATGAGTCTGTGCATCGGATAAACAACATGGAGGCCGGGGCCCCAGAGTGTAGGGTCAAGAGGGGAGAGCAGTACATGAGGTCAGAGTGGTAGGACAGACCAGCTCATGGAGGCCAAGGAGGTCATGCTAAGGACTGTGGACTCCTTTCTAGATACTGTGGTGAGCCAGTCAGTCATGGTTGGGAGCAGGTAAATGACTTTTCTGATTTGTTTGGAAAGAGTAACTCTGGGTGTCATGAGGCAAAGACTATGTGAAGGTCAAGAGCAGAAGCAGAAGGTGGTGGTGGCCCAAAGGAGGGTGGTCGGCTCCTGAGTAACAGGATGTAACTGGTGCCGGATTAACTATGTTCATGGAAGTCATGGGGCAGGAATTCTTTACTAACAGCTGGCGGGACGATTAGGCGCTCTGTACCCGAGTTGGACTCTAACTGGCCTTAAACAAATCTGAAGGGAGAAAAAAAGCAAACGTTCTCAAAACCACCCCTTTTTCCTCTTTCAGATCTCTGTGACCTTACCCTGCAAGACCTTTGAAAAGGAAAGAATATACTGGAGATTTCCTTCGTGGAATTTTTTTAAGTCGGGTAAACATACATTGAATGAATTTGAATTGCTTTTTAAATCCAATTATGAAATATTTAAAGCCACTGAAAAGCATAAAATACAACAAGCCTGGCTGGCTCAGTCAGTTAAGTGTCTGACTTCGGTTCAGGTCATGATCTCGTGGTTTGTGAGACAGAGCTGACAGCTCAGAGCCTGGAGCCTGCTTCATATTCTGTGTTTCCCCCTCCCTCTACCCCTCCCCCCCTCATACTCTGTCTCTCTTGGTCTCTCAAAAATGAATAAATGCTAAAAAAAAAAATTAAAGAAGGGGGCGCCTGGGTGGCTCAGTAGGTTAAGTGGCTGACTTCGGCTCAGGTCATGATCTCACAGTCCATGAGTTCGAGCCCCGCGTCGGGCTCTGTGCTGATAGCTCGGAGCCTGGAGTCTGTTTCAGATTCTGTGTCTCCCTCTCTCTGACCCTCCCCCGTTCATGCTCTCTCTGTCTCAAAAATAAATAAACGTTAAAAAAAAATTTTTTTTTTTAAATTAAAGTAGAATAGAATCTTCCTGGTTGCCTGTCCTCAGTCACATACCTCTCCCTCCCCACAAGAGGAAATATTTTCCTGAATTTGGTATTATTATTTCTAGGTGGACCTTTATGTTTTTACTACTTTATATGCATCGCTACATGCATAGTGTTGTTTTGTATAATTTTAAGCTTTATATAAACACTTTACATATCTTTGCGTGGTTTACATTTTGTTTCAAATTATGTAAAAAATATTAAAATTATTGTAAAAGTCATCCACATTGATGTTAATCTAGTTCATTTGCACTGATGATATATATGTTATTGCTGACTTCGCCACAATTAATTTACCCATTCTCCCATTCCAGACACTTAATTGTTTACATTTACATTGTTCTTGGCATACTGCTATGATTATTCTCGCTTTTATATGTGAGAATTCGCACTTTTACATGCCCCCTTTTATATGCGAGTCAAAGTTAAATCTATTTTACTTACTATTCAAAGCGTGGTCCCAACATTAGCAGTATCAGCATTGGCTGGAGCTTGCTAGAAATGCAGAATCTTGAGCCCCACAACAGACCTTGAATTAAAACTGCATTTTAACAATACTCCCAGGAAATTTATGTGCACAAAGTACCAGTCTAGCAGAAGCAGTCCTTCTCAAATTATTGATGATGAACCAGTTCTGTTTTGGTTTTTACGTTTTCAATCTGTTACACACGGATATTTTGTAAAATATCAACATTTCAGGGGCGCCTGGTGGCTCAATTGCTTAAGCGGCTCAGGTCATGATCTTCCAGTCCGTGGGTTCGAGCCCCACGCGTCGGGCTCTGTGCTGACAGCTCGGAGCCTGGAGCCTGCTTCGGATTCTGTCTCTCCCTCTCTCTGCTCCTCCCCTGCTTGTGCTCTCTCTCTCTCTCTCTTTCTCTCAAAAATAAATAAACATAAAAAAAATTTTTTTAATCAAAATTTGATATCACTGCTCAGGAAGGGAAGGGCTTATCCAAGTTCAGGTGGTCTGGGAAGTTCCTTGGAACGTGGTGTTGAGCTTGCCATGGAGACTGGGACATGACCAAAATGGAACACCACGTCAGGGAGTCTGCCTGTGGGAAGACAGCGGAGTGGGGAACCCTTGCCAGCCACTCACTGCAAAAGCAGTTTTCAGAGAACCCATGACTGACGAAAACATTTCAGGTAATTGGAGGATATGTGCGACAAAGTCCACATGAAATAGGGAAGTTGCCAAAGAAGACTTTGCCTCGTTTGATTATGTACCAACGATGGATGTAAGGAGCACTCTGAAAGATTTGAATAGAAAAAAGTAATCAACTTATGGGGCGCCTGGCTGGCTCAGTCGGTTAAGCGTCCCACTTCAGCTCAGGTCATGATCTCACGGTTCCCAAGTTCGAACCCCACATAAGGCTCTGTGCTGACAGCTCGGAGCCTGGAGCCTGCTTCGGATTCTGTGTGTCCCTCTCTCTCTGCCTCTCCCCCACTCGCTCATGCTCTGTGTCTCTTTCTGTCAAAAATAAATAAACATTTTAAAAATCTTTAAAGAAATAACACACACAAAAAAGAAAAAAGTAATCAACTTAAAGACCGCCAAGCTAAAACTGAACTACTTGGGAGCCCTGATCCACAAAAACAATATATTATTGAAGATCCCTATTACAGGAATGACTCCAACTTTGAGGATGTGTACCTGGCGGTGTATCCATTCACTGTCGAAGACCAACACTGACTACACCAAAGTGAGGTTCAACATTTCTCAGTAGCGGTGTTAAAGGGAAGTAATGTCCCATAGCTCAAGGCCACATATGCTTCTCCAGTTGACTTAGTGTTTCTTACCTTAAAAAAAAAAAAAAAAAGTTGTAGATGGAAATCAGTTGTGTTCGGCAGAAAAATAAATTAAAATCTTTGATTCAGACAGTTTATGGAGTACATTAAGTGTTCTCAGACCAGGTGAACCTCCCACTTCGCCCCAGTTACAAAGATAGGGGGCCAAACAAAATGGTAGACCCGCAAAGTGGAACATAAATGAAGTAAACAGCTTATAATCAAGGCCAGATCAACCTCGGAACTCACAGTCACAAATGATCTCCTCTACTTCTTCAGGAAGTTTATGTAGATAATTTGATAAAGAAAAAATGCGTTCTTTTCACTTTTCATCTTTCTATCTCAGGGCCTTTTATTGAATAAGAATGGCCCCATGCACAGGAGCCTCCAGCTTCAGCTCAGGTCATGATCTCACAGTTCGTGGGTTCGAGCCCCGCGTCGGGCTCTGTGCTGACAGCTCAGAGCCTGGAGCCTGCTTCGGATTCTGTGTCTCCCTCTCTCTCTCTCTGTCCCTCCCCTGCTCACGCTCTGTCTCTCTCTTTCTCAAAAGTAAATCATCGTTAAAAAATAAATAAATAAAAATAAAAGGACAGGAAAGAGAGAAAGATTTATGGGGTTAATCGTTAGCACCTTTAATACTTTGTAGATTTTGTATGCTTAGTTTATCTCATAAGGAAATCGACTTATTTGTTCCCATTTAAACCACTGCACCTGTGAAATTTTAATATACCCAGAAAGAAGGACACCACATGCTGGCTTATCTTATGGTCAGTTTGAGGAATGTGTCTGTTTTCATAGGCACACACACACCAAATGTAAATGTATATTGGCTTAGGTGGGACAAAAACCATTGTAAAGGTTGAGAAAGGAATTATATTAGGTTGAAGTGCTTGAATATTAACATGTTAGGTTAATAACCTTTCAGCAGTGTTTAATAAATGTATAGGAAAATATGGGTGATTTCTGTGTGCTTTAAAGTAACTAATCTCCCAATTCATATGGAGATATATCAGGAAAGACTGTTTGCAAAATAAACTGGGGAGCTATAATAACACAACTGAAATTAAAAAAAAAAAAACGGGGTGGGGAGGACATTGGAGGGAAAGAGAATGCCAGAAGGAGCAGAGGCTGACGTCTCGGGCCTGGGACAGTTGGACTTCCTGGCATGCGCTGACGAGAGGGAGCACAGGAAGGAATTTTAGCCTCACTTTGCAAATACGAAACCTAAGGCCATCCAAGATGCAGTTTTAAACGTGCAGTGAAGAAACTAATGGTTTCTTGTACAAAGCGTTAGTTAAGGATCTTGAAGAAGACGGCATCAGTATTTTCCCTATACTTAAATAATCGTCCTCCCTAGTGGCTTTAAGAAGCAATTGAATCCCCACTAAAAGTACAAGACTTCTTTGAAGAAATGGTTGATTACAGGTCTGGGGCAGGGAATGTGCACAGAAGCGTACTGAGCATACAAAGAATGTCTATATCTAATTGTAACGCATTAAACACATACATGAGGAAAATCATATCCAAATAGATCTATGAAGAGGGGAGGAGGAGCTCCAGCAAACAAACCTAGATGGATTGGCAAAATATGGAAACCACCAGTTGACAACCCCAATGTAATCATCAGTTCAAGGCAAAATCATCCAAAAAAGAAAAAGGCAACACCGTTAGGTGAACGGATTTGGGGGAGATTTGCGTAGACTTTTAAACGCAAAAAGGGAAGCCTATCTTTACGATGGAGAGTTCCTGGTCTCCACGTTAACCGAGGGACCAAAGTTAGCATCGCTGTAGTGGCACCACTGACATAGGAGCCCCCGGATGGGTTACAATCTGAAATACACATCATCTAGAAATATTCTTACTAAAAATGTTTAACTTGGATTTAATCAAGCTATTAGACCACGCGTGTCAATGGGAATATAAATTTTCTGTATTCATGTTCTATCTAAAGCAAAAACGAAACCAAAAAGCCCACAGGTGAAATTTATTTAAATACTTAATTTAGCCCATATCTATATAGGAAATATTAGTATTTCAACATGTAATCAATAGAAAAAGTTAGTGTTCATATTTTACCTTCTTTTTTTATAGTGAGTCTTCAAAATCCAGTGTGCATTTTTACACTTAAAGCACATTTCGGGGCGCCTGGGTGGCTCAGTGGGTTAAGCATCCGACTTCAGCTCAGGTCATGATCTCGCAGTCCGTGAGTTCGAGCCCCGCGTCAGGCTCTGGGCTGATGGCTCAGAGCCTGGAGCCTGCTTGATTCTGCGTCTCCCTCTCTCCCTGCCCCTCCCCTGTTCATGCTCTGTCTCTCTCTGTCTCAAAAATAAATAAAAAAACACTTAAAAAAATTTTTTAAAGCACATTTCAATTCAGATGATGAGTTTTCATTGGAAATGCTTGATCTGTATTTAGATTTCATCAAATTTACCACTGAAAAAGGAGATTTGCATACCTAAGTTTTTCCAAGCACACTTAACATTTTTCCAACAATGAAATGGAGCATGAGTTTTAGATTCAAATTATTTCAACTTAAATTAAAATTCAGTTTCTCACTTGCATTAGCATTAGTTGTGCAACGCCTACCATACTGGAGAGCGCAGTCCTGGACTTAACTTCCAGTTTACAGAAAATAAAGGTGATAGTAAGTAGACAAGTTAATGATACCACGAGAACAATCCAGAATGTGGGACGTTCTGCAAAACAACTGGCTTAGTTTCCAAACATTCAGTGTTATCAGAAAAAATAAGATGGGGAGACCGTCCTTGACAAAGACTAATGAGATGTAACAGTCAAATGCAGTACCGGATCCTTGTTTGAAAACAAAAACCAAAAGCGTGGGCAATTGGAAAAACTTCTCTGAACAACCAGGGAACTTTGAACATGCACTACATGCTAGATGAATCACGGAATTATTGCTCAGTTTCCTTAGGTGCAATAACGGCATTACGATGACGTGGGAGATTGATTTATCTCGAGGAAGGATAATAATTCTAGTGGGAGAATCATTCTAGAAATGCAATTGGATCAAAATATCAATCAAAGTTGACAGGAGAGGGGCACCTGGGTGGCTCAGTCAGTTAAGCGGCCGACTTTGGCTCAGGTCATGATCTCGCAGCCTGTGAGTTCGAGCCCCGCGTCTGGCTCTGTGCTGACAGCTCAGAGCCTGGAGCCTGTTTCAGATTCTGTGTCTCCCTCTCTCTGACCCTCCCCTGTTCATGCTCTGTCTCTCCCTGTCTCAAAAATAAATAAAACATTAAAAAAATTTTGTTTTTAATAAAAAAAGTTGACAGGAGAAAAACATATCCAGGGGAATGGTGACCCCAAAATGTTTATCTTCTACGCAGCCTTTTCCCAGGAAGTGCCTAGAGGATGCCATCCTCCAAAATGAGCGAGGAAGCCAAGAAAGAGGAAGATGAGGAATGACGAAGCAGGTGACCCAGCACAAGCGAGAGGTGGTGAGAGTCTCCAGGAGGATGGCTGGGAATCCGTCCTAGAAAGCAGCCATTCTGGACTGGACCACAGAGAGAAAATCTCCAGGAGAGAGGTCTTCAAAGAAAAACCTGGCAGGCAGGTAATACAATGTGTTTGACTCTACTGTGGGAATTTGATAACTCTACTGGAGAATTTTGAGAGAAATGTTAGTGATAGGTGCATTCAGTAGTATATTGGCAAACCACCTCTCTGAAGAGAAAAAAGAAAGAAAAAGCCCTGATTTGTAGCATTTGTTGATTTCAATGGCAGAAATACTCCCACTATTGCCTTTTTTTTTTTTAAGAGAGAGAGAGAGAGCAGTGGAGGGGCAGAGAGAGAGAGAGGGAGAGAGAGAATCCCAAGCAGGCTCTGCTGTGAGCACAGAGCCTGACTAGGGGCTCGATCTCACAACCCTGGAATCAGGACCTGAGCCGAAATCAAGAGGGACTCAATTGACTGAGGCACCCAGATGCTCTCAAAATAGCCAAATTAAGCTACCAGCATGAAGTCACTGAACAGATTTGGCAAGAGGTGCCCATGATTGGGTCTCAAGAGTCATTAAGAAATGCACGTATACTATCAATTGGTCCCAAGAACCAAATGAGAATTATATGGTATAATTCAGATAATTTCTTATGCAAAAAAAAAAAGAGCCAGTAAGACCTAGCTCCAACAAAATTAAGCAAACGCACAAATACAGCAATTACTAAATCCCTCCCCCTGCCCAAAAAAAAGTTCTACAAGAAAAGAAATGGAATCCTATGACTCTGCGTGGCTTAGCTACAAACATTTACGTTGTCGTGGCAATGTCCACACGGAGTGCGGGTTTAACACTGCAAAATGTGATGCCCCATGTTGAGAGGAGGGGGGGAAGGGGTAGAAAACAGAGCTAAGTTGTCACTATCAGTAGACAATGCCTAAAAGTGAAAAATCAAGAAATAAAAGAATAAGTCTTTTATTTAGAAATATGAAGGTAAGGGGCACCTGGATGGCTCAGTCAGTTGAGCGTCCCGACTTCAGCTCAGGTCATGATCTCACGGTTCATGAGTTCAAACCCTGTGTCGGGCTCTGTGCTGACAGCTCGGAGCCTGGAGCCCGCCTCTGATTCTGTGTCTCCCTCTCTCTCTGCCCCTCCCCTGCTCATGCTCTGTCTCTCTGTCTCTCTCTCAAAAATAAACATTAAAAAATTTTTTTTAATTCAAAAAGAAATATGAAGGTAAACTATCAGAATAATGAGCCAAAAGAGATAAAGGCCACTGTCTGTGGGATACAGAACAGACACCCCGAGTAAATTAGGGCAAAAAACAGCTGCTTTTCTTTCTGACTCCATTAAGGCTTGCACACACTCGTGTGCACATATGCACACATACTCACATGCACAGACACACAAATAGGAAAGAAGAGGAGGAAAATTCAGACTTCTGATTATAAAGGTCTGACAACACAACTTTTTACCACTCCCTTCCTTAAAACCTATTGAAATGATGAAAAGAATATAAAAATAAATCGGCATTTCTGCTGGAAAGACAGGAGAATGCACCAGTAGAGGACCAGGACAGTAGGCATTTCCAGATGATACAGAGGAGCTGGGATCGGATTGATTATTAAACCCAGTATACCTGATTTAAAAACAACCCCACACTCAAAAAAATAAAATAATAAAATATAAAATAAAATAAAATAAAACAAAACAAAACAAAATAAAATAAAATAAACCCCACAGAAGCCTAAGAGGAAACCTCAAACCTTCGCTAGCACAGCCCTGCTAACCCCCTACAACGATATTCCCATTTCCTTCCCACCAGCCTGCAGATAACCGCAGCTGTCTAGGATGGGGTTCCTGATCCTGGATGCTCTCTCCCAGATGAGAAAATGAAAGCAGACACTCTGGGCAGCGTGCCAGAGGGTTTACAACCACCAGGAGCAAGGGAAGAGGTAGAGAAGAGTTTTTCTGGTCCCGCTCTGCCCACTGCGCTAACCTACCACCTCATTTAGGACCCCTGCATCCACTGCCAGACAAACACGGAGACTTGCAACAGCCAGCATGGTTGGCAAAGCAAAGCACCACGGTGGGAAGGAGACTGAACAGATCTGGCATCGTGATTCCTTGTTGTCACTGTTATCCTGAGAGTCGCTCCTTTATTTCTTGTCACTGAGACCCTCGGAACTGTCCTGGATGCCATCGTTTTCAACACCTGGCTCAACTTTTTATCCATTCAGTGACTTTCTCCACACCTTCCCAGTACACTTTTTTCTTAATGTTTATTTATTTTTGAGCGGGGGAGGAGCAGAGAGGGAGGGAGACACAGAATGTGAAGCAGGCTCCAGGCTCTGAGCCATCAGCACAGAGCCCGACGCGGGGCTCGAACTCACCGACCATGGGATCATGACCTGAGCCAAAGTTGGACACTTAACCCACTGAGCCATCCAGGGGCCTCTCCAGTACATTTCTTTCTTGTTTAAGCTAACTAGAGTCAGAGTCTTACTTGGAATGAAAAAACCCTTGCCATACAAAAATATGGTTGAATGATAATAAGCTTAATTTTATGTTACTGAGTTTATATTTATATATCCATATATTTATAATATATATATTATACTATTATAACTAATAACCTTAACATGGTACTAATATAGGAACACACACTGTTTTCAAATGCCTATGGAACATGCACAAAATAATCTCTTAGCTAACACACACACACAAATGGATAAATCACAAAAAGTAGAAATACACGTGACACAGTGTAAAACAAAACAAAACCAAAAAACTAAAAGCGAATTCCAAAATTATATCCACACTTATTTACTTGTAAAGAAATAAAAGCTGAAACTATTAAAAATTTAAGAAAAAAAATGTAGTAAGAACATTACCTCTCAAAATCTATGACATACCATGGGATAAAATGATTCTCAGAGAAAATTTTATAGCCTTAAATATATTCATTAGAAACCAAAAGTGAACTAAGGGAGTCAATTCAAAAAGCTGGGGAAAAAAAATTTTGTGTTAAAAACAACAGGGGCACATGGGTGGCTGTCGATTGAGCGTCTGACTCTTGATTTCAGCTCAGTTCATGATCCCAGGGTTGTGGAATTGAGCCCTTCACAGACACACTCAGTCTTCATTGAGCACGGTCAGCTCGGAGCTTAAAGTCTCTCTCTCTCTCTCTCCCCCCCCTTTCTCTCTCCCTCTGCCCCTCCCCCACTCATTCTCTCTCTCTCTCTCTCTCTCTCTCTCCCTCTCTCTCTCTCTCTCTCCCTCTAAAATAAAATTTAAAAAATAGATACCAGGTAAACAGAAAAATGCAAAATAAAAAATAAGATAGGTTAAAAAAAGTGGTTACTAATGCCAAAAGCTTGTCTTTTAAGAAATAATGTATAAATGATCAAAATTATTAATGAGAAGGGAGCACATGAAGATTATTTTCAAAATTATGGGAGTATTTTTTAATTATGGGAGTCAAGGCTTATGTAAGCAAGACGCAAGATCAAAAGCCATAAAAGAAAATATTGACAGATTACACTCCATTTTTTAAAAAAAAGTTAAAAGAAATGAAGTGTCCAGAAACAAAATTAAGAAGTGAAGTGGAAATAACTTTATTATGAATTAAAAGCCAACGTTTTAAGGAACTGCTATAAACTAGTAAGAAAATCACATATACAAACACAATTTTTAATGTGCAAAACCTATATACAAAGTTCTTGGAAAAAGAATAACCAACAAACATTTGAAAGAATGCTCAAAGTTTAAGCAGTAAGTTTAAGCAGGAAGACCCCACTTTTCACCCATCACATCAGCAGAAATTTTAATCCATAACATGTAGTGTTAAAAAGGTTGTGAGGAAACAGGCTCTCCAACACATTGTTACTGGGAATGAAAACTGCTAGTATTTCTGGAGGACACTTTAGCAGTAGGTATTCAATTTTTTTAAGTTTCGTTATTTATTTTGAGAGAGACAGACGGTGCAAGTGGGGGAGGGACAAAGAGAGAGAATCACAAGCAGGCTCCACAGGGTCAGTGCAGAGCCAGAGGCTGGCCTCGAACTCAGGAACCATGTGATCGCGACCTCAACCAAAACCAAGAGTCAGACGTTTAACCAACCGCCCCATCCAGGCACCCCAGGTGGTCAGTTTTTTTTTTTTTTTAACCTTTATTCATTTTTGAGAGACAGAGACAGAGCGCAAGTAGGGGAGGGGCAGAGCGAGAGGGAGACCCAGAATCTGAAGCAGGCTCCAGGCTCTGAGCTGTCAGCACAGAGCTCCACCCCCCCTCCCCCCCCTCAAACCCAGAACCTCCAGATCATGACCTGAGCCAAAGTCGGACACTTAACAGACTGAGGCACCCAGGCACGCCCCTCAATTTTTTAATGTCACACCCCTTCCAACCAAGCCACTTCCAGAAATCCATCCGACTAAAATACTTGAACATGTGCACAAAAATATAAGTATAAAGATGCACTGAAGCACTTTTTTTTGGATTAGTGAATAAACAAAAACAAACAAATTTTCTGTCACTCAGAAGGAAAATGAGGTTTGATGAAAGGATTGATGAGCAGCCTTTAAAACGAATGAGAAAATCTAGAGGTACTTACATGAAAAAGTTTCCAACTTAGTGTTAAATGGCAGAAAGTAAACTATTGAATGCAAATTACATAGTGAGTAATTAGATCTGTGTATCATATACGTACATACAAGTAGGCGTGTAGGGTGGGCAGGTAGGGCACGGAGAGACTTCCGCTTTTCATGCTAAATTCCCATGTTGTTTTAGTAAAGGAAAAAAGGAGAAAAAAAGGACAGTTTGGAAACTGACACATCAAACCCGTGAGTTCACCTTAGGGGATAAAGGAGGGGTGAGAGTGGAAAAAATGTTTACTTTTCAGTCTTACCCTGTAAACTTGGTGGGGGGGCATATTGTATTGGAGAGGATAATACAACATGCAGGTATTACGCAATTTTTGTGAAAATGCCATTTTTAGTATAAAGAAACAATAACGCTTTCCAAAGACCATGAGTTTACAGTTTTTACATAATAAGTTTACAATTTTCCAAGTCACAGTAAAAATAAAATAGCAGCGCTTATGTGTTTCACCTGGTACTTTTCCAGTTCTCCTTCGTTTTCAACAATACTAGGAATTACTTCAAAAGAATTCCTTCCTCGTTTATGGAATATTACTACCCCGAAACAGGACCTTCCAGACCAAGAGTTCAAAGCACAATCAGCTCGACGGTTGCAGGAGAGAACCCCCACGTGGCGGGATGCAGGGGTGCGGGGCTGTTCTCCCACTGCCCAACACCTACTACAGCAGTAGGCGGTGTAACTGTCCGAGTCCACCCAGAGCTCGGGTGGCACGCAGAGCTGTCCCCATCCACCGCGCGTGGCACGGGGACTGCAGAAAGGGGTCGGGCGACGGTGGGGACGAGGTCAGAAGCCGGAACGGGGCGACAGGGACCGCCGCCTGCCCGCCGCGTACACGCGTGCCCAGGAGCGCACTTGCAAGGGCACCGGGCGGGAGGCGCGCGGCCCCGGCGGGGCAGTCGCCAGCGGGCGGACGGGAGGCCCGGAAAGGGGGCACCGCCCGGCCTCTTCCGCCGCGCTCGGCCCGGGCGCCCTGACGCACGTCCGCCCACGACCGCTCCCTCCATTTTGTCCCCAGTCTCCTTCGGGCGAGGCGGGCGGCGCTCTTTTAAAGCCATTAAGTCGTGGAACTAATAGGGGAGGCGGCGGGGCGGGCGTGGGACGGCGGAGTGCAGGGGGCCGGCGCTGGGGACTACACGGCCGCCGGCGCTGGGTGGAGCTGCCCGCGGCAGCCAGGGCTTGTCCTAGGGCCGGAAGGACAAAGGACACTCAGGGACCGCGGGCCGCGAGCGAGCGCGGGCCGACTTCCGGGCCGGTGGGCCAGGGCTCGGGGCGGGCTGGGCAGCCGACCCGGCCGCGGGGCCCGCGCGCAGGACAAAGC
>NC_064813.1:4868347-5032229 GCF_023721935.1 Panthera uncia | reverse complement strand
CGGCGGCGGCGCGCCCGCTCTCCGCGCCGCGGACCCGCCTCGCGCGCGCGCGCCCGGCACCCAGGCACGCGCGCGCGCGCCCGGCGGCCGACGGTTAGAAATGGCGGTCGGGGCGGAAGGAGGGGGCTGGGGCGGGAAGCGGCGCAGCCTCGAGGCGCCAGGGTTTTGTTTTGCCCCCGCCCCGCCGAGGATCCCAGTGCAGGGCTGTTTCACGAGCCCTCCTTCTCTCACGGCCCCGGCCCCCCGGACTGCGGAGACCCCCTTGTGGAGAAGGCGTCACCCGCCCGTTTGAACAAAGGAGACGGCCCCCCAACCCAGGCGGCGGCCCTGCGCGGCCACTACGGAGACGGCAGAAACCTGCCCTAAAATGGCGGCCGGCGCGCGGGGGCGGGGCTGGCGGGGGAGGGGGCTTCCGCTCGCGGCGCGGGCGGGGCGGGGCGCAGGCGCCCTCCGGAGGCCATGGCCGCCGCGCCGGAGCCCGGCGAGCCCGCCAAGGGGAAGGTAAAGGGGCGCGCGGGCCGGGGGCCGGCGGTGGGGGGAGGCCACCCGCCGGGACGCGGGTTCCGGAGAGTTACCGTCCCCGCCCCGACATTTCTAGCCGCAGCGTCCTGACGAAAGTGTCCGGGACTCGGGGGCGGAGGGGACCGAGCGGCACCGGCAGTGACCGTGACACGGGCTGGCGGCACTGAAGGAGAGCGTAGACGGCCGGGGGCCCTGCACCGCCATGTGCTGGTCGCGGTGAAGAGCGTTTGCGCGCTCCCCGAGCACCGGTGCCTGGCCTTGCAGATTATGTCCTGAGCACGACACACGGGGACTCCGGAGTGCCGAGGAAGGGAAACTTGGTTAGATTCCGGGGAACTGCTGCGCACAGCAGGCGGAGGGCGGGTAAAGACTGAGGTTTTCCCCGTTTGCGTGCGCTCACCTGCAAACTGCACCATTTCACGTCTGCGGAAGATGCAGTCGCTGCGGCGCGTTGCTCCCAGGATAAAAGCCGAATTCCGTGGCCTGTAGTACAAAGCCCTCACGTAGCCCCTAACCGTGCAGCCTGTGTGATTCCTCTCCCTTCCAATTGCACCAAAGCTACCCGAGGCTCTAGACACAGGGGGCTTGGAAAAGGAGGGCGGTTTCTCCTAAAGGGCCTCCTGACTCCCCAAAGCAGACCCGGCACCTTCCACTTAGCTACATCATTCCCGCACTCATGATACTGGATGTGCATCATTTATGTCGTCTTCCTCTTGGGCTCCTTCAGGGAACCCAATTTATATATCCTCGGTGCTGACCGAATAACGGATGTTCAGAAAATGGAAGAAAACATTTTTTTCAATAGAGAGCTTGTAGAGATGCTCACTTTGGATCAATAATGAACAAATACGCAAGAACTACTGTGTGCCAGAACGGTCCTAATCTACAGTTTTAGGATAGTCTCTGCTCAGCTTGGAAATTTTGCTACTTCAGTTACTGCTTCTCTGGGGATTTTTCCTTTAAATTTGGCTCAAGTCATCAGATGGTTAATATGAACAAATGTTGGATATTTCCATGTTGAATATCAAAACATATTTGTCAGTTTCTACACTATTAGTGCCTTTTTTTTTTTTAATGCCTCATATACTATTTGGAGTATACGTCATGTAACCAAATGTACCCCAATTTAAAAGTTGTTTATTTCAAGAGGCACCATAACTGTAAGCACTGGCATCTTAAATAGGGCTTTTATCCCTCTGTTTGTTACCTTTGACAGATGACTGCTATCATTTAAGGGTGCAAAGTATGGTTTAGCCATTGAAAATTTAAAAATTTAATGAAAAAAAAAACTATTGACCTATTTAATTGGTCCATCATTAGTAAAACAAAATACTGTAGTTGGTGAAAAGAAGGCTTAGGTACAAGCCGCAAAACTGAACACCACCAGATTTATGTGGCAAGGTTGGGAGGGGGGGAAAAAGCTTACTCATAAAACACTAGTACCTATCAAAGCTCATACAAAGAGATTACAAAATTTATGTAGCATAAGCTATGACTGAATTAGTAGCCCAGGGTGGTGTCAGAAAAGGAAGCTTGCAGTTCTTTTTAAAGAATTATTCAGTGATCATTCCAGTGTAATCTAGGGATTATTAGCATCAGCAAACCTAAGATAAAAATGGGAGTTAATCAAGCTGATAGAACTAACCCTTAAAAACTTTCTGCCCCCATTCTTTGCTCTCCAGGAAACTTTAAAATACAAAATTTGGTACTGGCCTACCAGGAAAGCACTGTAGGCAAATTCTGAATTTATCAACCCATTCAAAAAGTATTTACAGAGTACCTACTGAGTATTAGGCACTTGGTGCCAAAGACACAGCCTTGATCAAAACAGGCAAAATGTTCCTTGTGGAACTTCCATTGTGCTGCAGGACTCAGACAAAAGGGAAACCAGAATTTCAGCTACTGACTCAACCACGCAAAGATCCAGGAGAAGAAAGGCAGTGTGTGCTAAGGAAGAACCATCTGGGTCGGTGTACCTAGACCAGAGGATGAGAGAGTGGGGGCCTTCACGACAGTAGTAAGGAAGGCATGGGGGATTTAAAAGGATGATGGTCTGTGAAGATACTATGAGGGATGATGGTAGCCTGGTAGGAGCAGCGGAGGTGAATTCAGTTCAGGATGTGTTTGGTTCAGGTATGTCCCAGACTTGCCAACACATTGGACATGGGTTTGATGAAGGATTCAAGGATGATGGTGCCTAGGTTTTTGGTCCGCAAATTGGTGGAGGAGTGATGCCTGAAAAGTAATTCTAATTTGGAAGTATCAATTTCAAGGTGCTTCTCCGACATACACAAGGCATCGCTAGACAGATGAATGGGGAAATGAAAGCTTGGGAGAGGTTAGGTGTGATTTACAAATATGGGGAGTCGCCATCATGCAAATGGCATTTAATTGAAAGCCTACATTTGGGAGCGCCAAAGGGCAGTCAGTGCGAGAGGTCATCGGAGGAGGGAACAGCAGAACTGCCAGGAATGGCCAGCAAGGTAGAAAACCAGGAGGCGCTGTCCCTCCCATCTGAAGCCAAGGAAAGCGTTTTGAAAACAAACGGTGGCCCGTGCCAGGTGTGCTGATGGGAGTACGGCAGGTTTTATGGTGTCTCACGCAGGCTTCTGCAGTGCAGCGTAGGGATAAATGCTCTTTGAAGTGAGTTAAAAGGAGGGGAGGTTAACTTTAGCTTTGCAGTGAGAGGGAGCAGAAAAATGGGATTGTACCTTAGGCGGCTTGTTGGGGAGAGGGGTGCCAAGAGAGGAGGGGTTTTGTTTTTAGCCCGGAGAGGAAAAATAATGGTGCAAACGAAGGGGTAACCACATTTGCACCATTTTTGAGTGGTCAGGAGGAACCCACTGCAGTTAGGACTGGTTTGAAATAGGAAGGCACCCATTTCATCCGGCGCATCGGGAGGAAAGTATGTACCGGCCCTTGATGCAGTGGGAAATGGGGTGCCTCTATAGTTCAGTCTATTTCCTATAAATTATTAAACTGGCATGCTGGCTTAGAAATCTTTTGAGCATCCCTAATTCCATTAAGGTGAGCTGGAAAAGCTGCTTTTCCAAATCTAAGCTTAAAATTTTTATGGGGCACCTGGCTGATTCAGTCAGTAGAGCATGTAAACACTTAATCTTGGGGTCGTGAGTTCGAACCCCACGTTGGGCAGAAGAGTGTTTTTTAAAAAAATCTTAACATAAATAGTACTCCAAAGGGACTTACGGCTTGAGCCCTTTAATTTACATTTCTGAGCCTTACAATTCAGTGTACTTTCTAAAAGCGTTCTATGTGCTTAAGACTGGTTTTTCATTAATTTTCCTATACTTGCTTTTAAGTAATCAGTCTAAACTCCAGCTTTACTGGGAAGCTGAGAATTCTCTACCAGTGAAGGGAAGATTGGGCTCTTAGAAGTCTGTGCACTCTCACCCAGTTTTGGTACAAACTGCCTATCTGTACTTAGTACTTACTCCCGAGATGTGTGACCTTTGGAAAACGTCCCCCGATTTCATTTATGAAAACAAAAGAAAGGGTTAAGGATGTGGGAAGGACAAGCTTTGGAGGTCAGGCAGACTTACTTCCACGTCCTCTCTGACCTCTCTGCAGCAGGTCACAGCCAGGCTCAGAGGTCTCCTCACATTGAGAGGTTGTGACAAGGGATGTAAAGGGCCTGGAAGGACAACTCCCACCCCAGCTCTAAATTACTGTTGTTTAATTAGACCAGTGTTGGTTTCTTAACTTTAGCACAAACCAGTTTTGTTGGATGTGGTGCTGATAAATGTAGTGTGGAATGTTTGGCAGCAGCATCCTTGGCCTGTAGCCACATGTTGGTTTTCTAGAAGATTCCATTTTATAAAGTAGATGTAACTTCTTTTAAGGGGTCTTTTAAAATAAGACTATTTTGAATCACCTCCCTTTTTAACATTTACTTTTCTTAACAGTATCTAAAAGCTGTCCCTGATCTGGTAAGATTCATAGAAGGTGGGGGGGGGACCCTGAAACTTTCTAAACCTAGATCTCCACGGCCCATCCCAGAATCTGAAGGCAGATTTGAAAACCTCTAAACTGAAAAAAGGTAAGTTTCCTAGCTGACTTAGTGCTATTTCATATATTTGCAAAGGTATTTTACTTTATAAAGAACTGGGGTTGGTAGCAATTTGCCTAAGTACCCCCAGAAACGTTTCGTCTGCAGATCCTGCCCGGTAGGACTCGGGCACGGAAGGGAATCCACATGAAAAAAGCCATTCATAGAGTGATGTGTGCAGTGGCCAACCCGATCGTTCCTTTTATTCTTAGGATGTCTCTGCCCAAACGTGCAAGCCATAGTGACTTCCTACCCTGTGGCAGACCTGAGAAAATGGGCACAAACCACCCCTTCTGGTCTTCCCCTAGGTAAACGGGCTGGTCTGAAGACGAGGGCATTAGCCCTGGACTGCAGTGGGGAGCCCTGTCTGCAGAGCAGCGCATACCCTCCCTACCTGCCATGCCTGTTCTGTCCCCCTTGGCTTTTTGAGCTGATGGGGGACAAGCGGAGTTTTCCTAAATCAAATGAACTGCTAGAAACAGAATCAACCTCTTTGAAAACACAGGGACGTATTAAGTTTGTACTGAAGAGCTTTTACAATTAAGTCGGCAACATGTATCCACCAAGCAGCATTAGGGGTGTGTGTCTGGAATGGGGGAACAGGGAGAGAGAAGAAAATGGGATAATCAAGAAGATACATAATTTCAGCTTTATTGTTAACCAAATCACACTTCTTGCCTGGCAGCAGCTTGAGCCAAAGCAGCAAACACAGGAGGAAATACAAACAAGAGTATCTTCATAATTCAACCTTTAATCTGATTTGCCATTTACTGCCCTTTTCCCATTCTTTCCGGATCTTTCCCTCCTCCTACAGAATCCTGCCTCACACCATGCTGTTCACAAATTATTCATTGAAACGTTTTAAAATATTTACTAAGAGGGCGTGCGTGTGCACACACACATTGGGGGAGGAGAGAATCGCAAGCAGGTTGTGCTGTCCGTGCAGGGCTGGATGCGGGGCTCCATCCGTGACCCTGGGATCACGACCTGCGCCGAAATCAGGGGTCAGACACTTAGCTGAGCCACCCCAGGTGCCCCATAACTGAAACCTTTATTTTTTTAAATGTTTATTTTTGAGAGAGAACGCGAGTGGGGGAGGGGCAGAGAGCCGGGGACAAAGGATCTGAAGTGGGCTCGGCAGTGACAGCTGCGGGGCTGACAGCAGACAGCCTGATGTGGGGCTCAGACTCAATCAGACCTGAGCCAAGGTTGGGACACTTAACTGACTGAGCCACCCAGGCACCCCCATGACTGAAACCTTTATATGGACAAGTCTGCTTCCTTTTTTCAAAGTCTGTTACCGAAAACTTGCATTTACTCATGTTTTAGGAAACCGTCTCATTGTTTTCTAAGTCCTTCTTACGTAGGCATGCCAGAGTGAAGCAAGTGTGACTTTAAAAAAAAAAATTGTGTCCTGCCTTCCCCAAACCCCGAAAGTCGAGTTCCATTGGATATTCACACTAAGCACGTGAGGCTAAGCTGAGCAGTATGTTTTTTAATCAGGAAGAGCAAGTCCATACATCCATGCAGACTGTAGAAAAAGAAGGCAAGGTTCATCTTAGCACCCGAAGGAACTTAAATCCTCTCCTAGCCTGATGCCTTTCATTATAGATCGAGGGCCACAGACATTAAAGAATACACATATATCCCACAGGCTGTAGAAGTCGGTGGCAGAGCTGACAGAGAAACCCACCTGCACGTTTCCACGGCTTTCCCCATGACGCCTCCCCCACCCCTCAGTGCCGTGTGCTATCAACAAAGACTCAAATACAGTCCAGCACAATTTCTTATCACAGGCAAGGAAACAGACCAAGAAATAGTGCACGTTTATCTTCACGTGAAATACTTTCATGAACAAAATTGATGTTCACCTGATACCAATAAAATCCGAAGTCCTTGTTGACTTTAAAACAAACGGCACTATAGTCTCATAAGCAAGCGCGGCTGAGTATTTACTTTTACCATTCTGTGCTTCCCGAGGTATGGGAAGCAAAGTGTTGCTTAATTTCAGTGATCACCAGATTCCCACCAGATAATTTCATTGATGTTTAAACGATCAATGATCAGAGTGACGGATGCTCTTATTTCCAAATCAGTCAACCGGCAAATTGTGGTATTAACACCATACTTTAATTCGTTTAGATGTTTAAGTTGTCCTGTTGTAATGGGGTTTTCTAATCAGATTCTCCAGGTTTCCCACATTTAGAGATTCAGACTGTGGGCCAAAGCCCGATGACCAAAGATGGTAAGTGGGTTCACGGTTGTCACACAGCACATAGCCTAGAGTTTCTAATCTTTGCCAAACCACCCAGAAATAAAATATTTTGTTCAATCCAGGTTCTTTTCTATTTTATCCTAGACCTTTAAGCTCCTAGGAATTTTGGATGTCGAGAACATCCCCTGTGCACGAGATTCAGTATTATATGGTTCATTAGGATCTGTTGTGGCTGGCCTTGGACATTTTTTGTTAACTAGTGAGTATCTGTTTTTCTCTACGTGTGGTGAACATTTCCTAGAGGGACTAGTATGTAATGTTTAATTACGATGGTCATGTTATGCTTTTTGACAGGTAGGATTAGAAGATCGTGTGATGTTGGAGTAGGAGGATTTATCTTGGTGACATTAGGATGCTGGTATGTGTACTAAGTAATTCCAGAATATCCAGGATGGTGATAGGTCTCTCCAGTTCAAGCACATGCTCTTTTCTGAGCCACCTCCCACTAGAAGACTCCCCCCACCCCTGTGCCTTTATATCTTTTAAATGTGCGTATGTAGACGCATTTTATACCATTCGTCAGATGAACGGACGAATGCAGGACATTCCGTCAACACCGAGTTAGGACTTGTACTTTAGGGAAGGCCTCAACCTTCTACACGCTCACTTCCGGCTTATGGCATCACAGCTGAAAATGCTACTTTAAGAGTGTGTTCACAACTACTGGCACAACACATGCATGAATCTGATGATGGGTTTTCTTAAGGGGGGCGGGGGGAGCCAGACCCAGAGGACCCAGAGGACCCAGAGGACATCATACATATGAGGTTCTACAAGTAAAACTAAGCTAAAGGTCATGAAAGTCCTCATTTTATGTAAAGCATACCTTAATAATAATGTGCTCATAGGTATTCTTGACATCAAACTACCCCCCACAAACAGTACTCCAAATTAGAATGGTGGTATTTTCAGTCTTGGAATAGTCATCTGTAAGGCCTCTTGAATTTTGTTACTACAGACATCACACTTGTCTCTAGAAGAACTTTCTATGAAGAAAGACTTAACTCCTGTTCTTTTCTTACAAGGTTCCACTGTAGGTATAATTATGCAAAGCTAAGAATCCAGGAAAGAATGGCCAGAGAAGGAATTAAAAATAAGATTTTATATGAAAGTACCCACCTTGATCCTCAAAGAAAACCAGCCAACGGCAACGGCGGCAGTGGGGTGACCTCGAGCACAGAAAACCCAGCTACAACTCACTGAGGTCCACGCTAGTACACCTTGTACGTGCCGTGACTTTCAATCAAGTAAATAAAGCGTGTGTTAGTTGTAGTCTCTTTTTCCTACACTTGTGTGAACACACACTTATTCTCACTCTTGGACTGCGGCCAGCGTAGCAGATAGTGGGCTCGTCAAACTTAGTGGCCTCACATGCTCAGAAAAGTTTCCTTGTAGTAAGAGTGTAAGTAATGGCATTTCGAGAAACAGAATCTCTCCCAGTTGGGTCAGAAAACTTGCCTTAAAAACAAGTAACAACTGCATTACTGTATCCTGTTAAAAATGAGGAAATACTTCCTGGTTTCTAAAGTTAGGTGCTACTGTAAGCCTTAAAACATTAATGGACCGTAGGACTTTGCGGATTACTATTTTAAAAACGCACTCACCACCTGACCATATTCTTCGATTTCTTAGAACAGGTAGGATCTCTCCAAAAGTGAAGATTGTTTTTAAGTGCTCTAATTTTTCTGGAAGTATGCAGTTTCTTTTAAAAATTTTTTTTTTTCAACGTTTTTTATTTATTTTTGAGACAGAGAGAGACAGAGCATGAACGGGGGAGGGGCAGAGAGAGAGGGAGACACAGAATCTGAAACAGGCTCCAGGCTCCGAGCCATCAGCCCAGAGCCTGACGCGGGGCTCGAACTCACGGACCGTGAGATCGTGACCTGGCTGAAGTCGGACGCTTAACCGACTGCGCCACCCAGGCGCCCCATGCAGTTTCTTTTAAATGGAATTTAAATATACGCAGGGCATGCACAAACATTTTCAGAACTTGTTTGGTACAAACAAAAAACTACAGGATCACACACATATTATTACATTAATATGAATAAGTCATTTACAATTCAACCAGCTGGCATGTAAAAAGGCAAAACAGAAACAAAAACAAGGCACCCAACCAACCAAGTCTACAGCATTTATTCATTCAGGGGAAAAAAACTCCCTTTTGGAATGGAAGCAATGGAATTATTTATTTTTTGGCTCGATAAATAGCCAACAGGACATTCCAGGAAAATCTTAAATAATTTGACAAAACACAAGCTAGGGGGTCCCTTCCTGGTTAAGAAACGGTAAGTCTGAACACAGACCAGCGGACAGGATTCTGGTTATTAATGGTCCTAGAACTGGATTATGGTGGTGAGCCAGAGAAACAGAACAAGGTCAAGATATGCTGAAACTTTATTCTGGGGTGTCCCACTTTTCAAAGGTAAGTGGGGAGCGCATGCTCCGTTCAGGTCACACAAGGGAGCACCCTTCCCTCCTACGCCCACCTTTCCCGTGGCCGTCCTCACCAGGGGCAGGGCGCACGGGCTATGTGGTCTCCCAAATGCCACACCTCCTAAGAATATTTTCATCATCTAGGGGCCGCCCAAGGCAGTATTTGAACACTAATGAGGAAAGGTTGTTGGAAAATGCAGTTTACGAACATCTGTCCGCTACAGACACAACTCAAAAGCTGAATCCAGTCTGTTATTCAAAGTGACCAGTCACTCACGTTTTAAGAGGCAGCACTGTATGTGGGGGGGGGGGGGGGGGGGGCACCGAGGAGTACTGATCCAACCGGACCTTTAATAAGCTGTGTGCACAGGCCACTCCTGTTCTCAGCTTCGGTTTACAAACGGAGGCGATGTATAAAATCGGGCAATCGGATTAAGTTAACTCAGTTCCCACCTTGCCCTCCCATTCTATGATTACATCTTACCCTGAGTGAGAGAAACCTCTCAGCTGGCAAAAATTTCCAAGGCCTTCACCAGTTACAAGGTTAGTTCACTTTCACAGCAGAGTAACTGCATAAACTGAAGACCTGGGTAAAAACAAAGTTGTGACATACTTACTTGGATTGACTCTGAAAATATCGTTTAGTAAGTTTACATGATAATGCCTTCTATTTCCTTCCTCAGTTACGGAGGTTAGGGATCACACTCCTTGCTGGACTAGGACACACTCCAGGCCCCTCCCCCGTGGCTCCCGGACACCTTCCCTGAGGCCTCCCGACAGACCTCTAGGTCCCACCGCTAGTCTCCAACCCCGTCCGCTCACGCTCCGCCATCCAACCTCAGGCTCCCACCAGGTGAGCGCTGTGCCAAGCCTGTCTCCAGCGCACCTCTGGCCGCGGAGACCTGAACTCAGGCCTCTGCTTAAGCTCTCCCACTCTGGCCACAGGCAGAGCCCAAGTCCCTCGTCGGCAACTCCGGTCAGCTCTTCTCTTTACGTTCCCAACCCCTGTGCCTGGTAACACCAGTCCCCACGTGTCCGTTAAACGGTGCTCCAGGTCCCCGCTCCCCCCCGCCCCCCTCGCCAGGGGGCTGGAAGGGCAACCTACCTTCTGTGACCTCGGGAACCTCCAGGTGAATCGCGGCTTTCACTGTTCCATTAATTCCAAAACTTCACACTAGGTGATCTAGCAGTAGATACCAGCTAAATAGCTGATTAAAATAGAATTGCGGCCATTAGTAGTTTTAAAAACGCTTTGTGGCTTATCTATAATGCTTCGTTAAATCTGTCTGGTGCTCTATGCATTTCCCCCTTCCCTCACCCCTCCCTCGACTACTTGGCTTTTCCATCACAGTAAAAGGACCTCAGGGAATTTAACATTAACTAGAAGCTTTTCTTTGGACTTGTGATTTATAATGACCAAGTTTGGCAACAAAAAATTTTAACTATTCCTAGTACCATTATTTGATTTGCAAGCATCTTTTTAGTCTACGTACCTCTACTCCATCGCTGGTTTCCCTTTGCTTCGATTATATAATGCGAGGAGGTCTATATAATAAATTCAGGACTCCTGTTTATGCACTTTTCAGCAAAGAGCTAGGGATCAAATGGGGTTGGAATCCTAGATAAAAATCTGTAGCGGATGGGGGTCAAGGCACCCCTTTGAAAGTCATGTTAATATACGTACTACAGTTTGGGTAAACAGAAAGTCTTAATGAGTAGAAAAAAATAAAGCGAGTGCTAAACTTCTGATTTTTAATGGTCCTCTATAATAATAGTTTTTGGAAGCATCTTAAAATATGGTCCAGTGGTCATCCAATGAGGACAACAGAATATACCAATACCCCAATGCTGGCGTCTCACGCGGCCGATTTTATGCAGGAAGCTCCACCTTTTTTCTCTTAAAATACGAAGCTTTAGGGACAAAGCTTATTACAAAGGTCTTCCTCAAGGTATTACACGTTGAAGCTTGTAACGTTGAAGCTTGTAACTCCTACTTCAAGTAGGAGTCTTCAACAGCTATGCTTGCCTTACTCTTCATTTTCTAGAACAAAGGTTTTTTTCCAAGTATTTCTATCTTGACAAAACCAGCAGTGACTACATTTACACGAGCAGGCACTAATGTAAAAAGCCTTCGGTTGTTCATTTTTGTGAACAAATGGTATCTGTTCCACTTTCCTAGGAATAACATCCGTTAAGTTCCATATGCCATAAACTTATGGTAGGACCTCCCCTTAGGAAACCAAAGTCAACAACCTGTATACACGGGGTTTCTTAATGGAGCAGTTTCCACAGAAATGTTTCTTCCCTTTGGACTGTGAGGACAAGTCCTATGAAATGAAAGCTATGCTTTGCTATCTGAATTCAAAGCTTATTTCTGAAACAAACCTTTTTCTTGTAATGGTTTTCTTCCTCAAGTGAACAAAATCGGATTTTTACTCTTTAGTCTGAAACAGAGCAAGCAGTCTGCTCTTTCAGAAGCCATCAGATTTTAAGTGACACCGTAGAGCTCTAGCTCATTGAGCAAATCCTGATAGCTACGTCTCAACGCTATACTGTATTACCCAATACATTTCCCTCTAAGCTTCTTATCAAGCCTTTAAAGGACTTCAGGGCGGTGAGAAATTACATGCTCTGGACTGGCACAAGCAGAGCTCACACTGAGCCTTTTTATTCCTTCTGTCTTCACAATTTAAATTTACTTCCTAGTTGATTTTTCCATTTTGATATGGAGTCCCATCTCATTATCCAAAAGGATCTCAACCTATTTTCCAAATGTTTATAAACTAATAAAGAGTAAGCATGTACGCATTTAGCACAGATGCAGAAAGATCTGGGGAAAACATGGACACAGGTATCCTGGACAGTTTTCTGCATTAAAGCATTTTCCGTAATCTCTACAAGTGAGGAGAATTAAAGAGTGTCTTCCAAAAAGTTACAACAGAAGGAATTTGAACCATTAGACTAAGGATCTAACCTTTTAAGGGCTCGGCTCTATTTGCATACGCAGTCTTAATCCCATGCAAGGACCACCACTTGTGGGCACACCGATACTTCATACTTGGGGGTGCAAAGGACAGAGGAGAAAACCTGGTTTTCCAGTTTATAGAATCTAGCCAATCAGGGTTACCAATGTCTCCCAATCCCCTACTTTTAAATAAGAGAGTTCTAATTAAGGTGATCCTGGAAGCCCAAAGAACAAGTATGAAATGTACAAGCAGCAATGAATTTGGAATACCTATTGGAATCACTGGAACACATTTAGTTGGGCCCTTTTACTCTTCCACACAGGACATTCACATGGACAGACTAAGGAAAAGGAGATGAAATTTCAATCAGCATATATTTTTGTTTGTTTGCTTTATTACTTAAAAAAAAAAAAGATACATAAAGCTGGAACCTTTCGTTGTACTTGACCATGACGCTCCCACTCCCTTCAACTAGACCACTGAAATGTAAGGACACCTTCTATTACTAGCTACCTAAAAAAATTGCTAATTGCCATTCTAGTAAAAGCCCCGCTCCTTCTTCTGAAGTACCTTCTTCTGAATTTTCCCTCACCTGTCTGTAAGCCTTAATACTTCACAACGTTTCCGTCACAGGTTGGCCAACCATACTGGCCATCTCGCTGTTCTTGGCCTTTTAATTTTTTTTTCGTTGACCCTAACGTGTTGAGTATGCTTCTCAGGTGCTTGGCAAGTGCAGAAAATTTCACTGTACAAAGCGGATTTTACTTCCGGTGAGCGCCTGGACTGTTAAAGGACTGGCAGGGAAGAGCATGCCATAAACAACAGTTCAGTGTTTATTTAGACACGTTGGCTCCCTGGCCTATGCAGTCGGAGCTGCGCATGCTCCAGAGAACGTGCTCCGCCACTGGGACGGCAACGCCACTGGCGGTGCAGCCAAAACGAAGCGAATCTGCCCCAAGACATTTCTCTATTTACCTAGACTGTCGTTACCACCTCGCTTTCAACTATAGAATGTAGTTTCTCATACCCACCCATCCAGCTTTAAAACCAAAACCCCCCCTGTTCCTTGTCAAGATGCAAGTATACGTTGAATCCTGGCACGAAAAGGGAGAAAAAAATTGTAATATTCCTAGGCAATAATTAAAGTTAAGTACAAACTGAAACACACAGTTAAGGTCCTTGTCCCAATAACCTCCCTAACCAAGTAGCGCCTATCGATGATCTGTTCCCCTACAAGTAACTGCTCTACAATCACAACTGAATGCCCCAGGAGCTACGCAATGCCAAGAAATTGTAGTTATTCCGCTTTCCACGTGGACGGCACAACCTAACTTCACAAAATACAGAGCTGTTAACATTTTTAAAATAACTCCGGTTGACATTAGGACTATAGTATTTACAATCTACTGAGCCTTACAGACTAAATTAAGTTCCTTGGACCAACTAATCAGACGTACTCAATCGCCTGTAATTTTAGTCAACTGGTTAGGATGTGACGTCTGTCACTTAATGTATGCGCATGCTGTTGGCCTTCTCCTACGGATCTTAAGTGCTCGTATGGGGTCTCCAGCCGCATGCACGTTGAAATCGACTAAGTATAACCACCAAATAAAGTAGCGTACATTTTTAGCAGAAACAACAATTGGCTATTAAGTAGGTGATTTCAACTATTCAATGTCACATATACAGGATTTAAACTTCGGGATATTAAGGGACTTGGGGATCCTGGTTTTTCTTTTTGTCTACCCCAACGCACTCAAGAGACATACACTGTGTCAATCAGCACGCCTTTAGGTCACTTCCATCACAATTCTGAAGGGTTTACCTTAGATAGCAAGGTGAGTAAAAAAGAGGAGGAAGGCTAAGGTCACTCGCTTCAACACAAGCTAGCCACCATAAAGTATTTTTAGTATTTGTCTATCACGTACCTGCGGTGCTGGCACCAGGGTATAAAATACACTGGGCCTCAGAGGAACCTCAAGAAAAACTCAACCACTAACCTGGCTACACATACGACCCCCGAGTGTTTTACTGCAGACTTGAAGAAAAGGGCCGAAAATTCAAACCTAAATCCAAACAGAAGGCTCCGCGTAGCAGAAGGGCATTATGGTTTTAGGTAAGTTTATGAAATTAACCATTCGAGTTCGAAGAGACCGGTTGAAGGGGACTAAAACTATTTAGACAGCTAACGCAGTTAGTCTAAATACCAATTTACCGTCCCCTTTAACGCCCCGGGCGTAACCTTCGTGACCTATTGCCAAGGCCCTTAACGCTACGTATCTTTGCTCTCTACCATTACTGAAACGTTACACCATTTCTCAGAGCCCCAGAAACAAAGGACGACAAAGTTTAGACTCAAACCATTTTAAATACTTAGGTACACACGGCTTTAGAAAAGAATGCTGTACTCCTCTTTCCAGAGTAGTTCAAGGAATATTCGGGGGGGTGGGAGTGGCCAATTATTCTCTGCTACATCCACCCACTTTTAAAAAAGACACTTTATACTTACGCGTACAAAGGGAGTCGTGGAAACGGTTTTTAAGGTTACATTACCAGACACTAAGACTTGGGCTATGAAAGACAGGTTTATGCCTTCCTTGGTAGCTTATTCTGGTTTTGGCTTTTTCAAAAGTACCAGATATATTCCTACAGACCTATAATCAGTTTTTTGTAGGTGACCAAAGTCTATCCCAAGCTTAAAAAGGTATGGGAATACTTCGTTTTTATTTGTGCGACGGGACCTATTATGAAAATGGTCCTAAGGACAAACAGCCAAATTATATTAAGCGCACAGAAAAACACATTGATTCCCACAACTGAGGCAAGCATTGGATGCAGAACACATCTCCATGAATGTAAATTCTCCCGAAGGTGGAAAACATACTTAAGTATTACTTCTCCTGGAAAAATTTTAAGTACTTTGTCAACGCAAGTAGTCTTTAGGAAGCTTTAATACCTTGTCAGTGCTCAGGACATGGTCATTTTCAGACAGAATCTACCCTGGCCAAGTGTGAGCTTCTGGTTTTGTGGATTTAATGAGGCTTCCTTTGGTCAGATGGACTTCACTCGTGCTGCATTCTAAGATTTCATCTTACTGTCTGGCCAGGAAGGGGCCACAAGTTAGTCCTGACCTCCTAGGTCCAAGCCAGAGACCTCCACGTCAAAGGCCAAACAGGAGCCACAAGACAGAACCCACCAGCAGCAAAGCAAATGCTCTACAGGACAGGAGCGGTTACTTCATTTCTTACAGTGATTTGCCATCTTTCCTGATTAACCTATTCCTGCACTTCTCACACCGCTGGAGCTCACCAATCTGATCCAACACCTCACTCAGGAGGACAGGACCACCTGCAAAACTTTCTAGGGGAAGTACCACTAAACCAACAGCAATCTCACCGGTGGAGCGGAGACATTTGTTCCCAACTAGGTCTTTTGTTTCTTCGGTTTTGCTCGCCACAGAGGGACGGGCTACAGGAGGGGCAAGCAGGAAGCCAAGTTTCTCGTTTACAGACCCTACTCTGCCAAATGGCGTTTCTTCTTTTTCTCCCTTTTGCTTGCTATCTGATACGCTCCTCCTTCCCAGTTCCTTAAACACGAAGATTATTCCTTTCCAGGCATATTTAGTTCTAATCTTGAGGAGACTGCTGCTGGAAATTTTAACATATTCCTGGACAGTGTTTTTATCTATTCCACTGGTCTTCCCAAACTTCTCTGGACTACCCAAGGGAGAACAGTCTACCCAACAGTATTATTTGGCCATTACGCCCCCACCACGATTCACGTTAGAGTATGAACTCCTCGGGAAGCAGTTTTCAACTAGAAGGTAAGATCCAAGATGTTTCAAACGTACCCAGAACACTGATTAGCAACAAAGCTGAAAACAAATTTTTGCCCTGGGTAGGTCTACTATGCAATCCTCGTAATTACAATGTGTACTGATATAACAGTTAATGCCAGTGGTTGCCAGCACTAAAGCTAACTGCTAAAAAAACAAAAACCCTTGAGACGCTACCTTGTCCCGTTAAGTATTCTCACCGGAATTCCAGGATTAGCCTCCGCTCCCAAAATGTATCAACTTAAACCTACACCACCAGCTAAAACTCCACTCCCGCTCCGCTTGTGGCAGAATTCCTAGGAGTATGAAGAAGTGAAAAATCTGATTGAAGATGGCTAAAACAAAAATCTAAGCAAACAGAAGAAAATACAGACAAACCTCAACTTACCAGAAGCAACCTAAAACACCAACAAAACGCTAGACTGAAGTCAAGTTTTAGTTCTACAGTTTGACTCCTGATTCCTCACTTCACATCAGTGAGGGTCCTTTAGAAGATTAAGTGTTCTGTGCAAACCCAATAGAATTACAATTAGGGGATCTAATGCGGTCACATAGCTACAGTTAAGTTAGCAGTGTTGTGTAGTCGTGAAATCAAGGACTGGCTTGTACGATGGCTTCTAAAAGCATCTGTTCCCAGAGTCTCACGTATCAGATATATGCGTATTAAGATATATGCGTATTAAGATATTCTCTCGAGGACAGCCGTTAGCATTTCGTAAAGATGGTAAACTGAGTGTTAACTTCTCCCAGCCAGTACACCTTTTCCCCTCATTAAATGTTAAGTCGTCTGGGGGGGGAGGGGAAGGAAGGATTCAACTTTACTTCGTAATTAAAACTCAATTGTCAGTATACATTTAAGTTTTTAAAACCTAAATGTTCGAAGTACGGAGTACAGAATAAGCTGTCCAGAAAGCACACACTTAAATTTCCTCCTCTTGGGAGTTTTATAAAGGGATTTTGAACCTTGATGGCGAGAATCCCAAAACGAGAGTAAAATGAATTCTTTTTATTGCAAACAAACGTCTAAATTAATTTCTCCACCCACTTTCTTTAGAAAGAAAAAGAAATCAGCAGGCTAAGGAGATACCCATTCAAGAACTGACATGATTAAAAATTAAGATATAAATGGGTGACTCACAATTTCATTAGCTTACAAAGATGGTGGAGTAAAGTACTACAAGCACACTAGTGATACAGTATTTTGTGGGAGAAGGGCATACAGACATAGCTAACTTCATATAGATCCCATTAGACAACTGGATTTACAACAAGTTTTTTTAATAAGAAATGGGCAAAGCCAGCTTTCTTTTCAGAATCAAAATGCAGAACAAATGGAAAAATTATGGTATTGAACCTTCACAAGTTTGAGCCTCCACAAATAATGCAACCAAAGTTTTACATTTTGAACAGCCCTTCTACGTACACTCCATCTTCTCTCTCTTGGTTCCAAGTTTTCTCTTCGTTCCCCATTAGGCCAATTCCGTTGTTATTTAAAAAAAAAAAACAAAGAAAAAGACTTCCCAGTTATGGTCAGGAACTACGATGGAAGCTTCCCCCTCCGCCGCTCGGCAAACTACAGAGAGGATGGAGTGTTCTAGGAGCAGTACAGAGTCTCAGGTGATTCATGAGGACTGCGCGGTCCTCCCATGAATCTGGTTGCTAACATTTCTATTATATTGTGACAATGACTCCCGACTGTTATCTCTGTGAGAAATGGGGGGAGTAAATTCTTAATAAAAGACACCAGGTACAAAGCAACATTTTACTTTTGTTGTGATAAAAAAAAAAAAAAGTCACATTTTACAGATAAAATGTAGAACCCTGAAATACTGACACATTCTCTTATCGTGCACAATGCTGAGGTTCTCTTACGATTCACTTTAAAACTGCAATTAAAAATGTACAAAAAAGAAAAGAAAAAAAATCAACCCACAAAGCTTCTAAAAAAGGAACCCGCAGGCACTTCCTCTTGTGGAATGTTTAAAAAGTTAGCCTACTAAAGAAAACAGTCGACTTCTTGTGAAGGTTTTGGAGAAATATGTATCAGTTCGTTTTATTTGGGTATTCAATAATATCCTTGGTGATAATGCTGACTCCATGGCTTCTGACCCCAGAATTGCTGTAAGAGAAAATTTTTTTTTTAAAGAAAAAACATCAATAAGCCACTCAAACTGCTTTTAGGAAATGACAATCTAATTCAGAGTAATTGCTGGAAACAAATTTACACCTGTCATACCTCTGATTTCTATCAAACCAGATTTAGTTAGTATTAATATCCCATTATTATCAATAAACACATTACAAAAGAAAACACATCATGACTTGGTTAGTTTATACAATTAAAGCTAACAATAAAAAGAACCGTACGTATTAAAGAATATTACTTTATTAAAACAGTAAGTTACAGCCATCTCCACCTATATTCAAACCTCGCCCTGTAACGATTATAAAACCGCTCCAATCCCTGCGCAAGGGTTTCAAGACTGACTCTTACGATGAACTTAAGGCACAATGAATGTACGTAGCACATAAGAAGTTACTTACACCCTGCTGCCACTGGTTGTAGCCCTGAGATTGGTTTTTGTAGCCACGATTGTTTCCTCGTCCTCTGAAGTTCTGGTGGGGGGGGGGGGGGGGGAGGCAGGGAGGAAAAAAAAAAAATCCTTGAAAACTCAAACTCCAGAGCACAGGTCTGTGCTGTACACAGGAGCCAGCAGCACAGGACAGGCCTCGCCTCTAGCAACTCAACCCTGGGCACCCTGTGCTGTTTGCTCTCGGTGTTTAATTTATTCATTTAAGACATCCTTGGACGTGTTGCGGGTTCATGCACCTGAACACCAAACTTAGGCGGCCCTCGTTCTACCATCCCTGGTGTTCCTGCGCCACCGCACTCAGACCTAATGGCCTAATTGAGGCTGTGACAAGACTTTACAACTTTCCCGACTCCGTTATCCGAATCATCGGGGCCGGGGGCGCGTTACCTGGTTGTAGTTCCCTCTGTTGGGCATCCCGCCTCTGCTGTAGTTCCCTCTATTCGAGTAACCGCCTCGGCTGGGGAACACGGGGCCGCGAGGGTACGGGTAGCCGATGCCGCCGCTGCCGCCACCGCCGCCGCCTCGCTGCGGCATGTTGCCCCTCCTGTTGTAACCACCGCGATTCCCAGGAGCTGCAGACAAGACACGTTGGCTTTAGCAACCTTGCACTTCCTTTCCACAGGACCCTACTCTTGCGGACTGGCCCTCTACTGTAGAGAAAAGTAACTTCTAAAACCAACAGGGGCGTCTGTCTGGCTCGGTCGGGTAGGCATCCGACTCTCGATTTTGGCTCAGGCCCGGACCACAAGGTCTGTGGGATCGAGCCCTGCGACAGGCTCTGTGCCGACAGCGCGGAGCCTCCTTAGGATTCTCTTTCCCCCCCTCTGCCCCTGCCGCGATCACACACGCTCTCTCAAAATAACGTTTAAAGAAAAAGACACAACAATGTTTAACACCTAACAAGGCGTGCTTAGGATCACATCACGGCATTTGAAGCTAGTTACTAGGGCAGCAGAGTCCAGGGAGGTCAACTGTCCTGCGTTAAATTCAGTTGACCACCACCCAGCCCCCAAACTTAGAAGATGGTCATCGCTCATTCCAACCTCCAACCAAGTGAAACTCAAAAGCAAACTCGCCTCCTCCTCTGAAACTCCCGCCGCGCATGTTGAACCCGCCACGTCCTCTGTGGCCGCCGCCTCTGTTGAACTGGTTCTTGCCACTCTTATTTTTATTGCTCTTCTTGGAACCGGTGTTCTGTTTCTTTTCCGGCGGCAGGGCCTTTTTGCTCTCCTCCTTATACTGCTCCAGAAGTTTTTGGGCTTCCTCCTTCTGCAGCTCAACATAGGTGATTTCATCAAAGCACTCGGCCACCTCTGGCAGCGTGAAGTTTCCTACAAGGAATAGGGTCAGATTAGCCCCAGACCACAGTCCTAAAGCCTGCTTTCATCCTTTCAAACCACGCTATGCCATCTGCTCAGTGTACAAGCGTTTCCCTAAAGAGAGAAATAAACCCCCCACACACACTCCCTTAACAAAGAGCGAAGGTAACTCAGGAACCGGCATCACTGGCAAACATTCACGCGAGTTTGCAGGTACAGATCTCGGCAGATTTAACGTTAATAGAATTAAATTCATACCTTTCATTTTGAGGACAGCGTGTTCTGGTAGGTCTTTCCCCTCTACTTCAGCTTTCTTCTGTGTTCTTTGCTTATAGTCTTCATCTTTTGGGCAAACTACGACAGCTTTTCGCTGGAAGCCTGCAAACAGGCACATTTTTCTCCTCTGGGCAGCAGCAGACACGTTGGTCTTTAAAACAAAGTTCATAAACCCAAATGTTAGCTCCACGCCAAACCCAATCATCAGTTCCTTTTGTTTATAACCTCAAGGCTGCAGCTCACCTGATCCAGAATGAAATTTCGCTTCTTACGGGCAGCGATCTCAATAAACTTTCCGAGACACTGTGGAGCCCTCTGCAACAGCGTGTTCAGTTTTCCAGTATCAGCCATCTGTTTCTTAAAACCTGCCACCTGTTTTAAAAGTTCAACAGTTCCTTTGAACTTGTGAATAAAGCTCAATTTTTTTGTAATATCAGCTTAGATCTACATGGAAACCAGACATTGCAAAGTTTAAATACTGCCTTTCCTTATCATCGCTACAAAAAAGGTTGTTTTATCACGTAAGCAAGATCCTCTGCTCTTCTAGTTCAGCTACTAAATGTCGAAAGTTCAAAAAGTTTCCTAGGAAAAATAAAGCGTCGCCCCTGGAAGGCACTTTACCTTCCAGACAGAAGTAGTTTACATCCTTCTATAGTTTAAGTAACCAACGGAACTTTGCCCAAGCTCCTATCTCTAAAACACCAACGCAAAATGGATAAAGACAACAGGCAAAAAAGTTTTAATGCCTTCTGGTCTTTTTAAAGTGCTGAGATCACACCCTCAATATTTTTCTTACCATCATTTTATCCATTATGGTGTTTGTTCCGAGAATGTTGTATTTACCAGGATTTTCTGCCGCATGTTTAGTAACCCAGGTGGTTTTCCCAGCTCCGGGCAAGCCAATCATCATAACAACCTACCATGGAAAAAAAATGTTTCACTTAGTAGAGCCATCTAAAAATTCCTGAAGTTATTTTGTGAAGTGCACAAAAACCCAGTTTCAATTTGTAAATTTTCATTGCCCTAAAACAAGGGAATTTTTGGAAAACTTAATATTCTACATCAAAAAACACAGCTACAGCTGATGCCAACAGCCGTGCCACAAAGCAAATGAAACAGAACAATCATCCAGATCTTCTGAATGTCATTCTTGCCAAACAAAAGTAACCTTCAAATGCTTTTAAAAAAATCCACTTACTTCACAATCTTTCTTCTCTTCAGGCCCCTTTGGTCCTCTAACTCGATCCTCTAAGGGGACATTCTGGATAAAAGTATAATCTTCTGGTATTGGAAAATATGGCTTTTCCTTCTGACCAAAATTAAATTCAACTGCACAGTTGTGGCAGAGAACATGCGGGAAGAGTGGCCTTCCAGCAAGAATTTCCTTACTGATTTTGAAGGCAATGCCAAGATCTTGCCCGTTCTTTGCATAGGAGAGTTCTACTTCATCGCTTTCAAAGTTCTGTTAAATTGGGAAAAAAATTAAGATTTTAACCTGCTTCCTTTAAACTTGCTTTAAAAAACCCTCAAAATTCAAGTTGAGTGAAGCTTACCCTCTGGAAAACAGATTTAGGTTAAACGTTAGGAACTTTAGAATAGTTATAAACAATGAGACACACACATCTAGAAGCAGAAACAATACTGCCTTCAGTAAAATACACTAGATTTTTCAGGTCCAGTTCACGTTAAGTACTTTTTAGTCAAAATGGGTTAGTAATGAAGGCCAATGTTGATAAACCTTTTTAAAAAAAAATCCCCAGCTAGTAATTGCTCACTTATATACAGATACTTAGTTGACTTACAGCAAAACATGTTATCACATCATTTTCATCAAATTTCTCTCCATAATCTTCAGTCTCACAGTTGCAGGTTTTTATTCCTTTAAGAGAATACCCATAAGAGAATTCTTCTTCACCTAAGAAAATAAAGAACTTTTGTGAAATCGATTGTTCAAAACAGTCCCATGACCCACATATTTTAACATTCAGGATAGAGGACAACAATATGAATGAGTACCTAACCTAACATTCTTCCACTCATGCTGTATCTAAAACATAGACAAGTAATGAGAGCTACAAGGCTTATATAACTATTTGAAAAACTGCAGACCACAGGATAATGTTTTTCCTAACCACTGGTCATAAAACAAGTAACCATCCTACTATACATGCTAATAGCATTCATCTCTAAAATACTAATAGATTAAGAACAAACAAGACAGAATTAGAATACTTCTAGTCTCACTACTGAAATCAGACCCTGAACACTCATGAGGACAGTACTCTAATGGAAACTTTACCAAGCAACATTCCACTTGTGGTTAGTGACCAGCCAATCCGAACTTCATGTATGTCAATATCTTTTGTATATAAATGCCTTACTGGGATCTTCTCTGTAACCTGAAAGTCAAATCATAAATGATTACAATGAAGATAAACCCTTGAACTCTAGCTTCATTTCATCTGGGCCATGGGCTAAGTCTTCTCTGGCTACTAATACAAAGACACTCATTCTACCCTGTCATCTCCCCCCTCCCCCATAAGAACTTTACAAATTGACAGAACTTGTAACTTGGAATTGAAAAGGTTCAAGTTAAGTACTTGGTTGGATCACATTTAAAAGAACAGATAATGTTTAAAAATTACATATTCCTGACTCAAAACCCGATGAAAGTATACGCTCAACATGCTTTGCTCTGGGACAAAATGAGAAACCCAGCAGTTATTTTTAAACTCTTGGTGGGCTTTTCAAGTGCCTGATAAAAAAGGAGCACCCTAAAGAAAAACAGACTAGCTCAATAACAAATTCTGATTGTAACAAATAATGGTTAATGGTTATAAAACAAAGGTCTTCCAAGCCCCTCTTCCAGTCCACAGAAACTTCCAAAGAAAGAAGCCCCACTGACACTGAATAGCGTCCAGGAACTGGAAATTCACTTGTTTAAAAAAAAAAACAAAAAACCAAAAAGTCACAAAACTGCATTTACCTTCATCTCAAAACAGACTTTGCCTTTGGACACACCATAAGATGCCCTTCCTCCGGCCCAAAGAAAAGCAAAACTCTCCATAGTAAGGGAAGAAGCACTGAGGCGGTCTCTTGATATTTTAAAATGTAGATCACAATTATCTGTAATTATATCAAATACCATATTATTTCTTTTGACATCCAACGTGAATACAGCTGCTACGTAGGCAAAACCTGGTGATTACATTCTTGCGTATTTCCTAATGCTTCACCGACACTGCTTCTACAAACCATGCTGCTGCTCTGACCTTCCGTTTAAGCCCCACCCCCACACCAAGTCACTCACCAAATTACCAACTAAAGCGTAAACAGCCTCCAAAACTAAAACAGCCAGGTTTAACGTGTATTTTAAGTATATAAAATAATCAAGACAATGGGACATGGATACATACCTGCTCTGCTCTTTACCTTGATTTAGAGGCAAGCAGTAGAGGATAGCAGGAAATCAAAGTGAAGTATGCCAGAACCAGGGAGAATTTACCCGTGCCACAATAAAACTGAAGGTAGGCCATGATATTTTAAAATACAGGAATATGAGCCGTTGATCCTGCCCTTTGTAATTTTAAAACACCAGGGGCTCTAGATCCTAAATTCTTTCTAAAACTTGTGAAGGCAGCCTCAACCCTACAAAGTGCAAACCTGGTTGTCTAACACTGTTCATATTACAGCATTTTAAGGTCCCTTTTCCCCAGGCTTGCCGGTTAGTCAATAACAATGGGGGATTATCCACTTCCCGGATTACTCAAATCCAAAAGGTCTTTAACTTAGCTACCTTTGGGTCACTGGCTCATTTTGTATGCACCTTCTTGGTGTTCCCCCCATGAGAGCTGAAGTTAAAAAACTGTTTTCTTCAACAGTTTTTATTGATGAGAGGAAATTAAAACTAGTTTGGAATTCTCCTTAAATAAGCTTTGCTCTCAAAAGATTCCTGATCGCTGGTAGAATTTTTGGCTCAAACTGTGTTTGTACCCAATGTAAGTAGCAAATTAAGGAGCTGATATTCCTCAGTAATGAATTAAAAGCCTACTCTGATAGTAGCGTTACTTCTTGAATCACTGCTTCACTATCCTACCCATGCCCGCCCAGTTTGTATTTAAGCAACCAAACTGTATTTAAAACTTTCAAAGAAAACTACTTTTCCGTGTGTGTTTTCTCTTTTAAAAGACTCCCTTAGCTCAACTACCTGTAAAGGACATTTAGTAAGAAATCCAGGGTTAATGTTTACATCCTCACAAACCTGATTAAAATTAAATTCGTATTGGAAAACCCGGGAATCTACACTTTAACTGCCTGGATCTACAGGGCAGGTTCACACCTTACCGCTTACTTTTCAAGCAATTGTTTCTACCTTTTGTTCTTTCTATCCAAGTGAAAGAATTGTGCATTCTGATCAAATGTTAAACCAACAAAACGTTGTTGTTAAAAAATAAAGTCACACACGTGACAGCCAAGGCCCGTCTAGAGGTCTGCAATCCTCCTCATACTCAATTGCAACCCAACTTGGGTAAAGGAGCAGTATTTACAGCGCTGCCATTGACACCATTCGCTGCTGAAGAAAGCTAGTAGCCCCGTGATAGCCCACTGCTGCTGCCCCAGGTCTTTGGAAGAAATCAACTTATGTTAAAGCAGCAGCTACTGAACTGGAATTGAGAACAAAAGAGCAGTTATTGAAAAAGTAATATTACAATCTTTTAGAATAGGGAATACACTTGCGTGCTAATGGGAAAAGCCATTCATTACATATTTCACTAGCCCAAAGAGCTCCCTTGCTAGAATTCTACCCCAAAAAGGGAAATTATCGTAGGAGCCTGCAAGGACAAGTTACAGATAGTCTTACAAGTTTCCATTAACTAACTAAAATTTAAAAAACTGGCATTAATTTTACATTCCTACAAATGAAAACTTTCGAGTCATATAAAAAAATATAACCAAATTGCCGAAGCCTGGAAAATTATCAATACGACACAACCGATGCTGTACTAAACATTTAGCTACCGAAATCTGAATACAAGCCATCACCACCTTCCTTTTAACAGAAACGGTTTAGGCTAAGTTTTATGCGTTTACGTTCGGTGCACTGCGTTGTTTTCTAACACTCTCTCGGACCCAAACCGCCACACTGAGAAACTAGGGGAGTAGACGGGAGAAACCGCTTCACTTACAAGTATCAAGACAAACCACTGTGTCATCGAAGTGCTCATCTTCCTCTTCAACAGGTGGCTGGGGAGATTTGGCTCTGAAAGACAGAATTGTCTCCTGATTCAGCTTGTCCTATCCAAGACCGAACGGGTAACGAGTAGAACTAGATGGGCATCCTCTACCTGCTATACTTGTTCTCTTCAATGTACTCAAAATATCCACGGCCATGATCTTCTCGAGGTCTTTTCACACCTCTCTTTTTATCTCCGCCTTTCTGCTCTGTTTTGCCGTCTCCTATAACACACAACACCCCCGCGTAAGGGGCCAAGCCGCATCACGGCGGAAAAGAAAAACCCCCTTCCTGTTCAAAGACGCAAAAAGCTCGACTTCCCCGTTCTTTTCCGGGAGGGTTTTCAATCGACGAATCCAACGCGAACCCAAAGAACAATCAGCTCGGAACCGGGCTGCAGTTAGTGACGCAGTCCAAAACCATCGCTAATTTTGCCACTCTACGCGAAGATTCGAGAAAGCTCCTGCAGGCTAGCGCGGCACAGGCCCCGAGCCCACGTGTATCCCAAAGAGAGTTCAGGAAGGGGGGAGGGGCCGGCCCGGCCCGCGCGCCCTCCCCTCCCCCACCCGGGCCCGCGTTCCCCGCGGCCGCATTGTACTGATCTTCCGCCCCGCTCTCCCCGCCCGGCCCCTCCCGCCGGAAGTGACGTCACGCCGAGACCCTGCGCTCCTTGCACAATACCGCGGCCCAGCGCCGCCAAAGCGCGCCCGCCCCGGGCCCTCGGGCCTCTCCCCTCCCCCCGAGACATGTGCCCGCACCGCGCGCACGCAGCGCGGCGGCGCCACCGCGGGCCGGCGGGGCTCCCGCCCGCCGCTCCTCCCCCCTCCAGCGGCCGCTGGCTGCTCCCCCCCCCCCCCCCCACCCCCGGCTCGCCAGCCACATAATGGAGGCGCCGCCGCCACCGTCGCACGCCCCGAGCCCGAGACCTCGCGGCCGGGCGGGATTCCCCGCGCCCCCTCCCCCCCTCCCCGCTACCCCCGCGGCGGCCCCCGCCCGGGGCTCCCTCCCCCCGGCGGGGCTCCGGCAGGCCTGGGGCACGGTCCCCACCCCGCGCGGGCCTCCCGCCGCGCGCAACGTACAACGCAGCACTCACCCGCCGCCGGAGCCCCGGGGCGACCGCCGCCTCCGCCGCCTTCCGCCTTCTTCTTACCTCCCGCCTGCTGCTGGCCCTGCCTCGCCCCGGGCGGCGCCACCGTCACCGCGAACAGCGAGGTGGGGCCGCTGCTCTTCCCCGCGGCCTCCTTGGCGGCCCCGCGCTGCTGTGGGGGCTGTTGCTGCGGCGTCGCCGGCGGTTGAGGCTGCTGCTCCCCGTGCCCGTTCTCGTCGCCCGCGCCTTCCTCCTCGTCGCCGAGCTCATCTTCCCCTTCCTGGAAGCCCTGATCGTCGCCGTTCTCGTCTTCCGAGGCGGCCTCCTCCTCCTCCATCGGGCCCGAGTCGGCCGCCCCCGCGGCCCCGTTCTCCTCCCCTAGCTCCATCTGGTCGCCATCCAGCGCGGCGATCCCTTCCTCCTCCTCTTCCTCCTCCTCCTCCTCCTCGTCGCCGCCGGCCGCGGCCTCCTGCTCGAGGCCTGCTCCCGAGCGCCCGGCGGAATCCCCGCCCAGGTCTAGGCTGCCGTTCCCGGGCTCCATGGCGGGGCGGCCGCCGGCCTCCTCGTCGTCCAGCGCGGCCTGGAGTCGCTCCATGAGCTCGGCCTTGAGACCCTTGTCGGAAAGGCGCCGCTTCTTGAGCTCCTCTTTCAGCTCCGAGACCTTCAGCTTTTTTACATTAACAGGCGAGGAACTCATGGTGAGGGCCCCGATTCACCGCTAGGCGCTGGCTCAAACTCGGCTCCGCTCACTCGGCCACTGGTGGCGGCTGCTGCGGCTGCTCCTCGGCCCGGGCGGCGGCTGCGGCTGCGGCTGGAGGTGGGTTCGTGCTGCAGAGCGGACCCGCCTGGTGTCGAACGGCGCCAATTCCTTTCACCGAGTTCGCGAGGGAGACGCGGAGACTCGCCTGGCGCGAGCGAGCACGCAACGTCCTCTCGCAGGGGCGGCGCCGCGCACGTAATATAGGCGCCCCGCCCCCTGCGCCGCCGGGAGCGCCGCGCAGGAGGAGAGCCGGAGCGCGCCCGCGCCCCGCCCCGCCCCGCCCGTGCCTGCCTCCCCGCCCCCACGCCGAACCCGCCGGGAGCGCGGCGTAGGCCGCGCAGTGCGCTTCCAATTGGGGCCGAGCAAATGGAGGAAGAGGAAACCGCCTTTCGGTTAAACCGATCCTCTGCAGCCTCCGCTGGCTTTTCTAGTCCTCTGCCGGCGGTACTCGTCCCGCTCTTGGCCTTCCCGGCCCGGAGGCTGTGTGCGCGCACGGGCTCGCAGGCCTCGACCTGGCCTGTTCAATGGAGCCCTCCACCTTTTCTTCCATCTTAGATCTGCCTTCGTATCTGTCTCCCCAGCTATTTGTTCGAAACTCCTTCAATCTCATTTCCGTGTCGGTTTGTACCACACGAATCGGCAGTTATCGGACGCGGGGGGCTTTCTTCCGCTTAGTGTTTGGTTTAATTTTTCCAAGCCCTGCCTGGCGCCCTAGGTTTTAAATTGAGGAAGGGCGAGGACAGAGCATCTCTATTGTCTCTTCCCCAAGCCCGGGTGCAGGGCTGGCTTCGGGAGCGGGAGCCTCCACTCCATGCTGCCAGCCTCCCCGGGGCAGCTGTTCGCCCGGTGCTCGGAGCCTGAGAAGTTAAATAAGCCTCAGAATGGCGTTTCTGAGTCGGCTCTACCTCCCCAAACACACAGACCTCTGCAAAATTAATTCCGTCCAACTCAGGACCTGGTCATCCAGTTATGACGTCCCAGCAGCCAACAATGAGGATGAGACCCAGCTAGATCATGCACAACGATTCTATTCCTCATCCCGTACAAATACTCCTGATCGTGCTGAAACTCGTAGGTTAATTATCAAGGCTCATGAAAAATAAAAAACAAGAAAAAGAAAACGAGACTATCCCTCCCGAAGACAATTCTGTTATTCTGGTGTATTTTAGAAGCTTCATCTTCCTCTTTGCGAAATAAAAGGTGTGTTATGTTCTTGCGGTTTTGGATAGGGGTGCCAGAATTTGGATTTGTGATGGGAGGAACATCTTAAACCCCAGAAGATCTGCACAGTGACTGGCCAGTGGTCCACGATCTCGGAGGAGGTCAGTTACCCCCACTGTTTGGTGTTTGGCTGGCACAGTAACGCTGCCCCAATGTTCATTTAAAATTGGAACACTGCGAACACTCCCCCATAGGCTAGTGTGATTTAACTGATTAATAAATTTCATTTTTAAAGTTTCTCCTCCATAGCTTTTAAGGAGCATGTGTTTTACCACGCAGTCGTTATCAAGATGAAATATTAACACTTGTGAAATGATCTGAATTGCAATTAACGGACTATGCACAGTACTGGTAATTCTCAGCTTAAAGCTGGTGGAGGTGGAAGGTACCCAAAATAGGAACTTCCAAACCGTGCCAAAAACTCATTTAGCCTCTGCTTATAATGTCCTTGGAGCTTATAAACAACTCACAGACTGGAATTTGAGCTTTTCAAGTCCTTTGCCTGTGTTCAAAAACTGGAAGAGAGCTCCAGGGGGCTTCCGTGTCCACCAACTGGATAATTAGTCTCTTCAGGAATCAAAGTTAAATGTAGTCATTACAATGGTCCTTTAAGTTTATAAGTGTCCTTAGATACTCTTACATTTTTAAATATTTGTCATAGGAAAACAATTTCCACTTAATTAGAAAAAAAACTAAACTCTGAAAGTAAAGTTTGTAGGTCTAAATGTCAATTTATAACAATTGTTCTTGGTATGTTAAGTCAGTTGTAATAATAAACATGAAATATAAGAGTAGATGGGCATGAAAAGTTTTAGCTTTACCTCCATTGACTTTTAGAGCTTGATGGAGCCTGGAGATTGTCTTCAGTCCACCCATTTTACAGCCCGGGAGGCTGAGGGCCCCCTTCCCCGCCACCCCCCTCCCATGCTCCTTCCTTACACTGGGACTTCTTAGATAACATTTGAAAGAAAAACAGTTTTTGCGGATGGTCAGAGCCATCCGTTACTGTTTGTCCTGTCTACAAACAGGTGAAATCTGCAATTCCATATTTTACTGCTTGCAAGTGCAAATAGTGACTTAGCGTTACTTATCGTTTTTGTTTTCTACCCTTCTAATGCCACCATGATTGTCCTGTTCTGCAGAGACCAGGAAAAGTACAAGTCACTTCCCCTAAATCACTGGGGGACCTGTAAGACTCTTGAAACCCCCCCTTTCTGAAATCCTAGAGACTAGTTAGGATACTGAGTGGAAGTCGGGACAAGTGAATTCTCAGCAGCAAAAAGCGATTAGCCTATTGTGTATGGGTAGCCGATCTATTACCACGTTAGGGTGCCCAGAATATATAGCTTCCATTTTTAGGTTGATGCAAAGGCACATACCTAAGCACTGTAGTTTGTCACAGAGTTCACTCAGCAAACATTTTGGAGCACCTTGTCTAAGGCAGGCCCTGCGTGGCGTACTGGGGATACAGCGGTGAGCTACTATGAGATACTATGCAGTCCCTCTCTCAGGGAGAGTCAGGCAATATATCAAATAGAGGTGGGAACAAGTACTAGGGGGAAATGCAAATCAGGAGAGCCAGAGGGTATGCTGATGTGGGGGTGAGTTTTTCAGCTATAAATGGGGGTGGGGTCAGGAAAGCCTAAGAAAGAAGGTAACACCAGAGCAAATATCTAGACGAGGCGGAGGCAAAGAACGGCAAATATAGAAAACAGAGAGTCAACGCCCAACGGACCCATTTATCTACTTAACAAATATTTATCGATCGCCTGCTGTGGAGCAGTATTATGCTATGTGCAGGGAAAACAGACATGAAGGACACAGGCTCAGGCCTCCAGGAGCTCGCAGTTTGGAGAGAAAGGACCGGCTATGAGCAGGATGCTACGGTGCCCTAACCCGCGTGGAGCCGACCACCTTGACCCTCTGCTGAGCTCCCTTCGGCAGGGTTCCCACGGGGTAGGTCTGGAGACACGCTTGTCCACCCACCGACGTTCACACATGGGAAAACAAAACCAGAGCAAACCTCACATACAGACTTAAGAAGCCAGTTGTATGACATTTGACAGTAAACAGTAATTAGCTAGGATAATCTTCTAGCATCCCCTTTATTCTAGATACAGAGCTAACATTTGCAGACTTCTGCCAGCTGATAATTAAGTCCTTCACTGAACGCTGTCCGGGCTTTCGGAGGGCAAAAGTCAAACTGAGAGTGCCCCCAGCACTGTCCTAATTGCCTGCACACCGTGTATATATACTCTTTCCTTTGCCCCTTCTGCTTTTACTTTATTCCACCCAGGTACACTTTACATTTTTTTTCTTAATGATTATTTAGTTTTGAGAGAGAGAGAGAGAGAGAGAGACAGAATCTGAAGCAGGCTCCAGGCTCTGAGCTGTCAGCACAGAGCCCAACGTAGGGCTGGAACTCGTGACCCGCAAGATCATGACCTGAGCCGAAGCCGGATGCTCAACCCATTGAGCCACCCAGGCACCCCTACCCAGGCGCACTTTAGATGGGCTGTTTCTTAAGTCTGCTGTGTTTGTCCCGATTCATTTACTGGGGGTATGAATTGGCAGGGATTGAGTGCCTGCTAGGGATCAGCCTCTGTGCTAGGCATTTTATACAACATATTTCTAATCCTCATAATGTCACAAGGTAGGAATTATTATCTCCATGTATAGATGGCGATAACTGAGAATCAGAGGGGTTGAGGAAGTTGGCCAAAGTTGATAAATGGCAAAGCTGAGGTAGCAACTAGCCTGCCTCCCATGGCCAAGCTCCCTCTGCTGCACCAAGAGGATGCATTAGAGTTCCAAAGTCAAAACTCACATGCTGGCTGGCAGCAAGATTTGATGGTGTATCATCACAGGAGAAAGAGACACGCCAATGATTCCATTGCAAGGGTAATGTGTGCGATGATGGAGGGGTGTCTTCGGTTTGGGATGTGGAGCAAGGAGTTGCTTAAGGGAAAGACGCGGGAGCCGAGTCTTCAAAAGCGTGTAGGGCTGAGAGGGAAAGGCATTCGAGCAGTAGGAACAGCCTTTGAATGCACAGAATGCATGTGAATCAATCCCATGGCTGGAATTCAGTACGGCTGGGGTAGGAATAAGGCTTGGGAAGCAAGGGTAGATGGAAGGGTGGAGAATACTGAGAGGGGACAAAGAGGCAGATTAAAAAGAATCCAGCTGAGCTAAGATACTGGGGCTTCCTCCACTGACCAAGACATGGGGAGGGCGGGCACTAAAGAATTTTAAGCTGAAAAGTGGCACCATCAGGTCCAAATTTTAGAAAGATACGTAAGCAGAAGAGTGTTGAAAACTCCCACGCGAGTAGGTTCTAGGCAGGAAACGTCAGTGAATGAAGCGGTCCAGGTGTGAGAAACACCGCAGTCATGACTGTATGGGGCAAGTGACAGTCTCCCGTCAGGGCCACCCCGGGAGGATTGCCGGTTTCAGAGACCTGGAGCAAAGGCCCCAGCTGAATAGGGCAGCCGCCTATGGCCTGCAGGGAATCATCACTTGTATGTGACATCTCCTGAATTTTACAGGTGGCCAAGGCCATGCAGGCCAGAAAACAAGAACAATTCCTGTCTTTGGCCACCTGTTTGTAAGCCCAGGGCTAGAGGGTCACGGAGGTGTCAAAGGCCAGAAGACCAGTTAGGAGGCTATTTGGAGTGAACCAGGTGAGAAGGCATGAAGGCCACCTGACCCAGGTCAGATGTGTCACTTTAAGTTTATTCACTTATTGGGGCAGGGGTGGGGTGGGGTGAGGGGAGAGGCAGAAAGAGAAGGAGAGAGAAAATCCCAAGCAGGCTCCATGCTGCCAGCGCAGAGCCCGACTCGGGGCTTGATCCCACGAACCATGAGATCATAACCTGAGCTCAAATCAAGAGTTAGACGCTCAACCGACTGAGCCGCCCAGGCGCCCCCAGATGCGTCACTTTAGAGGCACCCCAGTGATGTTCCTTTGGACTCTGACATGACCACCCAGGCTTGGCAAATTAATCATTTGGGTTAATTTTCTAACCAGAGAAGAGATGAAAGATTTCGTGGGAGTGGGCACCGTCTTACTAAAGGAAAATGGCTGCTCAGTGCCCAGTTTTTTTGGACGTTTCCGACAAGCGTGTATGAAGGCAGTCAGCCCTCAGCTAGCTCCTTACCCACCCCCCCTCCAGCAAAGTGGCCGCATACAGACCACAAGATGTATGAATCAAGTCACAGAATCAAAGCAAACCTTAGCAACACGTAAGGCCTGGGAACTCACTCCCTTTCCCTCTACATGTTTATACCATCGGGACAGAGGGAGGCTGACTGCAAGGAGCGTTCAGATAGGAGCACAAAGGGACATCTGTAACCCAAGGGGGGTGATCTATGGAAAGAAACACGGCAGTCTCGACTGGTGGACCTCAGCTGTCCAGGGTGGGCCCTGTAGGGGCGCCCGGGGGGCTCAGTCGGTTAAGCATCTGACTCTTGGTTTTGGCTCTGGTCACCATCTCGCAGTTCATGGGTTTGAGCCCCGCGTCCGGCTCCGTGCTGACAGGGTGGCTCCTGCTTGGGATTCTCTCTCTTCCTCTTACTCTGTCTGCACCCTGCTTGCTCTTTGTCTCTCTCTCTCCCAAAATAAATAAACGTTAAAAAAAAACAAACAAAAAACCAGAGTGGCCTTTGTTATAGGACCACATGGGGAGAGGGACAGACAGACGGACAGGACATACGTATGAGAATATGCCAACTTACCAGTCGTCTCCCTGAGTCATTGCCCAGCTGCACCATGTCTGAATGACTTCTCGTGTATCACCTGTCATCCTCCTAGTGAGTCTAAGCTTGTCTGAGGCTGCGCCTTGCTTATTCTCCTCTGTTTTAAGATTCAGTTTGGGTGTCACCTCCTCCAAGAAGACCTTCCAGATTACCCCCCACCCCAGCCTCCCTTGTCCTTGACTATGTTGGATATGCCTCCTGCGAGCTTCCAAAATCTCCAATGCCATTCCTGCCTCCTGGTTTTATATTCTGTTTCTATGTCTGTCACCCACTGACTGACCTTCTCAAGGGGGCACTGCTGTATGTCTAGGTTCATTTACATTCTTAGTCTAGCCTGAGAGGTAAGCATTCAGGACAGGTGATGTGTGGAATAAGTGAGCCTTTGTAGATCCACAGAGCTCCACAAATGGCTCTGTCCCTTACCAGGCAGGTGACCTCAGGCAAAGTTTCTCCTTCTCTCTTTAGTCTCTGAACCTGTAAAATGATCACGTGCTGTTTCCCCCTGAGGGGTAGGAATTACATATGCAAAAATGCTACACTATAACGTGCTATATAGGGGCACCTGGGTGACTCAGTTGGTTAGGTGTCTGACTTCAGCTTGGGTCATGATCTCGTGGTTTGTGGGTTCAAGCCCCACGTCGGGCTCACTGCTGACAGCTCGGAGCCTGGAGCCTGCATCGGATTCTGTGTCTCCCTCTCTCTCTGCCTCTCCCCTGCTTGCGCTCTGTCTCTCTCTCAAAAATAAATAGACATTAAAAAAAAAAAACTTACATGCCATACAAATGTATGGTATCTGTATAGTTATTATTTATCAAACAGGCTTTTGGGGGAAAAAGAGGGGGAAAGTTTTTGTTTACCTATCTCAATCTGAAATTGAGTGGTGACATAGTGTTTATTGAAAGAATTTATAATTAAGTTTGATAGCTTTGGGAAAAAGAGAGAGCTATGATTGGGTTGATACGCTATGTCTGTCTTTTTTTTAAATTATGTTTTTATTTGTATACATTTTGAGAGAGAGACATAGCACATGAGCAGCGGAGAGGCAGAGAGAGAGAGGGAGAGAGAGAATCCTAAGCAGGCTCCCAGCTGTAAGCACAGAGCCCAATGTAGGACTCGATCTCACAAACCGTGAGATCATGCTCTGAGCCAAAATCAAAAGTCAGACGCCTAACCAACTGAGCCACCCAAGTGCTGCTACACCTCTTTTGATTGGGAGTCAAGACTTCGAGCAGTTTATCTTCCTCCTGGGGCAGCAGTCACATTAAAGAACATTTTTTTAATGTTCATTTATTTTTGAGACATAGAGTGCTAGTGGGGGTGGGGGAGGTGTCAGAGAGAGAGCAAGACACAGAATCTGAAGCAGGCTCCAGGCTCTGAGCTGTCATCACAGAGACTGACATGGGGCTGGAACCCATGACCCGCAAGATCATGACCTGAGCCAAAGTCGGACGCTTGACAGACTGAGCCACCCAAGCACCCCTAAACGAAGTCACATTTAAACAAAAGGTCTGGAGAGATTCTTGACTCTTGAATGCTTACCTGTGCACAAGGTTGACGACCAACTCTTGCTAAAGAAAAAACATAAGTGGGTGCCTTACATTGCTTCCGCAGAAGCATTGTCATTGTGCATAATAATAATAAAAAAAAAAAACACCTTAAAACTGATGAGACATTAAAAAATAGTGCAATGGGGCACCTGGGTGGCCCAGTTGGTTGAGCGTCAGACTTCAACTCAGGTCATGATCTCACAGCTGGGCTTGTGAGTTCCAGGCCCGCATTGGGCTCTGTGCTGACAGCTCAGAGCCTGGAGCCTGCATTGGATTCTGTGTCTCCCTCTCTCTCTGCCCTTCCCCCCCTCGAGCTCTGTCTCTCTCTGTCTCTCAAGAATAAATAAGCATTAAAAACATTTTTTTTTTTAAGCTCAGTGCTTCCAAGTGTGTAGATAAAGCTATTGACAGCCCATCAAATGGGACAGGTTTCTCTTGGTAACGGGGACGGCCACTCTCACACCCTCGCCTGGGATGGCTCAGTGATCCACGGTGAGGCACTCGGTCACAAAAGCAGCACAAGTGAGATGTAGAAGGGGGTTCCGCTCTCCAGTGCTCACTGTCTCCCTGTCTTCCCCTCCAGAAACGGAACTTCTGAAAACGACCTTTATCACAGAAATACTCCAGCAGCCCAGCAGTCCAATGACAGATGAACCTGACCCACAATTATGATTGATAATATTGCCTAGGCACGTTGATGAAGCACTTTGTCAACAGAATCTTCATTTGCATTTGTCCAGAGGCAACTGAGGAAATTTACCTCCCTGGCCCTCCCACCTTCCTCCACTGTCCCCCCCCCCCCCCAGGGAAGACAGGAACAAACACATTCAGAGAGGGGGCGGCCAGTGAGGTTTCACTCACGCCTCCTATCTTTCTGCACAGGGCTAGGATTTCTTCACGCTCTGAGAGAGGTCTGATGGGCTGCACGCTGGGACAAATTTCCAGTTTCTTCCTCCATCAGCCCTTGGGTCAGGCCACACCGTTTACTTAAATGTGAACTCCCAGGACAGAACTTCAAACGAAGATTTTACATTGTAAATACTGGCGATTTTTCTACCAGGGGTGGTTCGAAGTCAGCTGCACTTACCATCAGCATGATAATAAAGAGCTTGCAGAGAAGTGAATCACTCATTAACAATTCGAGGGAGCGATTGATCTTTTTAAGGCCCTGCTGAAAGCTCTTGGCGGCTTCCCACCGCCTTGGAGATAGAGCACGAAATTCTGCCCGGGCCCCCCGGAGGGGAGGGGGGTGGCTCCAGCAGCCTCCCCAGTCTTTTCCCTGGTTTCCCTGAGTGTCTTTGGCTCTGAGGACCCTTGTGATCCCAGGGCCTGCCTCTGTGTCCTTCCCACTCTTGGCCTGGCTAACCCCCTCTCTGCTTCAGAGCTCAACGTAATCCTGATGCCCTGACCAAGTTCTGTCCTCCCGACGGAGTTTACTGTCCCCCCCCCCCCCCCAGCCCACACTTCCCTTTCCAAACACGAACTGTCACTACGGTAAACCTACCTCTAAGGAATGTTGTCCATGCAAAGTGCCCACTGTGTCGGGAGCATCCAGCCAATGTTAGCTTTCCACCCATTGGCTTGCTAGTCTCCCTTCTTGCACTATATCTTGTCTGTCTTGTTCCTTCTGTAACCCAGACCTCCCACAATGAGACCTGGGCTGAATCTGAATCATAGGTGCTCAATAAACATTGGTGGAATGAAGGAATAGATACAAATGTGTTGACAAGGGGATGTGTGTGGGGGGGTATTGTTTAATGGGTACAGGGTTTCTGTTTGGGATGATGAAAAACTTTTGGAGATGGATGGGGGATAGGCATACAACGACGTGAATATCACTGAAACGTACATAAAATGGTTAAATGGTCAATTTTACGTTATGTATATTCTACTACAATAAGAAATTTTGTTGAATGAATGTGTAACTTTTTTTTTCTTTTTTTGTTCTTTTTTGTTTTTTAGTAGGCTCCACACCCAACGTGGGGCTCGAACTCACAACTCTGAGATCAAGAGTCACATGCTCTACTGACTGAGCCAGCCAGGTGCCCCTGTAGTTAACTATTTTGAACCTGGCCTTTATTCAACTCTAATACTTTAATTCAGTAAATATTCATAGAGTGCTTACTATGGGTAACATACAAAGGTGCTCTCTTGGACTTACGGAATAGTCTAAAAAATACACTCAACTTTCACACCCAGTTACCCTTCGTATGTAAATATGTTTTATCTAGGTCTTCTTCATCTTTATATCCCAAGCCAACAGCACATAATATGTGTCCAACCTTTGTTTGCTAAATCAAAAATAGGACATTGGCAATAACCTAGTGTTTAAGTAGGACTTTCCCCATCACAAAATGCTTCCCAAACAATATCTCCCATCTTGTTCTTTCTCTTCCTTTCTCTTTCCTTCATGTTAACAGTCATCCCTTCCAGACTTTCCGTTGTCAGGCCCAACACAATTTCCTTAATTTTCTTATCCTTGCTTGACCAGCTAGTCATTCCCACGTGTCTAAGCAAATTTTCGAGGCCTTCGACAAAGTCCAAGTCCTGGAAAAGGGTTGCACTTGACTCTGATAAGGCCAGCTTAGCAGATAGGTTGAGCTATCCTCCCTACGACCCCAAGACCTCCCCCACCCCCACCCTCACCACCTGTCACAAAACCTTCTGGGCACCCTTGGGAGCCGGGAGGACACATCGCACCTCAAAAAGGAACCACACACCATTTGTCCACTGTCTATGGTCTGAACGATGGTCGGGTTTCCCAGTAGCTTTTCTTTATTTTCCACGGAATAAAGTTCAGTCTTTTTAGAATGTGAGGAGCTCGATAAGAAGAGATGGTATAATAAAACATTAGGCAGCATTGTAGAGAAGGAAATATCAAAGTATGAGGCTAATCAGGGTGATAACGAACATTCCGTTTTCAAGGCCCGTGTCAAACGGCGTTTGTCACCAGCGGGAGCAGTCTTCCGAGGAGCTTGGCTTTCCAAGGTAGACACCGTGGAAAGAAGTAGAGAGGTGACGACCTTTAGATCATGGTTTTGAGATCTCACTTGACTTCCATACATCTGATGTCTTGGACACAGGGGGTGAGTTCCCATCTAAACACCGTCTTCCCAATGGGTGCCACACAGAAGAGCTTTTACGAACCCCGACCCGAGCCAGGCTGTGAGCAGTAGAGTCCATCCCCTGTACTTACTACCTTTGTGAACTGAGGCAAGTCTCCTGACCTTTCTGTGCCTCGGTTTCCCTCATCTGTAAAATGAGAATACCGAGGTACTTAGTCATCAAGTTGTTATGAGCGTTTGACCCACGAATACTCGCAAAGCACTTCAAACAATGCGAGGCTTGTACTAAGTATTATATCAACATTTGACAAGTGAATAAAATCCCAAGTATAGTTAATGCACATCTTACTACCCCCTGGTTTCCACAACAATTTCATGTGTGTCACCTCACCAAATCTTCCCAACTCTGGGGTAGGTAGGATTGCCTCCATTTCACGGATGGAGAAATAAGGTTTCCTAAGCATTTTGCTAAGTTACTGGCTTTGAGGAAAGTTGATCAAAAAAACAAAAACACAAGCATTTAATATCTTTTATTTCTTATCCTTTCTCCAAGGGAAAGGATCAGCTCTCTTTTTTCCTATTTCCACAGCAAAGAGAATGGTGGGTAATCATTTAATTTTTATTTGATTGCATGGTAATAAGTAAACTAGTTACCGATGAAATAACATATAGTTTGGGGTACCTGGGTGGCTCCGTCGGTAGAGTGTCCGACTCTTGATTTCAGCTCAGGTCATGATCTCACGGTTCACAGGTTCGAGCCCCAGGTCGGGATGCTTAGGATTCTCTCTCTTCCTCTCTCTCTGTTCCTCACTCGCCCACATGCGCGCGCTCTCTCTTGCTGTCTCGAAATAAATAAATAAATAAACATTAAAAAAATAAATATAGTTTGTGTCTGTGTATTTACAATGTCTGACACATTGCATGTGTCTATTCTAAGACTATTTATTGATCTTTATTAGTAGTAGTGGTCTATTTATCCTCATTGTTCAAGAACCAATATTAATGTTAATTTCAAACATATTAGTCTCAGTAGTGTATGTTATACTTACACTCCAAAGCCTAGCTTGAAATTTAGGCTTTCAGCCTGTCGAGGGAAGCTCAGTGTAGACTTTGAATTGAGAGAAACTTCTCTTTCTTCTCCCTCCACACACTCATACCTAAGGCTACATGAGAAGTTTTATTTTCTGCTCTGCAGTTATTGGCCTTTCCTTTTATTTACTTTTTTAAAAGTTTATTTACTTATTTTGAGACAGACAGCATGCAAATGGGGGAGGGCCAGGGGGAGGAGGACAGAAGATCGGAAGCAGGTTCTGTGCTGACAGGAGCGAGCCCGATGCCGGGCTCGAGCTCACGAACCATGAGATCATGACCTGAGCCAAAGTCGGCCGCTTAACAGACTGAGCCACCCAGGCGTCATGGCCTTTCCTATTTTAAATAGGATAGTATGAATGGGGCAAAGGTTCTCAGAGTAGCAGAAGGAACCAGAGAAGCAAGACTGCCTTCCTCCTCAGGCCCTATATGCTTCTGGGCCCTGCAGAGTGATATTAAGTATACAGTCTTGGGAGCTGGGAGCCAGTAGTAATAATGGTTTATGCTATATATAATATATACTATATTAGCATGTCTGGCATTAAATCCCAGCTCTCCCATGTTCTACCTGTGTGACTTCAGCCAAGACACTCGATTTCTGCCCATTTCCTCATTCACAACATGGCGGTAATGGTACTGGGCAGTTGGAAAGATTATGTGAGTTCATGAGTGTTAAGCTTTTAAAACGGGCACATTCCGCAAATGTTAGCTGTTAGCGCTATGTTCTGTTTTGCTCGACACTGTCATCAGCCTCTTCTCTAAGTCAATGGCTTTCAAACACTTTTGCCCATGACCTTCAGTGAGAAATACATCTTACAGCACCATCGAGTATGCTCACACATAAAAAAACTAAATCGAAATTTTGCAAATTCACTTCTCTGAGCACCTGCATTATCCTCTATTAGTTTCTGTTCCCCTTGAAAGGAAAATACCGGTACTTCCCTATTAAGTAGACTTCACAATCCCCTAATGGATTTGAAAAACTCTGTTCTTTGATACCTGTGATAAGCAGAATAACGTCTAACACATCCACGCCCTAATTCCTAGAGCCCGCCAACATGTTGCTTTAATTGGCAAAAGGAGCTTTGCAGATGTGACTAAGGTTACAGACTCTGAGATGAGAATGTTAAACCGATGGTCCTGGTGGGCTCACTCTAATCACATGAGCCCTTAAAAAGCAGAAAACTTTTCCCGGCTGTGGTCAGAGAGAGATGTGACAACGGAAGGGTAGGAGATGGGAAGGGAGAAAGACTCTGCCGTTGCTAGATGTGGACACGGGGCAAGGTGGCCATGAGTCAAGGGAACTTGGCATCCTCCAGAAGCTGGACAAGGCAAGGAAATAGATTCTTCCTCAGAGCCTCCGGAAAGAAAAGCGGGCCCGCAACACCTTGATTTCGGTCCAGTGGGACCCAGGACAGGCTTCTGACCTCCAGGACTGTAAACGAATACATGTGTGCTGTTTGAGATACCAGATTTGTGATCTTTGTTACAGCAGCAATAGGAAACTAATACACCACGTAAGCTGGAAAACTTGACTTCGTCTTAGCTCTCTCTTCCTAGCCTCACACATTTCAGTGACTCCTCTATTCCTTCTGCCTAACCTTTGAGTACCTCTGGAATAATCCATATGCTTCCCAATTCGTTGCCCTCATTCTTGGGCCCATTGATCTCTCTCTTGAATGATAGAAACTCCTAACTGCCTTCTCTACTCCTGGTCCCCAATCTGCGCCCCCCCCTCCCCGATTTCTGGCTTTCAGAGTTAACTTTCTCAACCACCAATGCAATTACCTTTTGGTGCTTTTGAGGCCTCGTCATGCCTGTCCAATAAAATCTGAGGTCTTTGGAGAGATATTCCAAGTGCTTTGGATGACCCTTTTCAAATCCCTAAGGACATGTTTCCCTACTGAAATTTTCACTGTTCTGGCTCCTTGGGATATTGTATTTATAGTCATTTTACCATCTCGCTTTATTATATACTTGGTGGTTTAATTTTTTTTTTTCTTGTTGTTTTCAGACTTTAAAAAACTGCTTCCTGGGAATGAAAGAACGCACATGGGACACCTGGGTGGCTCAGTCGGTTAAGCGTCCAACTTCGGCTCAGGTCATGATCTCACATTTTGTGAGTTCAAGCCCCGCGTTGGACTTTTTGCGGACAGCTTGGACCTGGAGCCTGCTTCGGATCCTGTGTCTCCCTCTCTCTCTGCCCCTCCCCCACTTGCACTCTGTCTCTGTCTCTCTGTCTCTGTCTCTCTCTCAAAAATAAATAAATGTTTAAAAAAAAAGGAAGAAAGAAAGAAAAAAAGGAAGAAAGAAAGAAAAAAAGAAAGAAAGAAGGCACAAAGGCCAGTCAGCCCACAAATTCTGTATCCCAACCAAGACCTCTGAGTGTGTAGTTTATATTATGGCTCTCCAAGCACGGTGGGTTTTATTTTTTAATTAGCGCTTTAGTGGCATGGAGAACTCTCTTTACATGCTTGGGAAAAGTAAACAAATTTGCCAGGCAGTATATTATTTTCATCCTTTATTTTAACAAGCCTCGTTAAACATGTGGACCAACCTATGCATTTGAAAGCTCCCCGGGGGACCCAACCTCAAAATGCGGATGAGAAAGAAATGTGTGATGGTGCCCTCTCACACCTCTGCGGGCAGGAGTCCGAGGTACTTCCTCACGGTCCACATGTGAGAAGGAAGGTCACCCAGAACAACCAAAGTCCTCAGTCTCAACCTGCCCCCCAAGGTTTCCCCAGCATTGTGGTTTTTTCCTACATATCCCCTGTGGTTCAGCCAACCAACTCAGATAAACGCACAATTAAATTTCACCACAGCCAGAGGAAACTTCAGATCCCAAAATGCAAACGTTTATAAAACTTTGTATTAGTTCGCACCAGCTGCCATAACAAAAGAGCACAGACTGCAGTGGCCTAAACAACGGAAATGTATTTTCTCACACTTCTGGAGGCTGGAAGTCCAAATTCAAGGTGCCTGTAGGATTGGTTTCTTCTGAGGCCTCTCTCCTTGGCTGGCAGACAGCCACCTTCTCGTTGTGTCCTCACATGGCTTTTATCTGTACACACATCTTTTTGGTGTCTGTCCGTGTGGCCAAACTTTCTCTTCTTATAAGGACACCGTTTGGATTGGATAAGGCACACCCTAATGGACTTATTTTAATGGAATCACCTCCTTAAAGTCCCTATATCCAAATACAGTCAAATTTTGAGGTACTGGGGCTTTGGATTTCAACATGAATTTGGGGGTTGGGGTGGGACACAATTCAGCCCATAGAAAACAGTAAGGACGTTACCCCCTGATGCTCAGCCTTGCACACACTCGGACTTCTTCTTCTTTTTTTACAGTTTTTTAACGTTTTATTTTATTTTTTGAGAGACAGAGAGAGACGGAGAGTGAGCAGGGAAGGGGCAGAGAGAGAGGGAGACACAGAATCTGAAGCAGGTCCCAGGCTCTGAGCTGTCAGCACAGAGCCCAACACAGGGCTCAAACCCACGAACCATGAGATCATGAAGTGAGCCGAAGTCAGACGCTCAACCAACTGAGCCACCCAGGCACCCCACGCACGTGGGCTTCTAACAAACTCCCCCTTATGTGCTGGTCAAAGCCCCCATTAAGGTCCTTCTGTCTGAGGATTATATTTCTATTTTCCAGCCTCCAAGCTGGTCTCTACCCCACAGCCCTAATGTGGTCTCTAGAGGAGGAATCATGACTTTTTGTCGGAGCCTCACACACCTACCCCACGTTCTTTGGTTATCATTTTCGCCTGTCACGGCGACCTCATCACTGACTCAGCTTGCCTACGCTGCCATAAGAACCCTGCTTTCTTTCCCTTCTTCCTGATGCTTTTGGCTGAGACTCTTTTGCAGCCTATCCTCAGCCCTTATATTTGCGGTGGAATTTCTGAGATACTGTGTTTCTCTCTGGCTTGCTTCCCCCTCCCCTGTGCCCTGTTTTCTTTAAAAGCAGTTTTGGGTATTACTCTACTCTTTGCTATATGTAGTCACTTAAATCCCACTCACCCCACACAGCTTGAATCCCAGATGCATTATCTTTCCAATCAGAAACTCATAAAGATAATTTTCAGTGATGCTTCTAACATTTCCACTATGTAATTTTGGGGGCCCTCCCACTCCTCCCAGCTTCCGTTCACAGCTCTCTCTCTCTCTCTCTCTTTTTTTTAAATGACATTCTTCATGGACCAGGCTCAGACCTGACCAGCGGACTCGGCCACCCGGGAGTGATGCCCCAGTCCTTGGCTGTGGTCTGGGAGCAGCGCTGCTCCTCAGGAGTGAGTCAGGAGCAGAGTGCGATGCCCAGCAGTGGCAGTGGATTTGGGGATGGACAGTTCATGCCCGGAGCAGTCACAGGTCCAAGGTCAATGTCCTCTCCTGGGAAATTTGGTGGTATGTGCAGGTAGATACTTGGAGAATGGACAAGGATAGCATGACTAATCTAGGCAGAGGCTTATTGAAAAGACTTTGGGGGGTGCCTGGGGGCTCGGTGGGTTAAGCATCCAACTTCGGCTCAGGGCGTGATCTCACGGTTCAGGGGTTCGAGCCCCACATCGGGCCCGCCGCTGTCAGCACGGAGCCTGCTTCGGATCCTCTGTCTGCCTCTTTTTCGGCCCCTCCCCCCACCTCAAAAAACCAAACAGACGTTAAAAAAATTAAATAAAAGGCTTTTGTTTTTTGTTTTCGTCTGGCAATTGTGTGTGTGAGGGTTACGTGGGTACTGAAGATTCCCAGCCTAACGCAGAGTCACCCTGGGGGACCCTAAGAGGAACTTCAGTTCCGGGGTCTACTATCTGGAAAACCAAATTTAATTCTCAGGCGCCTGAAGCATCATGTGAGTGTCAATGTCTTTGCTTTGATCTCGCTTAGCTGAGATCTGATTATCTGCGTTCAAAGTTTGCATTAATATTCAGGCTAACTAACAGGCAAGGCTGAAAACGCTGAGGTTGCTGGCCAGCCCACTTGTTAACTACTATAATTGAACTAGACTGTGGTCATTAATATAAATGACAGTGACTCTCCTTGGTCATCTGGTCAGCAGTAAAGAGCACCGAGCTAAGAGCAAAGGATCTGTTTCCAATCCTAAGCCCTCTCTCAAGCATTATTTGCACCTCTCTGAGACATTTCCCTCACCTGCTTAAAGAAGGAGATGAATATCCTGAATGCGTAACTTGCATTTGTGAAAATAACACGCACACATTGTTCAATGGTCAAATAATGCTACAAGGCTCATCGCAAAAAAAGAGCAGATTGTTTTTTATACAGATGGTCACAACAGTGTCTCCCATCCCGCAGTGTTCTTCTGAGACCTTGACACCTTGGGAATGGGTAGGAGGGATTGGGGAGGGTCTATGTTTCCTCCCCCCTAACCAGAGTGACAGAGGAGTATGTATTGATCAGGGTTCTCCAGAGAGATAGATCAGTAGGATAGAGACAGAAAGACAGGCACACAGACAGACAGAGACATTGATTTATTATAAGGTATTGGCTCCCCCAGTGATGGAGGCTGAGAAGTCCCACATCTGTCCTCTGCAAACTGGAGACGGAAGAAGGCCCGTGGGATGTAGTTGCAGTTCAAAGACCTGAGAGCCAGGAGCTCCAAGGGCGGAAGATGGATGTCTCAGCTCACGTGGTCAGACAGAGAGCAAGTCCGCTCTTCCTCAGTCTTTTCGTTCTATTCAGACATCCAAAGGACTGGGTGATACCCACCTGCGTAGGGAAGGCTGCTCTACTTTGCTCAGTCTACTGAATCAAATGCTGATCTCTTCCAGAAACCCCCTAACAGACGCGCACACAGACGACATTTAACCACATATCCCCGGACATTCTGCGAGCCAACGAAACTGACACGGAAAATTAGCTCTCACAGATGCCACGTGACATCTTGTTCCCGTGGGATACTCACCTCTGGAACCCTGAGCTGCCATATGGAAAGAGCTCCCATTAGGCTACCTGGAGGGATCCCCTAGAGAAGCCCTGAGACTGCATGGGGGGAGAGAGAGAGAGAGAAAGAGGGAGAGGAAGAGAAAGAGAGAGGGAGACAGGGAGAGAGGCCAGGCTGGGCCCCTGTTGCTCCTGCCCCACTCCACATCCTTGAATCTGAGCACCAGCCGGAGAGCCCTGCGTCCCAAACTGCCCAGCAGAGCCCCTCCTGAAATCCTGAGCCCGGAGCCAGGGAGAGCCAATGCACACAGGGGCGGTTACTGTTGGAAGCCGCCAAGTTCTGGGCAATTTGTTACCCGACAGTGGGAACCAGAACACTTCCCAACCCACCTCCTCATTCAGCATCTCTCTGCCGAGAGCTGCCTGCCTCCTTTCTTTTAGCAACGTCTCCTCCCTGCTCGTAACTCCAGGAGGATTACTTGGCTGATACGGCTATCCGTCTCAGACGTGTCACAATCTGACTCGCTCTTTTTGGAAGATGGGAGGTATCGTATTCTTCTCTCATCCCTCCTTCCCATTTCTACCTTGTCCATCAGCCAAACATTGTCATATCGAAATCTTGGTTAAGCCAACACTGACTTTTTTTCGCCTTATCGTTACTACCCACCGAGTACTGTCCACTGTTGAGCAATTGACCCGCGACCATTACGTCCCCTTTCTAATCTCTCCCTTGCCCACTCCTTCGGTGTCTCATGTCAGGACCGCTTCTTACTGCCACACTCCCCAACGGGATTGCGAAGGCCCCCAAAAAGATCTTCCTGCATGGTTAAACCCATCACACAGGGCCAGGGCGACAAGGCCACCTCTTCTGGTCAGCATTTCAGTGTTTTAGCCCAACGGTTTCTCCCAAGAGAGTCATCCTTCTGCCTGAGGATGGGCTGAGGCCAGGCCCAGCCAGGCCCAGGCAGCAGGTGCCGATTTATCCCAGCTGCGAGGCTTCCCTGGGTCTGCAGAGCCTGTCAGACCCTCCTCTGATCTGGTGCTTTTCCCTTTAAAAATTTTTTTAAAAAAATCATTTTATTTGTTTTTAATTCTCATCACGGTTAAGTATACTCTTTAATCCCCATCCCCTCACCCCCCATCCCACGACCCACCTCCCCTCTGGTAACCAGCAGTTTGTTCTCTGCCGTTAAGAGTCTGATTTTGGTTTCTCTCTCTCTCTCTCTCTTTTTCCTTTGCTTTTTATTTTGTTTCTTAAATTTAACATATGAGTGAGATCATAGGGTATTTGTCTTTGACTTATTTCGCTTAGCACAACACTCTCCAGCTCCATCCATGCCCTTGTAAATGGCAAGATTTCATTTTTTACGGCCAAATGATACTCCCTTGTCGATCTGTACCACATCTTTATCCATTCATCACTTGCTGGACACTTGGGCTGCTACCATAGTTTGGCTATTGTAAACAAACCTGCTCTAAATTTCAGGGTGCATGTATCCTTTTGATTTCGTGTTTGCAATTTTGGGGGGGGGGTAAATACCAGAGGTGGGATTATTGGATTATACAGTATCTCTACATTAATTTTGGGGGGAAACTCCATACTGTTTTCCAGAGTGGGGGCACCAGTTTGCATTCCCGCTGGCAGTGCAAGAAGGCTCCCCTTTCTCCACATCCTCGCCAACACTTGTTGTCGCTGTGTTTTTGATTTTAGCCATTCTGACAGGTGCGAGGTGGTATCTCATTGTAGTTTTGATTTACATTTCCCTGATGATGAGTGATGTTGAGTATCTTTTCATGTGTCGGTTGGCCATCTGGATGTCTTCTTGGGAGAGATGTCTGTTCGTGTCTTCTGCCCATTTTTTTTTTTTAAAGATTTTACTGTTTTTAAGGTTTTTTTTAAATTTATTTTGCGAGAGAGAGACAGAGACAGAGACAGAGACGGGGTAAGCATGAGTGGGGGAGGGGTAGAAAGAAGGAGAGAGAGAATCCCAAGCAGGCCTCAAGATGTCAGCCCAGAGCCTTATGTGCGGCTCGGTTTCACAAACGGTGAGATTGCAAGCTGAGTCAAAAAAGAAGAGTTGGACACTTAACTGACTGAGCCACTTAAGGGCTCCTAAAGATTTTATTTTTAAGTAACCTCTATACCCAATATGGGGCTTGAACCGACAACCCCGAGATCAAGAGTCATACACTCTAGCAGCTGAGCCCAGCCAGGTGCCCCATCTTCTGTCCATTTAAAAAACAATTTAAAAAAAAAATCTTTATTTATTTTTGAGAGAGAGACAGAGCATGAGCAGGGGAGGGGCAGAGAGAGACACACACAGAATCCAAAGCAGGCTCCAGGCTCTGATCTGTCAACGCAGAGCCTGCCGCGGGGCTTGAACTCATGAACTGTGAGATCATGACCTGAGCTGAAGTCCGATGCTAAGCAGAATGAACCACCCAGGCGCCCCTCTTCTGTCCATTTTTAATTGAATTATTTGTACTGGGGATATTGAGTTGTATCAGTTCTTTATATATTTTGGATACTAACCCTTTATCTGATAGGGCATTTGCAAATATCTTCTCCCATTTAGTAGATTGCCTTTTAGTTTTGTTGATTATTTTCTTCAGTGCGTATAAACTTTTTATTTTGATATAGTCCCACTAGTTTATTTTGCTTTTATTTCCCTTGCCTCAGGATACCTATCTAGAGAAACATTATTACAGCCGATGTCAGAGACCTTACTGTCTGTGCTCTCTTGAGCGATTTTTATAGTTCAGGGTCCTACATTTAGGTCTTTAATCCATTTTGCGTTTATTTTTGCGTATGGGTAAGAAAGTGGTCCAGTTTCCTTCTTTTGCAGGTGGCTGTCCAGTTTTCCTGACACCATTTGTTGAAGAGATTGTCTTTTTCCCATTGGATATTCATCCTCCTTTGTCGAAGATTAATTGACCATATAATTGCGGGTTTATTTCTGGGTTTTCTATTGCTTCTCCCTTTTTATGTGAGTCACCACGCTTCATCTGATTTCCCTATTCACAAAATGTATGATTACCTCTCATCCACCGTTACGTTCTCTTTTCTTCTCCCCGGCCCCACAGGTTTATTTTTACGTCATTTAGGAGAGTGTCAGCAGGCAACAGGGATGAGTACTTGTGTTGTCTGTGCCGTGTTTGAACAGCAATCTCCCCATCTACACTTTGAAAGATCACTCTCAGAACCAAACAGAACAATATATGCAAAAGTGCCTTGCAGACTCTCAGGTGCCAATCAAATGTGATTTACCATCATTTGGTCCCTTGGTGGATTTTCCTGTCTCACTACTTCTGCCAAAATGGACACTTCAGCAAAGGCAGTCATCCTTCTAACCATAATCCTTAAAAATCATCATTCATCTATGGGGCACCTGAGCGGCTCAGTAGGTTGAGCGTCCAACTTCGGCTCAGGTCCTGAACTCACAGCTCGTGAGTTCAAGCCCTGCATCAGGCTCTGTGTTGACAGCTCGGAGCCTGGAGCCTGCTTTGGATTCTGTGTCTCCCTCTCTCTCTGCCCCTGATCCCCTCGCATTCTGTCTCTGTCTCTCTCAAAAATAAACATTAAAAAAAAAAAATCTTCCTTCATCTGTGTTTTATCTAAGAAGATTTGCTACCTTTATTGGCACATTGTTTTGAGATCAGATACCCCCAAATATAATTTTAAAATAGTTAAAAGCCCTTCAGGGGTGCCTGGCTGGCTCAGTTGGAAAAGCATGTGACTCGATTTCGAGATGGTGAGTTTAAGCCCCACGCTGGGTGCAGAGTTTACTTAAAAATAATAAAATCTTTAAAAAGCATTCCTCAAAGTGATGAAACCATCATAGCTATAAAGTTGCAAAAATTAAATTCTTAGTAAGTTTAAGTGCATGAACTTAGAGTGTAATCAAATAACCAACCAGCCTTTTATTTTTTAAGTTTGTTTATTTATTTGGATCGTGAGCAGGGGTGGGGGCAGAGAGAGAGGGAGAGAGAGAGAGAATCCCAAGCAAGCTCCGTAGTCAGCCCAGAGTCAGACATGGGGCCTGAACTCATGAACTGGGAGATCATGACCAGAGCCAAAATCAAGAGTCAGATGATTTAACCACCCAGGTGCCCCCCACAACTAGCCTTTTAGATGCCAATTTAAAAGCTTAAAAAAAGAAGGGACCCCAGAGTGGCTCAGTTGCCTGGGTGTCCAACTTGGGCTCAGGTTATGATCTCACAGTTGGTGAGTTCAAGCCCCACATCAGTCTCACTGCTGTCAGCACAAAGCCCGCTTTGGATCTTCTTCCTCCTCCCCCCCCCCCCCCCCCCTCCCCCTCTCTCCCCCGCTAAAAAAAAACAAAAAAAAAAAAAAAAAATCTCAAAAAATAAGTTTAAAGTATCCAACGTGACCTTCATAAATTGGTTAACGTCTCAAGATGATTATGTGTGCTGTTCAAAGCAAGTTGCAGGGGCGCCTGGGGGGCTCAGTTGGTTAAGCGTCGGACTTCAGCTCAGGTCATGGTCCCCCAGTTTGTGGGTTCGAGCCCCGCGTCAGGCTCTGAGCTGACCGGGGGCCGGGGGGGGGGGGGGACGACTCTCTCCCTGGAGCTCCGGGCCCCTCCTCACTCCCCTGAAGTTGCTTTTCCCCTTGATTTCAGCCTGGGGTGCCAACTGCCTCATTCATCCTCCAGCCGAAGCACCCAGCACGGGGCCGGGCCCGCGCGGTGCCCACGTGTCTGCTGAAGCGAAAACACTGCCGGCGGCCGCGTGCAACTACCACTGCGCCTTTTGGGGGGATACAGCCAAGGGAGTTGGGTGGAGACTCCGCTTGAGATTTTAAGGAGACAAAGATGGGGACGCCTTCCTCCCCCGTGGAGACAAAGTTGTGGAGCTGGCAGATTGCTTCGTCTTTTCACGCGACGAGGAACGAGGGGCAGAGAAGCAAAACCTCGGTTCTGGCAGCCGCCGAGCCCAACGCGGGAGGCGGCGTGGATCCTGGCAGCTCGCGTGTTCCATGAGAGACACCTGCTTTGCTGGCAGCCGGGAGAGAAAGGCTCAGAATAGCACAGGCGAACCCACTCACAAAAACACAGAAGCTCCCCTGGACTGTAGGCAAGGGGTCGGGGTCGGGGGAAGGCCAGGAGGAGGCCTGGGGGGCGCTGACTTGGAGCATGTCCCAGCGCGGTCAGAGGGACTTGAATTTCCCCCGTGATGGGCCGGGAATGGAATCCAACGCCCGTCTGGTTCAGAGGCGGCGAGAGCCTGGCTCAGGGCTGGCAAGGTAGGTATGGCAGGCTGCGGCCGGGGGGGCCAGGAGGCCATGGGGGGAGGGTCTCTGGGCCCCACTGCTGAGAACCGGGCTGTCCCTCTGTTGGGGACGCGGTGAGCTCCCCGGCACTCTGAGTTCCGGGGGAGTGGGGATGGTAGTCCTGGAGGCAGTGAGAACCGCAGCCCAAACAAGAAAGCAGGCGGTGGGGGACGCGAATCAGGGGCCGGGGGCCAGAGGCAAAGCCCCAGCCTGGGAGACCACGCTGTTAACCAGCCTGAGTGCCTCTCCCGGGCCTTCTGCGTTAGTGTCCAAAATAGTCCCTTCAGAAGCTCCTTAAGGAAAGGGTCCTGGAGGGGGGGGACGCCTAGGTGGTTCAGTGGGTTAAGTGCCTGGCTTCCGCTCAGGTCATGATCTCACAGTTGGTGGGTTCAAGCCCCGCGTCAGGCTCTGTGCTGACAGCTTGGAGCCTGGAGCCTGCCTCGGATTCTGTCTCCCTCTCTCTCTGTGTCTCCCCTGCTGGTGCTCTCTCTCTCTCTGTCTCTCTCAAGAATAGATAAACATAAAAAAAAAAAAAAAAAAAGGAAAAGGTCCTGGGGTCACAGAAGTTTGGGAAACACAGCTACAGTAAACCCTCTTAGGGATTCACAACGAACAGTAGCCCCAAGGGGCTCTTCATGAAAGGAAAAATAGCAAAAACCAAACCCAAAAACGCTTTACTTTCTTTAACCCAGGCTTTCCTCAAACGCTTTTCTTCGCGTTAAGGCCTGTCAGCGTCCTGCAGAAAGAGTTCCATCAGGCGTAACACGGGGACTGCTGTTCCCCGGAGGCCTTGACCCTGGAATATTGCCTTTCTAACAATCTATAGTGAAAGATAGATTTAATTATAAATCTTGGCTGTGAGTTTTAATGTCTTCTTGTCTCAAATAACGTGTCAGAGTTATGGAAAATTCACATGTCTTTTTTTGTTTTTCCAATTAGCTTTTCCAAAAAATATTTTATTTATTTTTCACAAGCGGGGGAGGGGCAGAGAGAGGGGAACAGAGGATCCGAAGCGGGTTCTGCACTGACAGCAGTGAGCCCCACTGGGGCTCGAACCCACGAACCCCGAGATCATGACCTGAGCCAGAGGTGGACGCTCAACGAACTGAGCCACCCAGGTGCCCCATTTCCAATTAGTTTTTTAAAGATGAACTTTATTTTTTTTAATTAAAATAAAAAAAAATTATTTTATTTTATTTTGAGAGAGAGAGAGAAGTATGCACAAGTAGGGTGGGGGGAGGCAGAGAGAGGGAGAGAGAGAATCTCAAGCAGGCTCCACACTCAGTGCAGAGCCCAATGCGGGACCCTGGCAGCATGACCTGAGCCGAAATCAAGAGTCCGACGCTTACCGACCGAGCCTCCCAGGTGCCCTCAACTTTAGTTTTTAGAGCAGTTTGGGGTTCACAAAAACTTCAGCTGCAGGTAGAGAGTTCCTGTATGTTCCCTGCCTCCACACAGGCACAGCGTCACTCACTATCAACGTCCCCCACAGGATGGGGCATTTGTTACCACTGATGAACCTACAGGGACACATCAATATCACATCAGTATCACCTAAAGTCCCTAGCGAACATTAGGGTTCACGCTTGGTGTTGTACAGTGAGTTTGAACAAATGCATAACGACACGTCTCCACTGTCATAGTGTCATACAGAGTGTTTTCAGTGCCCTCAACGCCGAAAGCGTCCTCTGTGCCCTGCGTATTCGCTCCTCCCTCCCCCCTACCCATGGCCACCACTGATTTTATTACAGTTACTGTCACCACACAAAGTTATTCCAATATTATCGGCTATCTTCCCTGTGCTGTCCTTCGTATCCCTTGACCTGTTTGTTTTATAACTGAAAGTTTGCACCTCTTAACCCACTTCACCTATTTCACCCAGCCCCCCCCCCCCCTTTCTGGAAACCACTAGTTTCTCTCTGTGTTTATGAGTCTGTTTCTGATTTGTTTTGTTTTTAGATTCCACAAACACATGAGACCGTATGATATATGGCCTCCTCTGTCTAACTTGTTTCACTTACCATAATGCCCTCTAGGTCCACGAAGAGGATATTTTTAAGAGGGGAGGGAGAGATGGGGTGCCTGGGTGGCCCAGTCGGTTAAGCGTCTGACTTCAGCTCAGGTCATGATCTCGCGGTTCGTGGGTTCGAGCCCTGCATCGGGCTCTGTGCTGACAGCTCAGAGCCTGGAGCCTGCTTCCGTTCTGTGTCTCCCTCTCTCTCTCTGCCTTCCCTGCTGGCACTCTGTCTCTCTCTCTCTCTCCCTCTCAAAAATAAATAAACATTAAAAAATTAAAAAAGAAAACCACTGGCCTATGGGGAAACCCAGACTCCATCAGAAAATCTCAAAAAGCTTTTTTTATTCAGCCATTTACCACTGGTAAGCATTTGGTGACCTAAAAGGTTAGTAAGAAGACAGATATGAAGACCCAGGAGATACTAAAGAAATGGGCCAAGGACATGGCTTTTCATCTCACAAGACAAACCGCATCAGGCTTTGGCTGGGACAGGACATGCTTCGGTCAGGTCGCGAGGCCAAAGGAGAGAGAAGAGGTCGTTTGCTCCCGAAGCCTGTGAAAGGAGACCGTTGGAACCTTCGTTTGCAGGGTTATCTGCAAGTCTTTTCTTGATCTGAAAAGCCGTTTGGTTCTGTGCAACTGCCCTTTTGAATGTTCCTCGAGGGGAAATACTTGCTTTTTTTCGGAATCAAAAGCTAGAAGGGGCGCCTGGATGGTTCGGTCGGTTGAGCATCGACTCTTGATTTTGGCTCAGGTCATGATCTCCAGGTTCATGGGTTTGAGCCCCACGTTGGGATCTGCACTGACAGCACGGAGGCTGCTTGGGATTCTCTCTCTCGCTCTCTCTCTGCCCCCTCCCCGCTTGCGTGCTCTCTCTCTCTCTCTCTCTCTCAAAATAAATAAATAAACTTGAAAAAAAAGAGAGAACTAATAGCTAATACTTGTTGTAACCATCTTATTTTTTTTTATTCCTTTAAATGTTTGTTTATTTTTGAAGGAGAGAGAGACAGAGCGTGAGCAGGGGAGGGGCAGAGAGAGAGGAAGACACAGAATTTGAAGCAGGCTCCAGGCTCCCAGCTGGCAGCACAGAGCCCGATGCGGGGCTCAAACCCACGAGCTGTGAGATCAGGACCTGAGCCGGGGTTGGACGCTGAACCGACTGAGCCACCCAGGCGCCTCTCTAGATTTCAGTTTAAATGTTGCTTCCCTGTCCCCAATGTCTGGGCAAGTCTGTTATATCCCTGGTCGCAGTACTTTGTGTACTGGTAATTAACCAGTCACTAGCAATAACTTCGTTTTTGTCTCCCTCGCCCGACTTTAGCACCTGTGTCTTCGCACACGTACGGTTGTGTGTTCCCAGCACCTACTGGCCCCTGATACATGGTGGGTGCTCCGGAGGCATCCGTCGAATGATGAGTGAGGTCACGCCCGTTTGGACTTCCAGTTTCAATGTTGGCTAAAAATGTCAAAAAAGTAGATTATTTTTGGGGTGCCTGGGCGACTCGGTCAGTTAAGCATCCGACTCTTGATTTTGGCTCAGGTCATGATCTTACGGTTTGTGAGTTGGAGCCCCGCATCAGGCTCTGTGCTGACGGTGGGAAGCCTGGTTTGGATTCTCTCTCTCTCTCCCTCCCTCTCTGCCCCTCCCCCGCTCTCTCTCTCTCAAAAGAAATAAATAAACTTAAAAAAAAAGATTATTTCCTATTAACTTGTGTCTGTTTAGCTTCTGACCTGAGAATCATAATTTGTCTTAATTTCCTTTCAACTTTTCCTAAGAACATTCCTTCAGATCAAGGGCTGTGACCCTGACCCAGTCTTTTAAAATATTTTTCTTTTTAATTTTTTTTTTTTACATTTATTTATTCTTTGGGAGACAGAGCACAATTTGGGGAGGGGCAGAAAGAGAAGGAGACACAGAATCCGAAGCAGGCTCCAGGCTCCAAGCTGTCAGCACAGAGCCTGACAGGGGGCTCGAACTCACAAACTGTGAGATCATGACCTGGGCCGAAGTCAGACGCTTGACTGAGCCACCCAGGCACCACTTAAAATATGTTTTCTATCAGTGCTTCTGAACAATTCATATCCTCGCTTTTGTATTCTCATTGGCAATGGTAGCATAGCATTTTACCATGTGGAGGGTTTATGTAACCATTTCCTATCGAGGGGGCATTTATGGTGTTTTTAGCTATATATTTTTTTAAGTTTATTTAATTATTTTGAGAGAAAGAGAGAAAGCACGAGTGGGGGAGGGGCAGAGAGAGAGGGAGAGAATCCCAAGCAGGCTCCACGTTGTCAGCGTGGAGCCCAATGTGGGGCTCAAACTCACAAATCGTGAGATCATGACCTGAGCTGAAGTCAGATGCTTAACCGACTGAGCCACCCAAATGCCCCTCTCGTTTCTTTTTAACGTGTATTTATTTATTTTGAGAGAGTGAGAGAGAATGGGACAGGGGCAGAGAGAGGGAGAGAGAGAATCCCAAGCAGGCTCTGCACTGTCAGCACCGGGCCTGATGGAGGACTTGATCTCAAGACTGGTGAGATTGTGACCTGAGCTGAAATCAAGAGTTGGATCTCAACCAACCGAGTCACCCAGGTGCCCCATTCAACTTTCTGATAATCGTAAAAAAAAGGAGAAAAAAAAAAAAGCCACATTAGGGGGGAGTGCCTGGCTCAGTTGGTAGAGCACATGACTCTTGATCTCAGGGTTGTAAGTTCGAGCCCCACATTAGGTGTAGAGATTACTTTTTTTTTTAATTTAATTTTTTATCTTTTTAAATTTACATCCAAATTAGTTAGCATATAGTGCAGCAATGATTTCAGGAGTAGATTCCTTAGTGCCCCTGACCCATTTAGCCCATCCCCCCTCCCACAACCCCTCCAGCAACCCTCTGTTTGTTCTCCATATTTATGAGTCGCTTCTGTTTTGTCCCCCTCCCTGTTTTTATATTCTTTTTGTTTCCCTTCCCTTATGTTCATCTTTTCTGTGTCTTAAAGTCCTCATATGAGTGAAGTCATAGGATTTTTGTCTTTCTCTGACTAATTTCACTTAGCATAATACCCTCCAGTTCCATCCACGTAGTTGCAAATGGCAAGATTTCATTCTTTTTGATTGCCGAGTAATACTCCATTATATATATATACCACATCTTCTTTATCCATTCATCCATCGATGGACATTTGGGCTCTTTCCATACTTTGGCTCTTGTGGATAGTGCTGCTATAAACATGGGGGTGCCTGTGTCCCTTCGAAACAGCACCCCTGTGGATAGATGCCGAGTAGTGCAATTGCTGGGTTGTAGGGTAGTTCTGTTTTTAGTTTTTTGAGGAACCTCCATACTGTTTTCCAGAGTGGCTGCACCAGCTTGCATTCCCATAGGTGTAGAGATTACTTAAAAATAAAATCTTTTTTGGGGTGTTTGTGTGGCTCAGTCAATTAAGCGTCCAACTTCATTTCAGGTCAGGATCTCACAATTTGTGGGTTCGAGCCCCACATGTGGTTCTGTGCTGACAGCAAGGAGCCTGCTTTGGATCCTCTGTCTCCCTCTCTCTCTGCCCCTTTCCTGCTCGTGCTGTCTCTCTCTCTCTCTCTCTCCAAAATAGATAAACATTTAAAAAATAAAAAGAGAATCTTTTTAAAAAATGCCATAATAAAGACCCTCATACATAAATGTTGCTACATACCCAATTATTTTCTCAGGATAAATTTCTAAAAATAGAACTAGTAAGTTAAAGGGTCTGAGCATTTTCTAAGACTAAAGACATATTTTGCCTGGTTTTGTTCCACTAGGGTTGAGCTTGCGTCTCAGACTTAACTCAGGATTCATGTGAGTTGCCTGCTGACTCTATACCCACCCCTTGCTTTTTCTGTGTCAGCGCCTACACCCGCTCTATCTCCTGTATTTCGTCCTGCTTCCCGACTGGCAACCACATTGCTTGATTTCCGTGTCTCATTACTCTCCCGACTGATTTGTTCGTTGAGTTAAATATTTACGGAGCTCCTACCGTGTGCCAGCAATGGTGCCCGGCGAAGCGAAGTAAACAGCTGTCCAAATGATAACCGAAGGTGGTAAGTGTTCTGAAGGGCGCCGACGGAATGCTAGAATGTAGTAAGAGAATAAATCTTCTCTCCTTCGAGGTACCACTTTGAAGCCGCTAAGATGGTTGTAATGAAAATAAACATGGGAACAGGTGGATGACAGGGAGAAATCAGAAACTTCAAACACTCCTTGTGGGAATGCAGAATGGTACAGCTGCTGCGCAAATGGTCCGGCATTTCCTCAAATGTCTGAACCTAGAGTCGCCACGTGACCCAGTAATTCAACTCCTAGGTATGTTATTAAAGAGAACTGAAGATGTGTGTTCACACAGAGCCCGCTCATGAATGTTCGTAGCAGCATTATTCCTAACAGCCAGAGATTCGAAACAACTCAAGCGTCAACTCAAGAGGTGAATGGGGAAACCAAATGTGGTATATCCATTCAGAGGAATGTTATTCAGCCATAAAAAAGAATGGAGCACCTTGCTCTTCTACAATCCGCTCCCCAAAGGCAAATCATGTTATTATGACTCTTCCGGCGCTTTCTCATCACACTTAGAATGAAATCCAAACTCCTCATCCGAGTTTACCAAGCACTGGATGATCTGGCTCCTACCCGCCTCTCAGACCTATTCTCCGATATGCATTCATTCCCCTGCCCACTTCTTTTTTTTCTGTACTTAAAACATTCCAAGTTCATCTATACTGTAGTGTTTCCTCTGCTTGAAATACTTTCTCTTCTGGTCTTTGACTGGCTCCATTTTATCACGTGGATCTCATCTTAAATGCTCTCTCCTCAGAGCTGGCTTTCTCAGCCGCTCAGTGTAACAAGTCGTGTAGTCCCTTCTCTCCGGACATTCAGTGTCAGCTCTCTGCATGGCCTCAGTGCCATCTGATGTTGTTTCTTCTTTGTTTCTTGTCTGTCTTTCCCACAAAATCTAAGCTCAATGAAATGTAGGGACCTCATCACTTAGAACAGTGCTTGAATGGAGGGCACGTAGGTGGCTCAGTCGGTTAAGCGACTGACTCTCGGTTTCGGCACAAATCACCATCACACGGTTCGTGGGTTCAAGCCCCGTGTCAGGCACTTGGGTCTGCACAGGGCCTGCTTGGATTCTGTCTCTCCTTCTCTCTCTGCTCCTTTCCTCTCTCCCCCCAACAAAAAAATGGGTAAACTTAAAACGATTTTTTTTAATTTTTTTAGTGTTTATTTGTTTTAGAGAGAGAGTGTGAGCAGGGGAGGGGCAGAGAGGGAGAGAGAGAGGGAGACGCAGAATCTGAAGCAGGCTCCAGGCTCTGAGCTGTCAGCACAGAGCCCGACGCGGGGCTCGAATCCACAGACCGCCAGATCATGACCCAAGCTGAAGTTGGACACTCAACCAACTGAGCCCCCCAGCCGGCCCCCAAAATCTTTAAAAATAAAGAACAGTGCTTGAATGAATGAATAAAAGCCTTTCCATGAAAAAGAAAAAAAGGAAGTGCTGACACAGGCCACAACATGGATGAAGCTTGCAAACATGATGCAAAGTGAAAAAAGCCAGATAGAAAAGGCTGTGGCCTGTTGTGATGCCATTTATATGAAATGTTCAGAAGAGGCAAATCCATAGATGAAGCATAGATTGGTGGTTGCCACGGGCTATGGGTGGGAGGATGGGGAATAACCACTTTTTTAAAGTTGATTTACTTATTTTGAGGCGGAGGAGGGGCAGAGGGAGGGAGACAGGGAATCCCTAGCAGGCTCCACACCGCCAGCAAGGAGCCCAGCGCGGGGCTTGGACTCACGAACTGTGAGATGATGACCTGAGCCAAAGTCCTATGCTCAACTACGGAGCCACCCAGGCACCCAGGGAATAACGACTTTTAACGGGTATGAGGGTTTGAGGGGAGGTGAGGAGGTTGTTCTGAAGTTAGATTGTGGTGATGATTGCACAACATTGTGAATACGCTTTAAAAAACACCAAATTGCAGGGTGCCTGGGGGGGCTCAGTCGGTTGAGTGTCCGACTCTTGGTTTGGGCTCAGGTCACGATCTCAGGGTTTGTGATTTTGAGCCCCGCGTTGGGCTTTGTGCTGACGGCACAGAGCCTGCTTGGGATTCTCTCTCTCTCCGTCTCTCTTTGCCCCTCCCCAGCTTGCTCTCTCTCTTAAAAAAGAAATAACTATGAAAAAATTATTTAAATGAAAAAACACTGCATTATACACTTTAAGACGATTAAAACAGGGGATTTTACGTTAATGGAATTACTTGCTTTTGAGGTGAAATTCACCTAACATAAAATCCACTATTTTAAAGTGTACAGTTCAGTGGTATTTAACACATTCCCAAGGAAAGTGAAGGAAACAACACCCACGTGTCATGTCAGGAAAGGATGACTGTCTTCCCATTGCCATTTTACGATGCGCTTGTAATTTTTTTTAGTTTATTTGTTTATTTTAAGAGAGGGGGGCACGCACACACAAGAGGGGCAGAGAGAGAGACAGAATCCCAAGCAGGCATCGTGCTGTCAGCGCAGAGCCCGATGTGGAGCTCGAACTCAGGAACCCTGAGATCATGACCTGAGCTGAAATCAAGAGTCGGACACTCACCTGACTGAGCCACCCAGGCGCCCCTACGACGCACTTTTTAAACAAAGTCTTCCAGGGAAAGATACTATGAAAGATTACCGTGAGGGGCTTCATTTTGCTGACACGTGGTACAAGTTGTAAAGTTATAATATGAGTCCCTTAGGAATTACTTTATGCTGCTATGAATGAAATAAACTTTGGGACACCAAAACTGCAGGGAGCAATCAGAAACAATCAGTCGGGAATAGCACAGCAAATCCAGAAGGACAAGAGCTTTATTACCACGGCTGAGCTGAGCAGGGGTGAAGCAGGAGAGAGAGGCAAATGGAAGGAACAGGGTCAACCAAAGACCAGAAGGAGAGAGACAGAGACAGAGTGTGAGCAGGGGAGGGACAGAGAGAGAGAGGGAGACACAAAGCTGTCAGCACAGAGCCCGACCCGGGCCCCGAACCCACAAACCGAGAGATCGTAACCTGAGCCTAAGGCAGACCCCCAACCGACAAACCACCCAGGCGCTGTCCTTACTCTTTCTTAATATGATCGGCATTTCCGAGGCCACGCTTCCCGTTGCCGTCATCAAATTACGTCAGCTCCTTTGCACTCAGAGACCACCCCTCTTGTATATTCTGATGACCGACCTTTTGCCCAGATCAGGAAAGCTCCATGAAGAATGAGGTTTGTCCGTTCATCCTTCCATCCATGCAGGAAGGTATTATTGAGCAACAATCATATACAAGGCACATGTCACTTAATACACGGAAAACGGAAAAATGGCTAGGTTGATTGCTAGGGCAGAGGGTCACGGCAGCCTTTTCTGTGTGCATTTCCATCGATGGCTAGGCAGAAAGACTTCAAAAAGCAACCAGTTGCATGCAGGGGGCTCAGAGGCCTCCCCTGTGAATTATTTGCAATGATCATTCTCTAGGACGGAAAAAGAAGCCTGGCAAGTTTTTATATTTGTCCTTTAATACCTCTAAGGTGGGGCGCCTGGGTGGTTGAGCATCCGACTTCGGCTTGGGACTGATGGGGTTGCTGAGAACAGGAGTTAATGCAGGTAAAAAGCTTCCACAGCAAGGGCTGGGACACAGTGAGTCCTTAAACATTATTTTGTAATTAAAAAAAAATTTATTTATTTACTTTGAGAGAGAGCACAAGCAGGGGAGGGGCAGAGAGAAAGGGAGAGAAAGAGAATCCCAAGTGGGGATGCAGGGCTCGAACCCACAAACTGTGAGATCATGACCTGAGCCGAAACCAAGAGTCGGTTGCTCAACGTGCTGAGCCACCCAGGTGCCCCTTATTTTGTAATTCTTTAATGTTTATTTATTTTGAGAGAGAGAGAGAGAGAGAGCACGAGCATGAGTGGGGGGAGGGGCAGAGAGAGAGGGTGAGAGAGAATCCCAAGCAGGCTCCGCACTGTCAGCACAGAGCCCCATGCAGGGCTCGAACCCACGGACGGTGAGATCATGACCCGAGTCGAAATCAAGAGTCGGACCCTTAACTGATTGTGCCACCCAGGCACCCTTATTATTGTTATTATTATTAAAATATATACAAATTGACACAGTTTAAATCCACCAGGAATATTTAGTGCTTTCGGCAATGCAGCGTTATTTAAAACTTTATTGTGTGAAGCTATACCACTTTTCTTGGCGATTACCAAATTCTCTGGGGATAAAGAGAAACTTGGATATTTCACTGAGCTAGGTTTTCATGGTGACTGAAACAGGGGGGGAGTTCCAGTGACCACATACGAGTGAAGCGCACAGAATTCTCACGTGAATCATTGCTAATGGGAAAGTTGACTTTTCCTCTGGATTAAGGACAACACGACAGGTTCTAAGAACAGTGGTGGGTTTGCAGAGGATTGTAAGAGCAGGCTGCAGGGGTGCCTGGTGGCCCAGTCGGTTAAGCGTCCAACTCTTGATTTGGGCACAGGTCATGATCTCATGGTTTGTGGGTTCAAGCCCTGCATCGGGCTCTGCACTGAGAGCACAGAGCCTACTTGGGATTCTCTCTCTCTCTCCCTGTCTCTCTCTGCCCCTCCTATGCGTGCGAGCTCGCTCGCTCTCAAAATAAATATATAGACTTAAAAAATAAGAGAAGGCTGCAACCCGAGGGACCCAGAAACAACAGAGACTGGGACCTAAGTAACCACCACCAAAGAAACGGGGATCAGAGCTGTGCGTCATCAGAAGGAAATGGGTAATGGTGCTTGGGTGGGGCTTTATTCTTTCCAGGGGAGATTCAGGCTCAGAATCAGTAATTTGGTGAAATGAAAAGAAAACGTGAAGGGGACTGGATGGAGAGTTCTAGCACTAGAGACAGCACGGGTCACGTTGATGCAAGCATGGCACTCACAGGAGGAGGGCTCGGGGGAGATGGCCTTTTACCCGTTGGCCTTTCTGGGTCTCAGTTTCCCAGCCACGGAATGAAAATTCAATGGAGACCGTCTTCCTCCACAAAGTTAGAAAAGGAGTAAAGGTCAAAGTTCCTTAAAAGAGACATTCACTAGGGGCGTCTGGGTGGCTCAGTCGGTTAAGCGTCCGACTTCGGCTCAGGTCGTGATCTCGCAGTTCGTGAGTTCAAGCCCCGCGTCGGGCTCTGTGCTGACAGCTCAGAGCCTGGAGCCTGTTTCGGATTCTGTGTCTCCCTGTCTCTCTGACCCTCCCCCATTCATGCTCTGTCTCTCTCTGTCTCAAAAATAAATAAACGTTAAAAAAAAAAAAGAGACATTCGCTAAATGTAATTATTGCGTGCGGATATTGTCATGTATTTACTCTTCCACATTAATTTTGGAATCACTTGGCTGATTTCTCGTGAAATTCTTTTGGATTTTTTTGTTGAAACTGAGTTAATGTGTACATCAATTTGGGAAGAATTGACAGAGTTTTAATATTACATCTCTTCTTCTGGGGACAGGACATGCCTCTGCATTTATTCCAGTCTCCCTTTGTGTGCTCCAGGAAAGACTCTCAGGTTTTTGTGTAAAGGTTCCTTACATTTCTAATTTTGTTTATGACTAGACCCTTTACACTCTTTGGTTGCTCTTTGAAATTGGATGTTTTCTCATTATATTTTGTATCTGGGTTATAGAAAAACTATTTTTTAATATTGATTTTAGAACCAGTCACTTAATGAATTTCTCTTATTCTTTCCAACAGCATTTCGGTTGATTGCCATAGAGTTTCTGACTACACAGATAGAGGACCTGAGAAAGAGAGAGAGAAAAGGATAATTTCATCTCTTGGTTTCCAATAATTAAACTCATTTTTTCATTGTCTCTTTGGTTAAAAACTACCAGAACAACATTGAATAATACGGTGAGAGGGTACACATTTTACACGGTTGTTTCAGATGTTTAAAATTTTCTGATTTTATTTTTTCAAGTTTATGTATTTTGAGAGAGAGCGTGCATGCGTGCGCTCGTGAGAGAGACAGAGAGTGAGAGAGAGAGAGAGAGAGGGAGGGAGGGGGAGGGGCAGAGAGAGGGGAACAGAGCGAGAATCCCAAGCAAGCTCCACATTGTCCGCTCAGAGGCAGACGTGAGACTTGAACCCATGAGATCATGACCTGACCCCAAATCAAGAGTCAGATGCTTAACCGACTGAGCCACCCAGACTCTCCTATTTTTTTTTTTTTTTTTATTTTAGAGAGAGAAAGGAAGCAAGTGGGGGAGAGAGGCAGAGAGAGAGAGAGAATCTTAAGCAGTCTCCACCCTCAGTGAGGAGCCAGCCCAGGGCTCGATCCCATGATCCTGGGATCCTGACCTGAGCCCAAACCAAGCGTGGGACACTCAACCGACTGAGCCACACAGGTACCCGTGTTTCAGATTTTTGAATGAATGTCTGTAGAGGTTATGGGTATGATGTTTACTGTTGGTTTCAGAGAGAAAACTTCTAATACATGAAGGAAGATTCCTTCTATTTTTTCTTTACTAGTGGGAAAAAGAAAACACGTGTTAGTTACTAGAGTTCCTGCTTGCAAAGAGTATTTCCCACAAGGCCCCGCATATCTCATTTCGGTCAAAAGCCCTTACATCCACCCCAATTTAGCACACATCGTCGGATTTGTGAATCAGTGATAGTTTGCGTGATCATTAGGACCTGAATACACAAAGCGCCTTTTAAATAAACACGGCGAAAATTAAAGTAAATTCGGGAGAACAGGGATCCCGCGCAAGTGCCACATGTAAGGCATTTTGTCAGACGCTCCCAAGCAGTGTTTCTCAAAGAGGGGTCCACGGTTCACCTGAAGTGCTTGCTGGAAGGTGTAGATTGACGACTGCATCCCAGAGCCACCGAAGGGGACGCTGGGGACGGAGCCACCCTCGCAGCGCGCTCCCCCAGTGATGCTCGTGCACCTTGCGGTTTAAAACCCTGCCGCAAAGATCAGCAGAACTTGAACAAAAGGGAAGCTGAGTGTATTTAAACTTGTCATCACAGAGTGGCGTTAGCTTACCTGTCACGCCGCAGTGAGTCAACCAGTCGACGAAACAGCCTGCCTACAACTCACCCCGTCACCTCGGTCTGGGTGGAATCCTGACCATTTCTAGAAAGTTCTTTAAATGGCCGATTTTTCCAACAGTGCCACAGAGGCTCCAGTATGCCTCCAGAGGAGGCGGAGTTGCGAGAACTCTCTTTTTACAACGTCAAGCCTGGCGGGTCCAGTTCTATCTGTTTTAGCGCCCCGGGGAATATTCTAAGAATAAACGTTTGAAAATGACTGATCTACACCCGTTAGCGACATCTTGATTTTACTGAAGATTTTGATCTTTTTATGTCGGTGCACGTGATTACAACAGTCTTGATTCGAACAAGGTGGACATAGTCCCTTTTGTGTGTTTCTTCCTTTAGATATTGGTCTCAAAAAGTGAAATCTCTTCTATGTCAGGAACCACGACTGCGCATGTCATGTCTAAAATGCTTCTATGAATCCCAGGACATTCTATAGCTGTTCATTATTGTTATTATTCAGAAATTCCCTAAAATTTTTATTTTAAAGGTTTTGAAAAGGGAGGGGGGGAACCCCAGTGAGATAAATATGGGATAATTAGGGGCACCTGGCTGGCTGGGTCGGTAGAGCATGTGACTCTTGATCTCGCGGTTGTAAGTTCAAGCCCCATGCTGGGTGTACAGATCACTCAAAAAAAAAAGGAAAAAGAAAGAAAAGAAAAAAGAAAAAGGTAATGAATGTAGGCTCTGGGCCCAGGACTAGGACAGGAGCTGGATCTCTGGCTAGAGCCTTCTGATCACCTTCTGTTTTTTTGGTGAATATCCTTATTCCCCTCTGGGTCTCAATTCCCTCTCGGTTAAATTGAAGATGCTGGAGCGTGAGATTTACAAGATTCCTTCCGGCTCTAAAAGTTGATGACTTATTTGCATGTCAAAGAATTCAACATAGCCTGCATATCGCAGTATGTCAGGCTCTAGTCACAAATAAGAATAATTTTCTGGTTAATCATCAGGTACAGAATAATGTCCTGTACCGCTAGAGATGAAGACTTATTACAAAATTAACTCAGCACAATTAGTGTTTACTTATGTGTAATTAAAAGCAAATTATTACTTTTTTAATGTTTATTTATTTTTGAGAGAGAGAGAGAGAGAGAGAAAGAGAGCACAAGCGGGAGAGGGGCAGAGCGAGGGAGACACAGACTCCGAAGCAGGCTCCAGGCTCTGAGCTGTCAGCACAGAGCCCGGCACGGGGCTCGAACTCACAAACCATGAGATCATGACCTGAGCCGAAGTCGGACAGAAAAGCAAATTATTTTAAGGGACTCTAAGCTCATCATCATTATTATATTTTTTAAACTAACGCATAATACATTAACTTCCTGTGTTCCATTAAGATCACCAGCTCATTGTGGACAAGGATGCCACATTCAATCAGGCGCGGGATCTCGTTTCTCCACTTCAGGTTTGGGCTCCCTTTCTATTTATTTTTCAGGGCAAGTTTTATTTTTTTCAGGTAGGTCCTTCCTCTCCTCCCACGACCTTAGCAGAGCTGACATTTTCGATGTGTTCTTTTGTACTCCATAATTTCTCACCGGTGCCACCGCTTATAACAAAAAATGAGTTGAGTTATGAACGTTTCACCTCTTTAGCAAACACCGTCAGAGCACACCCTGAAGCCCTAGCAGGTGCTCTAGAGCATTGGAAGCAAAGAAGGAGAGGGGATGGCCGCGGTCCTGAGCAGTCGCCAGCCTTCCTGATGTACCGGAGGAAGGGGAAACCATATCCAGCATCCCGATGTTGCGACAAGGCTGATCCTTGACCAATGCCCATTTTTCCCTTTGAAACAAAATTCCTTAGCAACAGTCTCTTGTGAAATATACATTTGACATTTTAACAATATGGTGTTCATTGGACGCAGAGCCCCGGGAATATCTCCTTGCGGTTGTCAAAACAAATTCAATGACAAGATAAGGAGTGGGTTGAAGTAATTAATACTATTTTGGTGTAAGCATCACTAACAAAGTGGTAAAAGACAAGGGATGAAAACGACAGCCGCTTTATCTAATGATCATATTTCCCCTTCCCCTGCCCCAAATGCTATTCTACTGTTTTATAAAAGAGAGATAAGGGGTAAGGCATCTTAGCAGAAGAAAAAAGTAGGCAGATACAACCTACAGAAGGATTTATCTTCCCTTTGCTTCCATCCCAGTTTCTTCTTTGCCTAGAGATCGTAGCGTAGATGGTATTCCCAGGAGGTTGGGTTCCCCAGGGTTGGGTAAAGTAACATATCTTAAACAACTCTTCACAGCTGACTTCTCCTTTGCATTTGGATGTACCTCGCACTGCGTAAGCCCCTTATAATATATATGGTTCTCTTTGCTTTGCTGGGTTTTTCCCCCCCCTTGTGTTAAAGAGACACTCGATAGCGTCCCACAGGGCTGTGTTTATTTTCACCTCACAGCTCCCCCACTTTTGCGAATGCAAATTAGACACTGCTGTAAGGTTTTTTTGTTTCCTGCTTTGTTGGAAAAGCTTTCACAGTGGCAATATCTGTGATCGCTGGTGTATTAAATGTCAGGCCTCGAATAATTACTCTGCCCTGAGCTGATGGTAAAACAGGGAACTAATTCTTTACTTCTCATCCCGGGCAAGAGAACTGCCCTTAGGATTCAACCCATACTGGTCAAACATGCTCAGACTCAGCCCCGTTGTGTATCTCATGCTACCTCCAAGAAAAAGAAAAGAAAAAAGGAGGAGAAGGAGGAAGAGGAGGAAGAGAGGAAGAAGAAGAAAGAAGGAAGAAAGATGAATTCACAGAACCTAGACTGACTACTACCATTAAAGAGGAAATTACATTCACCATATTTCCATGAAATGGCAAAGAGAACCAAGATAAATGCCAGGATGCATCTTGGATCTTACCGATTTATTAGCTTGTGGCAGAATTTAGGAGAGCAGGAAAAGACGTGACTTGTACCCTTTGGGATCAAGTAAATTTTTTCCAAAATTATTTGTAAAATATTATTTGGCGATTTATTGTGTGCATTTGAAAATGAAAGTAAATTAAAGAATCAGTGGACTTTACATCTTTCTATAATTAAACAAATATTTTTAAGTTTATTTTGAGAGAGAGAGAGAGAGAGAGAGAGCGCGTGCGCATGCACACGCATGAGTGGGAAAGCCGCAGCCAGAAAGGAGACTATCAAGCAGGCTCTGGGCCGTCAGTGCAGAGCTCGTTTCGGGGCTTGAACTCACCAACCTGAGCCAAGATCACTATCAAGAGTCGGATGCCTAACCCACTGCGCCAATCAGCGCCCCCACCCCAACCTGTCTATACTTTTTTATAATGTCTCTACTGTAAGAACGTCGGGATCATTTGTGCATTATAATTTAATTCCTTCTAATTCAAGTGTTTTCGTGTGATCTTTGAAATAAATAACAAAGAGAAGTATCAGTGTTCTTAAGTGGGAAATGGAGTACCAAATACCTCCAATTAAATGTGCAATATGTCAGGAACTGCCAGCCGGCTGCTAACATTTGAGAATTGCGGTTTTCCAAATATATGTAGTTAAGTCGTCTGTTAAAAGGATACGCGAACCTGCACGCTCTTAGGAATACAGATGTCGATACTGGACCATGGGAGGAAGCCTCTGGCGCCCGGACTTCTGGATCTAGGCTTATAAATATGGATGAACAAGGTCAAGGAAACGCAACAGCAGCACGCGGGGGGAGGGGCACCAGCCCACCACCTACCGCTCCGCGGGCAGCTCCCGCTGCACACCTGTGCCCACACCTGCACACACCACGGACACCCGCGTCCACGCCCATGTCCACACCTGCTTCCCCCCGCGTCCCACCCACCCACACCCACACCTGCTCCCACCCGCGCCCCACCCACCCACACGCACATCCACATCTGCACCCACCCCACACACCCACGTCCACGCCCGCATCCGACACCGGCCCACACCGCCTGCAACCGCGGAAACCCGCCCCAGGTGCGTGCGGGGCCTGGACTCCCCTTCTCTCCCCGCCGCAGGGATTCTTGCCGGGCGATCCTGCTGTCAGGTGCCCGGCTGCCTGCCTAACACCATTTTCTTGAACACAGTAAGAGTATATTGTGAAGGCGTAGCCTGTGTGAATGGAAGTTCATGTCAGAGATTCGAGTAAAAGAAGACAGTCCGTGCGCGTCCAGAAGGCTAGAGACCCGTCGGCTCAGCAATTTTCACTGGTACATGCGCAGGGCGGTTCTAAGCTTGGGAATGTAATGGTTTTACAATTGTGGGGCCTGCATTTACCCTGCATCCACTTACGGTTTACCGCACCCACCTTCAGGAAGTTTGACACACGCCTGATGATTTTTTGTTACTCATTTTAGAGAAAAAAGACGCAATGTTAATTTGGAAAAAAAAAAAAAAGACTAAATACGAAAAGGACAAACTACCTCCAAACTCGCGATTACATACAAAGGCTTGATCAGATTCAGTTTCGATTTTTTGACGTAAATACGTCACAGGCTGATCATTTCGTACTGTGTCGCATCAAGGACACATGATACCCGGTGGCTTCTCTTTTGGTGATGACAGTATCTGTTGACAGATACTATCGACTTGATGCTTCATTGTAAAGTCCCCACCACACCCCACCCCCACCCCAGCTGTTCACCTATGGTTTCAGCAGGCCCGTGATGATCGTTTTCTAAATGCTCTATTCATTTGTGGTTGCAATTCATTTGCGGTTGACGACATTTTCATTGCATCATTCCTTCTTCATTTATTAGCAGGATCTCTTCTCCTTGATTATTTGATGACCCTGAGATGCAATCCTTGCAAGAAAGGCAGAATAAATGCTTGCTTCTTTATTTTTACTCATTTATTTTCAGAACAAATGATTGTTTCCTTAACATCCTTGGAAGGCGACCAGTGAGTCCGTTTTTGGAGCATTACTAGGAACCTGTGGATATTATCACACTTGATGGATGCCACTCTGTTGCAGTATTTATTTACTTATTTCTTGGATTCTCAAAATATCCCACCTTTGGCCAGTGCCCCCGTGTCCTTCTAACGCAACCCCAGAAATCTTTGACAGCTCCCTTGCTTCTGCCACAACAAGATGTTCCAGAGGTCAAAGGAACATATTAAATGCCACTGGGGGAAAGCGATCAGCAAAATGTAGAATATGAGACACCGTGCAGGACAAATTATTCTGTTTCTGCAATAATAAATTGATTTGAGGGGGAACGAAGGAAGCGAGAGACCTCTAGATTGGAAAGTCATCAGTTAAATGCAATATCTGGACCTTGTTGGATCTTGACTTAAAAAGAAAAAAAAAAAAGCTGTACAAAAGTAACACGTGAGATAACCAAAGACGTTCTTAGGCGGGCTGGCTTTTGGATGATACTAAGGACTCATCGCTAAAAATCTGAGGTATGGTACTCTGACTGAAGTTATGTTAAGAGACTAAAAGACTAAAAAGAATTCTGTATTTTAGAGATCCGTTACTAAAGTGTTTCTGGATGAAAATATACGATACCTGAAATTTGTGTCAAAATAATCTCGTTGAGGCGGAGAAAGTCAGTGAGATACAGACGGGGTGAGACGGGCCTTGCGTTGATGATGATTGAGGTTGGGTGATGGGTACGTGGGGGTTGCCTGTGTTATTCTCTCTGGTTTTATATCTGTTTGAAAATTGCATAATAAGGGGTTTGCGATTTATGTTAAAATAGAAATCACCCTAGAAGGAAGCCGAGGAGGAACCGATCGTGGCAGAACTACACCAGCTCCAGAAATAAAGTCTTGCCTAATCCAGAAATGTGCTAGCCACCTGCCAGCAGCAGTGGCAGGGCCAGAGGAAAGATCCGGTGACTAAGCCAGGAGAACGGTACTGCCTTCCTATTAGCACTGTGTTGCATGTTTCCTGAGGTGGGCCGCGGGCTTCTGCTGGGTGCTTTGCATGCATTTACCTCATGCAATCCTCACGCTAATTGGGTCAGAGGGGCACTGTGATACCCATTTTGCGAATGGGAAGGCTGAGGTCCAGAGGGCCCACTCACTTGCTGAGCAGCACCGACACGCCTCAGACGGCTCTGTCTGGCTGTGGAGCCCATGCTATGAATACAGCAGCCTGAACAGCTCTCGATAGACGCCAGTCCCGTTCGAAGCGCTTCACGTCTATTAATTCATTTAATATTTACGGCAATAACCCTTGGAGGGTGATGCTGCCGAGATTTCGTGGAGAGGAAGTTGCAAAGCAAGTGCGCCAGACCACACGCCTAGCAAGGGGCAGGGGCCAGACCTGTCTGCCCTTCTCGCACCGGTGGCCCCTCCGCTGCACCGACGGCTGTCCGCCCCGGGTCCTTCCTTCCTGGTTTGGCAAACATCTACTGAGCATGCGCAACAGGCAGTCCGTCTCCCGGGCGCCGGGCCGTGGTGATGAAGGAGTCGTTTTCCCGCCGTCCGGTGGCTAACAGGCCCCAGGTGCCTGCCTCCCCGGGAGCTACCGAGGAGATCATGAGGCGAAGACTCAGAAGCTCAAGCTACCTTGTTGGCACTTCCTTGGTTGACGCCGAATTGGAAGGAGAACGGAAGCAGCAGCCCCGAGAAGGGTTCTCCTGGACCCTAGAGGGGAGCCTCTGGAGGAAGGGGCCCGTGGATCCTCTTGCGTCGCACGATGATCGTCCACGGGGCCAGCTGGTTCCTGTCCCCCAGGACACCATGCCCATTCCTGCACCAGAATGTTCTCTCTCTCCGGCTGGGTTCCGTTCGTCCTTCACCTCCTCTCTGCCTTGGCTCTCAGGGGGCTCCCCTTCTCTGAAATCGTTTATTGGTCACGCTGATCCATTTACGACTTAATTCTCTACGAACCTCAATTGCTACTTACCGTTTCACTGTGTAGTGTCTTGCCTCTACGTTGAAATTGTAAATATTTTCAAGACAGAGACGAGGTCTTATACTTTCATGGATATTCCGCCAGCAAGCCCCAGACCATGGAGGGGGTGCTCACTAAATATTGTTTAAATGAAAAGAGTCTGTGCACGGCAGTGTTTGTTAGATGGCAATGCATAAAATGATTAAGATCACAAGCTTGCTTCCGAGTGATGTGCCTCGAACCAAATGATTTACATTCTGAATGTCTTCGTTTTTTTCTCTAGAATGGAGATGATGATTCCTTCTTTGTGCATGTAGATGCTCAGCACAGTGCCTGGCACAAAACAAAGATTCAATATTTGTCAGACCTAATATTTTTATTATTATTTTAAAAAATTTTAATGTTTATTTCTGAGGGGGGGTGGGGAGACACAGAATCCGAGCTGTCAGCACAGAGCCCGATGCGGGGCTTGAACCCACGAACCGTGAGATCGTGACTTGAGCCAAAGTCTGTCACTTAACCATCTGAGCCACCCAGGTGCCCCTTTTATTATTATTATAATTGCCTAGCAAAGTAAGGTTTTATTAACTAACTATAGCATTTTTTTCCTACATGTGAAGTCAAATCAGAAAGTTGCTTGGTATGCATAGTTTAGTTGGCTGGGGAGGTTGGGGGGTATAGTGGAACAAGAACGGGCACCAAAGGGGTGCTGGGCCAGGGGCTCAGTCGGTTGAGCATCCGACTCTTGATTCCAGCTCAGGTCATGATCTCGGAGTTCATGAGTTCAAGCCCCACATCCGGCCCTGTGCTGACATCAAGGAACCTGCTTGGGATTCTCTCTCTCTCCCTCTCTGTCTGCCCTTCCCCACTGGCTCACTCGCTCTCTCTCTTTCTCTCTCTCTCTCTCAAATTAAATAAATAAACTTAAAAAAATATGTTTAAAAGGAATGGGCACGAAAGCTGGGCCAGAATTCACATCTCACCTTTAACACTGGCTGCGAGACCTTAATATTTATAAGCTTCCATTCGTTCCTTTGAAAGTTGGAAATAATAAAAGGAATCCCATCAGGTTGTTGTATGGTTTAGAAAACAAATACAAAGCACCTAGTCCAGAGTTTAACACAAGATGGATCTTAGGTAAACCATTGTGTTAATATCATCAAGCCTGTAGCGTCCCCTCTCTATGGAGACTATGTCTGTTAAGTAGAAGAGACATTTGTGGTTGTACATTGACCCCGCTTTTCTAGAAAGTTTTAGCCCTCTAGACTAATGGTAATACCTCCGTCCCTCTGAATTCTTGGTATTTAACAATACCACTTACTGTTACATACTCCCAGGACACTTGGTACATGATAGGCGCTTAATGACTTTACATTGAATGACTCGGTAATTTACTTTTTATAGACCCACAAAGATCATCCCCCTTGTGTTGACACATTTATCCTCAGCTCATCAACCCTTAATCTACCAATGACTGAACTCATCCATTACATTTTTGTGCTTCTTAATGTTGTTCTCAGGGGATAACCTTCATACCTGTACTCCTTTGTTCCATCCATTGGTAAGATTTTAGATCAGATAGGAGAGAGAGCATCCCAGGCTGGGTGAATGATGTTTTCGAGGGGGTCAGGGCGTCGAGGAAGACCAAGTGAATAGTGCTTGACTGCAATCAAGAGTGCCAGATGGAAAGAAATTTAGAGATAAGGTAAGATAAGGGAGGGTGGAGACAGATTGTGGAGAGACCTTATGGTCAGGCTGAAGAAGGCGACTTGACATTTTAGGCGATTGGAAAAGCCAGGGGATTGTCTCCATAAGTTACAATGATTTTTAAATTTGATTTTCTACATTACTTTAAAGAGTCAAAAGTTCTATTAGGCTTACCATGGAAATAGTAATCTCATGCCCTACCTCTTGCAACCCCCCGTTCCTCCCCCCAGAGGTAACCATATTTGAGTCCTATACCTGTTTCTTTTGGTTATTTGAATTTATTTGTGTTTTTTTTTTTTTTTGTATGAGAGACGATTCCCAGCCCTTGCTCCATCCCCTTCCCTCAGTCTTCCCAATATATTCACGTCATAATTTATGCTAAATCAATTTTTCCCTTTACATCATTCTGACTGTATACAGTTTGCAGCCAATTAAATTTTCTTTCCTGTACAGTTTTTTGTTTTTCCTAGTGTTAACGATTGCCTCACTGTTTCATTTCCTTAGTTTTCTGCGTACTTACCACTAAGTCAACCCCAAGTGCCCCAATCAAGATACGAATTGCTGAAATACATTCAATAATCTATTAAACTTTTTCTCAACCTGCCATGTGGAACTAAGATCACGGAAGTTCATGTTTTGTCATTTTTCTCCTAGTATTCTGCCAAGGTTATCTTCTTCCAGTACTGAAAAAAACCAACCAACCAAACAAACAGGGGCAATGATTTAATGAACCAGTCATGAAGGGATATTGATTAGGGCAAATACTTTGCCCCTGAATAAAGAAGGTAGGATGGTGAATGTAGGAGCATACAGAAAGACATCAGGATGTTGTTGGCTGCTGAGGCTAACATTAATTTATGTTCCCCAAATAGGGTGGATTCATTTCTACAATATACCTGTTCTTATTCATCTCCTGTGTCCCAGCACATAGGCCATTGTTTGATTCTTAATTGACCATGGATAAACAGCCCTTGGCAATGTCCCTGACACAAAGCAACTCGTCAATATCACTTCTGTATTTGTGTAACACACATCATCTACTCAGAAACTTTGTTTTCATTTTAGCTTCTAGTGACCTTTGTTATGGAAAGCCTTTGTACGCAATTGCTAACTTTTCCAAATATTTTCACGTTCATGATTTTCATTCGATCCTCAGAGCGTCCAAAGAATTAGACTGATTTTGAAGCTTGCTGCGGTGCTTGCTAAGTGGTGTGTAAGTTACCTACTTTCTCATTTTTCTCAAAGAAACTGGGGATCACCTCATGGGACAGTTGTAAGAGTTAAATGAGATAATCTCATTTAGGCCTGGAAATGGCCTCAAAGATCATTTATTTAAGTGAACTGATTTTTCCAGTGGGGGAATTGAGGCCCAGGCACTTTTAAATGAGCCATGGGCATGTTTTGTAGTTTTGTTTGGATTCTTTGGGTCTGGACAATGCTTTTAAGCAAAAAAGGAGTAGTTGCCAAAACAGGTTTGGCCATGTATGAACAGAAAACCCAAATTAGTGGTTTAAATAGAATAAAGGTTTCTCTTCCATGAAAAAGAAAAACTGTGGCCCCTAGGTGGCTCAGTCGGTTAAGCGTCTGACCCTTGATTTCGGCTCAGTTCATGATCTCATGAGTTCGAGCCCTGCATTGGGCTCTGCTCTGAGGGTGCAGAGCCTGCTTGGGATTCTCTCTCTCCCTCATTCTGTCTCTGCCCTTCCCCAGCTCTCCCTCTGTCTCAAAATAAATAAATAAACTTAAAAAAAAAAAGGGGGAAAAGAAAAACTAAAGATAGCAAATTCAAAGTGGTAACTCCAGAGGAAGCAGGAAGCTAGGTACCTATCGTTCTGCTCTATTCTTCCTAACACAGGGCTTCCATCCTCATTACTGTGTTAGGACACAAAGTGGCTGCTGGGGCTCTAGCCATTTGCATTCTGTCAGGAAGGAGGAAGCAGGGAGGGAAGAGGGGCACTTCCCAGCTCAGCTGTCCCAGGGGATCACCTGGACATCCCCATACGAATTCCCCTTTTATCTCATTATCCACCCGACGTGCAAAGGAGATTGGAAAATGTGTTCTTTTATCTGGGAAGCTTGCCGCCTGGGTTAAAGCAGGGTTCTGTTATAAAGAAAAAGGGGGGATGCATTGGGTAGGCAGTTTCTGTCCCAGTTGTCAACATTTTACAGATCAGAATATGTTATGCAGATTTTGGATTTCTCTTATAAAAATTGGAAGATAGAGCTGCGTTTGGGGCCAGGGAGAAGAAAAGTCTCAGCTGGATTGGAAGGGAGAGCCAGAGAGAGTGGGGGAGACCCGGGAAGGCTGGCTGAGGAGAAAGGAGGGAGTGGACATCCTGAGACACGAGGAGTGATGTGGCATTCTGTTCTGATAACATTTGTGTTTTACAATCTAGTGACAGTGTGGAGGATGCGTTAAACAGAAGGAAAGCAGAAAGAACAGGAAGGAAGCTACTGCAGAGATCCAGGCATGAGGTGATGGGGTTCTAGACCAGCAACGGCAATAGAAATGTACTGTAAGCTCTACACGTGATGTTTAATTTCTTAGTAGCTGCATTTAAAAAGGGAAAGAGAATCAGGTGAAATTCACTTTCATAGTAAATTTCACTTTTCCTTCATTTGTTTTTAATTAAAAAAAAATTTAATTTTTAAAGTAAGCTCTACCCCCAATGTGGGGTTCAAACTTACAACCCCGAGATCAAGAGTCACATTCTCGGGGTGCGTGGGTGGCTCAGTCCGTTGAGCGTCTGGCTCTTGATTTCAGTTCAGGTCAGGATCCCATGGTTCTTGGGATTGAGACCCGGGTTGGCTTCCAAGCTAAGTGTGGATCCTGCTTGGGATTCTCCCCCCTCACCTCTCTCTCTCTCTCTCTCTCTCTCAATCTCTCTCTCCCTTTACCCCTCTCCCCTGCCCACTTGCTCTCTCTTTTTCTAAAAAACTAAAAATTAAAAAACCAACTCACATTGGGGCACATGGGTGGCTCAGTCGGTTAAGCGTCCGACTTTGGCTCAGGTCATGATCTCACGATTTGTGGGTTCGAGCCCCGTGTCGGGCTCTGTACTGACAGCTCAGAGCCTGGGGCCTGTTTCAGATTCTGTGTCTCCCTCTCTCTCTGCCCCTCCCCCACTCGCACTCTGCCTCCGTCTCAAAAATAAATAAACATTTAAGACATTTGAAAAAACAAAACAAAACAAAAAAACCAAGTCACATTCTCCACCCACTGAGCCAGCCAGGTGCCCCTGGATTTCACTTCTCTGACATGTTTAAAATATTATTATCTGAATATGTAATTCATATCAAAATTATCCATAAGATAATTCACATTCTTTTTGTACTAAGTCTTTGAAATCCAGTGTATATTTTGCCCTTCCAGCACATCTCAATTCAAACGCCAAATTTTCATCAGAAATACTTGGTGCAGGGGCACCTGGGTGGCTCAGTCAAGGTTAGGCGTCCAACTCCGCTCAGGTCATGATCTCACGGTTCGTGGGTTCGAGCCTCGCATCGGGCTCTGTGCTGACAGCTCAGCCTGGAGCCTGCTTCGGATTCTTTGTCTCCCTCTCTCCCTGCCCCTCCCCTGCTCACATGCACCCTCTCTCCCTCAAAAATAAAAAAATAAACACTAAAAAAGTTATTATTTTTCCAACAACTGAGTTGAGTGTTTTTAAATTTATGTTACCTAACATGAAATAAAGTTAAATATTCACTTCTTGATCACACTTACCTCATTCCAAGTCCCAATAGCCACACGCAGCCAGGGGCTCCCTGCCCTGTTGGGACAGAAGGAAAGGACCCAGTTTGAGACGCATGGTTCGTAAAAGGTGGTCATCAAGAGGAACGCTGCAGACCCCCATCGTCATCACCTCACAAAGCATTAGGCCAAGCATCGCCGTTTGGCACATTCCCTAGACTCGCCGGCTTCTTTGACCTCTCCTGCCCCTTCACCTACATTGCCCTCCCTTTCTTTTTTCACCCAGAAAATGTCTCCGTATCTTTTAAGCCTCCATTCAGAGGTCATCCCTGTGAAATCTACCCCAGGCCCCTCAGGCTTGGTAAGTTGCTCTATCCTATTTTCACACTTTTGTAGATCTGTAATGTTTCTGCGGCAGGGAACCGTGTCTTAATGGTCTTTGAGTCCCTACCACATGGCAGGTGCCTTATAGATTCTCAAGAAAGGTTACTGAGTGAAGAAAACCTTCCGTTTAACCTGCACCTTGTTTCCCTATGGGCACTTGCGTCTGACACATTTTTTAAAATTATTATTAAAAAATTATTAAATTATTAAATTTTAAATTACTTAATTATTTTAATTATTTTAAATAATTATATATTATTTTTATATTAAACAATTATTTAATTATTTAAGTTATTAATTATTAATTATTAAATTATTAAAGAATTATCTCTCATTATTTTTGAGAGGGAGAGAGAGAGAGTGTGTGTGAGTTGGGGAAGGGCAGAGAGAGAGGGAGACACAGAATCCGAAGCAGGCTCCAGGCTCTGAACTGTCCAAACAGAGCCCGCCGCGGGGCTCGAACTCACCAATCATGAGATCATGACCAGAGCTGAAGTCGGACCCTTAACCGACTGAGCCAACTACTTAAAATTTTAAGTGCATATTCCCTTTGATCCTCCCAATTCTACTTTTAGGAATTTTTTGTATAAGAATATTTGCATAAATACATAATCATGTGAGGAACGAGGGTGACCTTTGTATTGTTCATTGTTATTTTGAAAATTTGGAACAGCCCCCACATCCACTGGTATCAGATGATTAAATGAAATGTAATATGTCCACACTGTGGAGTACTATGCAGTTGTTGCAAAGAATAAAATTTCTCTCTGTAAATATAAATATATAGATATATCTTTCTATATATTTAAAAAAATTTTTAATGTAAACTCCAAACTACACATGGGACTTGAACTCACAACCTCAAGATCAAGAGTCATATGCTCTATGACTGAGCCAGCCAGGTACCCCCCACTCTGTTTTTTTTTTTTTTAATTTTTTCTTTAACACTTATTCACTTTTGAGAGACAGAGCACAAGAGGGGGAGGGGCAGAGAGAGAGGGAGACACAGAATCCGAAGCAGGCTCCGAGTTCTGAGCTATCGGCAGAGAGCCCGACGCGGGGCTCGAACTCACGGACCGCGAGATCATGACCTGAGCTGAGGTCAGATGCTTAATCAACTGAGCCACCCAGGTGCCCCTGTTTTTTGTTTTTTTGTTTTTTTTTTTAATGTGGAGAAATATCCATGCTTTATTGCTGAATAAAGAAAGCAAGTTAGAGATAATACTATATTAAAATAAATATGCAAGAATATTACAATGACACTTTTAACTGTGATTATATTTGGGGTATTAGAACTGGGGGACGCATGGGTTTTCACTTACACCAACACGCGTTTCGTTATCGCTTGAGGTTCGTTCAGTGCTCACATATCATACTTATAATATTAAAAGATATTTTTAAATATATAAGGATACCGGGAAAGTAGAGAAACAAGAAAATGTGTCAACAGCAGAAAATCCAGGCTTCGTAGGAAGCAGTAACCCCAAGCCAGGCCTGCCAGAAAACAGTGACTGCTCTGATGGCCTGGTCACCTCATTCTCTCCTCAGGAACGAAGGCCTTTTGCACCCTGCTTTAGCAACATGTCCATAACTACCAAACCATTTTCTTAGATTCTTTTTTTTTTCTTTTAGAGAGGGAGCTTGCATGAGGGGAGGAGAGGGGCAGAGGGAGATGCTCTTAAGCAGGCTGCACACTCAGCTCGTAGCCTGTGACCCTGGGATCGTGACCTGAGCCAAAATCAAGAGTCAGACGCTCAACCGAGTCACCCAGGTGCCCTCCTTGGACTCACTTTCTAATGCCTTCTCTCCAGTTTACATAACAAATTCCCCGAGAGAAAGGATCTGATTAGGTTGGCTGATCACGTTCACCTGGGTGACTCCTGTTGGGTGAGATTCTTTTGCCAGGCCACCTCCTGGTCCTGTATTCTCCCTTTATAGCTCACTGGCTTTGGCGAGAGCCGCCGCACAATCAGTCATGGCCAAGCTTGCAGAGCTATATGACACAAAGCAAGGCAACGTGCGTAAAGATCGCCCACATTTTAGAAGAAGAGTACGGGTAAGACAGAAGCAGCATCACACGGACCACCCACCGTCCTCTCCCTTTGGTCTGATGCAACCAAAGACAGAGAGGTTAAACAGAATCAATAGTCATCCAACAGCGTGTCACGTCGTTAAGAAAGCGAGCCAACAACCCGTTTTGAAGATGTCCTCGTCAGTGAGGAGGAAGCTCGTCTTCGCCAGATATTCCTGGTGGGTCAGTTTGTGTTCCCTGGACCATGAGTTTGCACTGCACGTGCTTACGATCAACAGATTCCAGAAGCAACCTTTCTGCACTACTTGAAGTTTTCTTTTTTTTTTTTTTTTAATTTTTTAATGGTTATTCGTTTTTGAGAGAGAGAGCGTGCGCGTGTGGGGGAAGGGCAGAGAGAGAGAGAGAGGCTCAGAATCCGAAGCAGGCTCCAGGCTCTGAGCTGTCGGCACAGAGCCTAGCACGGGGCTTGAACTCATGGACCATGAGATCATGACCTGAGCCGAAGTCGGACGCTCAACCGACTGAGCCACCCAGGCGCCCCTGAAGTTTCCTTTTCATTCAAAGATTAATTGGTTGATGAAAGGTAAGCAAAGAAAGAAAAGGAAAGGAAAAGAAAAAAGAAAAGGAAACCCAAAAATCAGTGTTACTGCTTCTGAAGGAATGACAAAAGTCATGCTGTTTGCAGGGATGAAAATGCAGAATTTTATAGAATCTGGGATTCCTGTAATGCTGTATTCTTGAAATATTTCAAAGCCCAGTCTGAGCATCTATATTTAAACCTTAAAAGGCAGGTCATTCAAACCCTCCAGGATAAGGGAAAGAAGGCAAAAGAATAGATGTGTCCCAAAAGGCTGTAGGGACGAACACTTTCTTCATTATATTTCATCTAAAAGTAGACATCTTCAGGCCACTAGTATATTGTTAGTCTTTTCTTGCCGGCGAAAGGGCCATCTGTCTTTGAAAACCGATATAAAGTCTATTTGTATGTATGGTACTCGTGAGCGGGGTAAAAGCCATACGAAAGGCGACCTGTGACATCAGGTTTCTATGCCTCGAAGCAGGAAGACCAATTCACCAAGGTGTTTTCTGGTCCGACTGTTGGGTCAGTGAAGTTTTATTATTATACAATGTCTGTCGCATATTTTTCATCCCTCGTGTAGCCCTCACGGTGTCTAATGACGATTTCAATTTGTATTAAACAACCGAGTATGGAATGTCTGTCTTGTGCCAAACACAGTGGAAGGTGCTGGGATGCCAGAGTAAGAAAGATCCGTTTGCTGGCCTGACATTACTCCTATCTAGCAGGGAAAGCGCATAGCCAACTATAATGCAATAGAACGCGTGCTCGATGCAGAGGTCAACTGGTGGTGTCTTAAGTTTTTGTTTACTTATTTTGAGAGAGAGAGCATGCAGGGGAGGGGCAGAGAGGAAGGGAAAGAGAGAACCCCAAGCAGGCTCTACACTGCCAGCGCGGAGCCTGATGCAGGGGTTGAACTCATGAACCTCGAGATCATGACCTGAGTCGAAATCAAGAGTCAGACCACCAAGGTGCCCCTACATTGGTTGTGTGTTAGGGTCACATAGAAATGAGAGAGACGCTTAAGCTGGGTCTCTGAAGAATGAGTAGGGTTTTGTGCTAGGTGGAAAAGCAATGCATGACAGTGGAAAAGCAATGCGTGACGGCAAAATCCACTGACTGTAAGCTTTCGAGTCAGGAGACCTGAGTCCTAACTTCAGAGACCCTGGGCCATTTCATAAGTAACAGCTGACCCTCATTTAGTGAGCGCCGTGTGTCTGGCAATGTTCCAAGGGTTTTAAATAAGTGGGCTTCTTTAGTTCCCAAAACAAGCCTGGCAGATAAGACGCTATTATTATCTCCTTTTAAAAAATGAGGAACCTGTAGAAGTTAAATAAATTGCTCATAATTACACAGCAAAATAAGCGGCGAATTAAAACCCAGGAGACTGGCTACAGCTGTCCATCACTGACACAAAGGTCTCAAATGAGTTTTTGCCGGAATGTTGCACAAAGGTTCCTTATTATCTAATGCGAGGAAGAGGGCTTTTCAGGTGAAGGGGACACTAGGAGCAGAAGCCACAAGATTTTAAAGCGTTTAGGAATTCCTTTCGGCTGCAGATCTGGGGGCGGGGGGGAGAGGGCGGAGGCAGGCAGGCTGGGGGCTGCAATATCACCAGACGGGAAGCTAGAAGGTTATACTGATGTCAGAGTACAAAGTGCTTCATTGAGCTCTCGTCTCTTGGACTTCATCTCTAGACCACACAGCACTGGTAAATACTTTGGAGCAGGGGGGTGACTCAATCAGGGGCCCATCGGGAGGCTGACCGCTTGGTGCAGGGACACAGCAGAGGCCTGTGGGCGGTAGTCATGGCAGGGCCCAGCACGGGTGGCCGGAGACACATTTCGGAAGGAGATCCGAGCCCCGTCCCACAAAGGCAAGGGTAGCTCTCCTCAGACAGTCACGGAGGGCGGGTCAACCAGCCACCCCGGGGCTGCAGGACAGGGGTTTGGAATCCATGTACTTCCGGGTAAACCTGGCTTGTTTACCAGGATGTTTTGGGTTTTTTTAACTTAAAAAATTTTTTTTGCTTTAATGTTTATTTGTTTATTTATCTATTTATTAAAATTTTTTCTTGGGGCGCCTGGGTGGCTCAGTCGGTTGAGCGTCCAACTTCAGCTCAGGTCAGGATCTAGCAGTTGGTGAGTTCAGGCCCCGCGTCGGGCTCTGTGCTGGCAGCTCGGAGCCTGGAGCCTGCTTCGGAGTCTGCGTCTCCCTCTTTCTCTGCCCCTTCCCCGCTCACGCTCTGTCTCTCAAACATGAATAAACATTAAAAAAATTTTAAAAGAAAAATTGTTTTTCTTTAACATTTACTCATGTTTTTTTTAATGTTTATTCATGTTTGAGAGACAGAGCGTGAGCGGGGAAGGGGCAGAGAAAGAGAGGGAGACACAGAGTCTGAAGCAGGCTCCAGGCTCCGAGCTGTCAGCACAGAGCCCAACACGGGGCTCGAACTCACGGACAGTGAGGTCCTGACCTGAGCCGAAGTCGGACGCCCAACTGACTGAGCCACCCAGGCGCCCCTCTACAGAGACTGTTGAAAGTTGGTTTTGGTTTCGTTTGGTTCTTAATCCAACACAGAACGTTGCTTTATTCGTGACCGTATGTTGCCTTGCGCCTTTCACAAGCCGGTGACAGTGCTTACGGTGAGCTCGTGGCTAGAGGCGGCCTGGAAGTGAGGAGAGGATTGGCCTGAGTCACGCACAGAGACCTCAATTTCCAGAGGAGTCTGGTGGGAAGAGAGTCCACTGATGGTCAAGGGTAATCGCGTGTCCGCTGTGCCCAGAATGCTAGAGAAGGGACCTACGCACAGAGGAACAAGGTCAGCTTCTTCGTCGGCCGACGGGTCGGAAAGGGAACACCGGGAAAAGTAGTGTAAGTAGCATATCAACCAATGGGATGAAAAAACGAGCACTGCGGTGCAGACTGGACGTAGGGAAGCAGCCGTGTCTGCCGCGTGTGGCCCCCGTACGTGCGCACTGGCCTATGCTGCACGGAGCTTGAGCGGCCTTGACGGAAGCGCCGGATATCCCAGGTGTGTTTGGCCTAGTTCTCATATTCCGAAAACACGGTGGCCGAAGAGAAAGAAAAAGACAGTGTCACTCAGAAGCTCGGAATTTGGGGGGCACCTGGGTGGCTCAGTCAAGTGTCCAACTTCGGCTCAGGTTATGATCTCATGGATCGCGGGTTCGAGCCCCGCGTCGGGCTCTGTGCCGACGGCTCGGAGCCTGGAGCCGGCTTCGGATTCTGCGTCTCCCTCTCTCTCTGCCCCTGCCCTGCTCGTGCTCCGTCTCTCTCTGTCTCTCAAAAATAAATAAACATTGAAAAAAAAATGTATTAAAAAAAAAAAGAAGCTCTGATCTTGCGAAGGTCTCTCTACAGCCCTGTGATTCCATTCTGCCTCTCCAGGCGCCATGGCTGTTCCCTCACAGAGAGCTCTTCCTCCACCGTATGACCCCATGGGCAATGGGATAGTGTCATTCTGAGCGCGCTCATCCCTGGGATTGCCCCCATAAACCTAACGGAAGTTCTAGAGATGCCCCATCAGTGATGCGGCATTTGCCACCAGGGGAAGGGTGCCGGCCAGGCCAGGCAAGACCAGGACTCCAGGTAGCACTGGGCAGACTCCCAGGAAGGGAACTGACCCATCAACGCCCCAGGAAGCTGGGGCAGGCGGGTTCCCTCCCTCCACCCCACACCGTAATATTCCAAGTAGTTCTAAGGGCTTCCAGAAGCTGCCGGAGCAGAGTGGAGGGAGGGCCTGGCGTTTTCTGGGGAGGTTGGTTCGCTTTGAGTCAGAGCCATCCAATGGGAATATAGCACAAACCACGCAGGTGATTAACCAAAATTTAGCAGCCCCGTTATAAAAAGTGAAAAGAAACAGGTGAAAATATTACGTGGAATATTACATCTCGGCATGTAATCAATGTAAACGTGTATTAACGAGGTATTTTACACGGTTCCTTTGTATCTGTATTCAGATTCCAGGGTGTATTTTCTGCTCACACCTCAGTTTGGAATGGCTGCATTTGAAATGTTCAATAGCCACGTGTGGACATGCACAGGTCTAGACACCTACACTTGGGGCAGCCAGCGTAAAGCACCAGAAGCGTTTTGTCTGGTTTCCCAGGGCCAGGGGCCGGACTCTTCTCTTCCCCATGTCTCACTCAGCTTAGGGGGTTTCTGTACTGAGGACGGGACTGCCTCCCTGTCCGGTGGTTCCCTTCCACTCAGCATTTACCAAAGTCTGAAAACTTCCTTGAGAGACTGAGTGTGATTTTTTTTTTTCCTTTTGCAGATTTAGGACATCCAGGCCCTTCGGCACGGAGGGCAAAGTAGGGGCCCTCTTGCTCTGGTCTGAGGCTGGTACTGGAGTGCGGTAACATTATTTCAACTCCTGGATCAAGCAAAGCCAAAATCCAGCACTACCTATAGACATTTGAGTTATGTGTGTCCTCTCTTCTGCTTGAGGCTGTTTATGAAGGGTTTTCTGTCAAGCACAACTGAAAGAGTCCTAGCTGATATAAGGTTAACACTTCCTTTCAAATATCTGGAGCTGAATAATCCTCAAGGGACCCGTCAATGCCTCTCTGTTCTTGGGGCTGTGCAAACAAGTTACTTTCCAAAATGTCAACTGTCTTACGGGTTTCTCTAATTGCAGGTAAAGAGACAAGTTGGGCCACATCAGACAGGTGCTCCCAAGCTTGCTCAGCCTTTCAGGCAAACACATATGTTACTGACATTCTGATTTTCACAACATCCTTCGCTTATTTCAGATGCATGGGAAGCCCATAAAATAATTCCTCAGAAGCATCGGCAAAAAAACCAAAATCTTAGCAATATGAGAATTCCTGAACAGAAGGGCATATTACTATTTTTTTAAAGTTTATTTATTTTGAGAGAGAGAAAGAAAAGAGAGCAAGTGTCGGGGGGGGGAGCAGAGAGAGAGAGAGAGAGAGGGAGAGAGAGAGAGAGAGAGAGAGAGAATCCCAAGCAGGCTCCATGCTGTCAGCACACAGCACATGGAACCCAACTTGGGGCTTGGTCCCATGAACTGTGAGATCATGACCTGAGCCACTATCAAGAGTTGGACCCTTCACCGACTTATACACTCAGGTGCCCCAGTATATTCGTATTATTTTTTTAATGGGATGTTTCTATACACTAACAATGAACAATCAAAAAAGGAAATGAAAAACAATCTATTTACAGTAGCCTCAAAAAGATTAAAATATTTAGGAGTATCACAGTGTTAAGATGTCAGTATTACCCAAAGAAATCTAGAGATTCAATGCAAATCCCACTCAAAATCTCAATGACTTTTTTTCCCAGAAATAGAGAAAATCCTAAAATTTGTATGGAATCCCAAGGGACTCTGAATAGTCCAAATAATTTTGAAAGAGAAGAACAAAATTTTTGAGGACTCAACTTCCTCATTTCAAAACATATTACAAAGCTACATAGTACACTTCAAAACAGTGCGGTACTGGCCTAAGGACAAACATAGAGGCCAACGGAATAGAACATAGAGCCCAGAAATAAATGCTTACATATATGGTCAAATGGGGAAAGGACATTCTCTTCAACAACTGGTGTTGGGAAACTTTGGGTGTCCATCGAGGAATGAATGAACTTGGAATCTTATCTCATTCTCCATACAGTAATTAAATAAAAATGGAATAAAGACCCCCAAACTAAACTCGACGAAGGCATTTGGGAAAACTTGAAGACACTAGGTTTGGCAATGATTTCTTGGATGACACAAGCAGAGGCCAACAATAGCACAAATTAACAAATTAGATGACATCAGACTTAAAAATTTCTGTGCATCGGAGGACAGAATCAATGGGGTGAAAAAGGCAGCCTACCGAATGGGAGAAAATACTTGCAAGTCATATATCAGATAAGGGGCTAATATTCAGAATATATGAAGGACTCCTACAACTCAACCACAAAAAAAATCGAGTAATTCGATTTAAAAATGGGCAATGGCAGGGTGCCTGGGTGGCTCAGCCAGTTAAGCGTCCCACTCTTGATTTTGTCTCATTCAGGTCACGATCTCACAGTTTGTGAGATTGAGCCCCTTGTCGGGCTCTGCGCTGCCAGCGAGTAACCTACTTGCGATTCTCTCTCTCCCTCTCTCTGCCCCCTTCCCTGCTTGCGTGCTCGCGCTCTCTGTCAAAATAAATAAAAAATGGGCAATAGGCTTGAATAGACATTTCTGCAAAGGTGATATACAACTAGCCAACAAGCACATGAGAAGGTGGTCAACACCACTAATCGTCAGAGAGTTGTAAGTCAAAACCACAATGAGATACCAACTCTACTCACTGTAATGGCTACCATCAAAAAATTAGAAAATTGTAAGCGTTGGGGGATATGGAAAATTGGATCCCTGTGCAGTGTTGGTGGGGTTGTGAAATGGTGCAACCAGCATGAAAGACAATACAACGGTTCTTTGAAAAATTATAAATAAAATGACCATATCCAGGAATCCCACTTCTAGGTATATATCCACAAGCCTCAAAAGCAGGGTCTCAAAGAAGTATTTCCACCCCACGTTCATAGCAGCATTATTCGCAACGGCCAAGAGGCGGAAGCAACCCAAATGTCCACTAATGGATGAACACACGAAATTAGCATATTATTTAGCCTGTAATGTAGGGGATTTAGCCTCAATGTAGGGGATATTACTTAGCCTTAAAAAGGAGGGAAATCCCGTCACATGCTATAACATGGATAAACCTTGAGACATCATGCTAAGTGAAATAAGCCAGTCACACAATGACAAGTACTCTATGACTCCACTCGTATGAGGTGTCAAAAGTAGTCACACCCATGGGAACAGAAAGTGGAATGGTGGTTTCCAGGGGCTGGAGGGGGAGACGGTGGGGGGCGGGGGTCGGGGGGGTGGAGAAGAGCAGTTGTTTCATGATTATAGAGTTTCATTTCTACAAGGTGCAGAAGTTTGGGAGATCTGTTTCACAATAATGCGAACATAACACTACTGAACTGCACACTTAAAGGTTAAGATGGTAAATTTTTTAAAAAAGAGATGTAGTCTGGCTCTCTTCCTATCTCAATGCACCTATGGTTGGTTCATTAATACACATATTCTTTTTTTTCAATTTTTTTAGTTTATTTATTTATTCTGAGAGAGAGAGAGAGAGAGAGAGAGAGTGAGCATGAGTGGGGGAGGGGCAGAGAGAGAGGGAGAGAGAGAGAGAGAGAGAGAGAGAGAGAATCCCAAGCAGGCTCCGCGCTGTCAGCTCAGAGCCCGAAGCGGGCCTCAAACTCACCAACCATGAGATCATGACCTGACTGGAAACTTTTTAATATTTTTATCGTAAGTGTACTTAGAGGTACTTATAAGAAGACTTCTTATGTCCCAATTGGTTTGCTTGAACCAAACTCCAAGCAAGATGCACACATTACATCTGGGGGTTATAGCTCTTCAGTTTCTTTCGGTTAAGAGTGATCTCCTTCCTTCCTCCGTGACTCTTTTTTCAATGCCATTGACAGATGGAAGACGCTGGTCTAGTCTGTCTGGTACAACGTCCCACATTTGGGATTTGCCTGTTGGCTTCCTTCTCCTGGCATTTAACTCCTTGTCCCATTGCCTCTCCTGCTCTCTCCCTCCTTCCCCCCCCCCCCATTTCCTGTCAGTGAACGCTAGCTCTAGAAGCTTCATTAGATTCAGGTTCAGTTTCTTTGGCGAGATTTCATATTAGGGTGGTATAGCCATTGGCAATTTAATAAAAGTTCCTACAAAATCAAGCAATGTTGGCATCTCTCCTAAAGACGCCCTGTCATGGGGCATAAAAACTCCAAAGTCCAGCCACTAGCTTCAACCATTTTTTCTGCTCTTGCTTGTGTTGGCCAGCATTGATTGCCTATTTTTGTCATTGTCTAAAGCAGAGAAAACAACCCAAGGGCCTCCCTGACTATGGAACGTGTTGGGAATGAGTAGGTACATACCCTTCGGGTTCTTGGTTGCAAGCCACAGAAATGAACTCTGCCCACCTTATGAAAAAAAGTATTGCGTTAGGGGCACCTGGGTGGCTCAGTTGGTTAAGCGTCCAACTTCGGCTCAGGTCATGATCTCACGGTTCGTGGGTTTAAGCCCCGTGTCGGGCTCTGTGCTGACAGCTCGGATCCTGGAGCCTCCTTCGGATTCTGGGTCTCCCTCTCTCTCTCTCTGCCCCTCTCCTGCTCACGCTGTCTCTCTCTCTCAAAAATAAATAAACATTAAAAATTTTTTTAAAAAGTACTGCATTAAAAGGATATAGGATGGATTATAGAATCTCTAGGTAAGCCAGAGAACCGGGCTCAGAAAAAGGATAGAAGTATCAGGAAGCTAGGCAGAAGCACCCATAACCAAAGTCACCCCATAGGATCCTGTTGGATGGGAGGCCTACCACCAGCATCAGACGTTCCTGCCACCTTCTGTCCCTAGACCTTGCTCAATGGATGGTTCTCCACCGTCTCTCTACCTTCGCATCACTTGCTCAAGATTCAGAGTTCTGGGCGGGGGCAACTAATTTGCCATCTTGGTTCACACATCCACTTCCTGCTCTCAGAGTTTTGGAAGAGGGGGTATCTGGATGCTTCGGCATCTGTAGTGGAATCCCTGGTCTTCCCTTACCACTTACAAAATGGGAGATCAATCCTAATTGGAAACCGTGTAGCCAAAAACCCTAACAAATATCCATTGTCCAGAATGAATTGGATTACTGATGAGATCTGTTCAAAGGACAGGTGAATAGGAATCACACAGAGGAGAAGGAAGGTTTTCAAACATAACCGTAGTCAAGGGTTTCGGCCAAACAGCCACATCTGATGACCTGTGATGGTTGTCACCTTGTGGCATGCGGTCAGAATCACCTGGAGGGCTTGTTGAACCACGGAACGTGGGGCCCCACCTCCGCAGTTTCTGATTCCGTAGATCTGGGAAGGGGTCCAACAGCTTTCTATTTCTGGCAGGATTGTGGACAATGCTGGTGCTGCTGGGCTTGAGTCTATACCCTGAAAACCACTAGGTTAGGTTCCAGATCAATAACTCTATGTTATGTTCTCACTCAGATAATGTGTGTAAGTGATAATCTGTGATTCAAGCTTCAGAAGGATTCTTCACATCGTGACTCTGTGGTCCAGCATTAGCCTGTAAATCTGATTTCTTTCCCATACACTGTTCAGGTTCTCAAACTTGACTTCCCCGCATTATTTGTCTCTGGCCTAAAATCCCTGGTTCCATCACTATTCTTCATGTGTCACGGGCTTAATTCTTCTCAGCACCCTGGTCACCTTCCTATGGATTCTTTTCAGATCCCTACTGTTCCTGTTAACGTGAGGGACCCAGAGTTTGAAACCTATTCCAGATGGAGTTTGACTACTGTAGGGCAAACACAAGAAATACCCTCCCTTACATTGTTCCCTAATTGTCTATTAATTTCCTTCACAAGCTGAATCATATGATTAGCCTCATTTTGATAGTTTTAGCCATGAAAGTACAAGCCAAACTTCCTTCCTTCCTTCCTTTTCCTTCCTTCCTTCCTTCCTTCCTTCCTTCCTTCCTTCCTTCTCTTCTCCCCTCCCCTCCTCTCCTCTCTTCTCCTTTCCCCTCCCCTCCCCTCCTCTCCTCTCTTCTCCTCTTCTCTTCCTTCCTTCCACACTTCTTAGTGCCCATATCCTCTCATTGTAAAATTGATCATGAAAGTCTGAGTCTAGGATTTAACATTCATCCATATCAAATTTTATTGTTTGAGACTTGACCTATCATATTTCCCTGTTATGATACTTTAATCTTAAATTACCAGGGCGCCTGGGTGGTTTAGTCGGTGAAGCATCCGATTTCAGCTCAGGTCATGATCTTGAAGTTCATGGGTTCGAGCCCCATGTCGGTCTCTGTGCTGACAGCTCGGAGCCTGGAGCCCGCTTCTGATTCTGGGTCTCCCTCTCTCTGCCCCTCCCCCGCTCATCTCTATCTCTTTCAAAAATAAACATTAAAAAAATTTAATCTGAAATTACCTGTTTGATATAATTATTGTGATTTGAAACTTTGTGACAGCTAAAGATATGATCAGCATAGTACAAATATTCATTCATTCATTTATTCAGTAGGTGTTTACATGTTCTATTATATTACCGTTGCCGCTCTCGTCCCAAGCATTAATAAGATGTTGATCAGAACAGGGCCAAGGATAGAGCTCTATTGCACATACTCCCAGGAATACATTGGCCGCTAATCCACCCTTTGAAGGTTACCGTGATTGTATCCATTATCACTTTACCTAAATCTATTTCCACCTAGTTTCCCCGACGATAATTTGTTTACGAATGTGTCTTCAGGTTTCTGGCACATACCTTGATGAAATGAGATCCATGCTGTCAAGCAAGGAGACTCGGAGACCAGGAGATTCTGTGTTTCGAACGATGTTGTGGTCCATGACTTGGGTCGTTAGAGCGAGGTGTGTGCCCCAGGTTTGCGCTTACTACGATGAATCGTTGGCAGGGTGCGCCGGTTCTCAGAGCCTCGGTTGCCTCATCTCAAAAAAGGGAAACAAAGCCAAACTTGCAAGGTTGTTATGAGGATGAGATATAATATATTGAAAGCATCTAGTACGCACTACTCTTTTGAATGTGGTGTGTGAAAAAAATCATAGGAAGAGAAGGATTTCCAGGGAGGGGAAATCCGATTTTGTTCAAATCCTATCTAAATTCAGGAAAAGGGGGCGCGTGGGTAGCTCAGTTGGTTAAGCATCCTACTTCGGCTCAGGTCATGATCTCATGGTTTGTGAGTTCGAGCCCTGCGTCGGGCTCTGTGATGACAGCTCAGAGTCTGAAGCCTGCTTTGGAATCTGTGTCTCCCTTTCTCTCCGCCCCTCCCCTGCTCGTGCTCCGTCTGTCTGTCTGTCTGTCTCTCTCTCACACAAATAAATAAATATTAAAAAAAATTTTTTATCAGGAAAGCTTTGATTCAGGGATTTGTAAATCAGAGAATTAAGCAGCATAGACAAAAATGATTATCAAATAATTTTTAAAATTTTACTATGATCTTTAACTTCAGTGAACTGGTTTCCTACTTAGTTAAAATATACAATACGGTCATGTGGTTATTTCTCTCCTAATCTGTGGCAAGGTTTGAACCACTATTATTTCTGTATTACTATGCAGTAGAAGACCTTCCCAAGGCTCAGAGAGAAGAAGCAAATTTTATTTTCTCTGGGTTTCGCATGTAAAATAAGGACTTTGTATAGGATTTTGGAAGGATTATATGCCATGACATTTCCCTGGTTATTCTAAAAGGAAGGTAACATTAATTAAATAATACAAATATTTGCATGAGGCTTTGAAAAAGAACACAAACAAAAAAACCTGGTAACTATATCTAGAGAGGGATTTTAGGCTGGTGGAAGGCAGGGAGGAGGGAGACTTTCTTTTCATTATACAGTCTTTGTGTACCTTTTGAATTTTGTACTGCAGGCATATATTACTGATTCAAAAAAATAGTTAATCCTTTGTAAGTAGTGGAAAAAGAATTTTAAATAACCTTATCCTTTTCACTGAAAGCTTCTTTTTGTAAAATCTCAAAGCTTGATAACAAAGAAACCAAACTAAATTCCCTGAAAAGTCCCATTAAAGTCTGATAATGTATATGAGTTAAACCAGTTAAATGAACCACATTAAAATAGATTTACTTTATAACTTCTAAACACTGCCTCCCAGCCATTCCAATTAACAACAAATTGTCTCTAAAAAGATGCCTGACCCATTTGCAAAAACTTTACTGAAAACATCGAATTTTTAAATGCGGACAGCTTAAAAATTTTTTTTAATGTTTATTTTTGAGAGAGAAAGACAGACAGACAGAGTGTGAGCGAGGGAGGAGCAGAGAGGGAGACACAGAATCCAAAGCAGTTTCCGGGCTCTAAGCTGTCAGCACAGAGCCTGACACGGGGCTTGAACTCACGGACCTCAAGATCGATCATGACCTGGGCTGATGTCTGAAGCTCAACCGACTGAGCCACCCAGGTGCCCCTAAACACGGACACTTTTAAAGTATAAGGAACAGGATAGTATGCTCAATTTAGATGTTGAAGTATCAAGATCTGTGTTTTCAAAATATTTTGGACAACTGTATAACTTTTATATAGAAGACATTTTTATGGTTATATATTTGATTTTTGCTAACAAGATTGTATTCTCTGAACAGTCAACAATTTGCATAAATCCTGACTGCCTGTTTGAGGCAAATAAAATAAGAGTTTTACAAAGAAAATTGTGCACAACAGAGAGAGATTAAAACCATCTCTGGGAGTCTGGCTAGCTCAGTCGGTGGGGCATACAATTCTTGGCCTTGTGGTTGTGAGTTTAAGCCCCACATTGGGTGTAGAGGTTACTTAAAAATAATATCTTGGGGTGCCTGGATGGCTCAGTCAGCTAAGCATCAGGCTTCGGCTCAGGTCATGATCTTGCGGTTTGTGGGTTCGAGCCCCGCGTCGGGCTCTGTGCTGACAGCTCGGAGCCTGGAGCCTGCTTCGGATTCTGTGTCTCCTCTCTCTCTGCCCCCCGCCTGCTCATGCTTTGTCTCTCAAAAATGAATAAATGTTAAAAATTTAAAAAAAAATTAAATCCGAAAAAAATCAACTATCTCCAAGGATGACTTAGATCATAGAGCTTTATAACAAAAAATGAGAGCCCTTCGGTTTGTGAAATTTCATGCAAAAATACTTGTTTAGAAAATGTTTCCGTCTTTAGGTATGAGCCAGCATCATGGAAATATTCTTTGCCTCAGCTACTGCTGTGATACAGACGCTCTGACAGTGCCCCGTATTAGCTGATTTGGCAAATGCCAGGAAAATGAAAACCCAAATCCTTGCGCTTAAGGAGTGAATAAATACCCAAGGATATAATAACTGCTTGAGAAAGTCCGTAAAGACCTGCAAAGCACTAGGACCAAACAATCAAAATTACATCCAGCAAGTATTCTTATAAGTACAGTGGATATTTAGTGTGAGAGGACTCATCATTTTTTTGGTTTGTTCAGATGACCAGAAGGAAATGCTTTGTTTCTTGAAATCATCATATAAGAGAGTCTACTTTTATTTTTATTTTATTTTTTAAAGATTTTATTATTCTATTAAACATTTTTAACATTTGTTTATTTTTGAGAGAGAGAGAGAAAGAGACAGAGCATGAGCGGGGGATGGGCAGAGAGAGAGGGAGACACAGAATCCGAAGCAGGCCCCGGGCTCCGAGCTGTCGGCCCAGAGCCTGACGCGGGGCTCGAACCCGCCAACCTTGAAATCACGCTCTGAGCCGGAGTCACATGCTTAACCAACCAGGCCACCTGGCGCCCCAAAGATTTTATTTTTAAGTAATCCCTACACCCAACGTCGGTCTCAAACTCACAACCTGGAGCTCAAGAGTCCCATGTTCCACCGACTCAGCCAGCCAGGCGCCCCCAAAGAGTTTGCTTTTAAACTAATAGAGATTTAATGCTGAGCAAACAGAGCAGAAGGAAAATCTTCTTCCTCGTTTACCTGGTGTAATGGTATTATCTCCCTTGTGAAGTTCCTGGCACCGTGGTAGGTTCTTGGTACATGTAAGACCTCTTCCCTCCCTCCTGGTTAACCTCAGCAGCCGGGGTCTCCTAATTCCTCCCTCAAACTAGAGCGACTACGTCAGTGTCTCCTAACAGGCCAGTCCACTAGCAGACCGCACAGGAGGCCACTCGTAAGGAGTCCCTTGAACAGCAGTAGGCAGGCAGACCAAGGCTGTTATCTCTGCTGTCCTCGAGGGGGAACTCAGGGTCGCAGGGTGTGACCTCAGACCGCCCAGAAAAGCTCCACGGGCGCTCGATCCAGAGAGCACCCCATCTCCCAGAGGACATGACAGGGATTCTGAAATCTTTGCCAAGAGGTTTTAACCCAGCGCCAGCGGGGTGTAGACGCAGGAGGCCAGGATTACCCCTGTAGGTGTAGGTATATGTCGCTGCTTCCTTATAAGCTGTACTGAGACCACGCAGGCTGGGACACACCCGCTCAAAGCTAATACTCTGTTAAACAGTTACCAGGACTCCTGAGGTTCCCAGCAGACGTCTGAGGACTCCCAGGGGCCAAAGGCCCCAACTGAAAGGTCTGGGGGTTGTTAAAATGCCAAGTGGGGTTGCTGTAGCACCTCCCAGCCACTCAGATTGCAACTGAGCCGCCCAGAGATCACTTAACTGATGTGTCTACCAAGCCCTTTGACCTTTTCCCTTCTAGGACAAGAAGAAACTCAGAATAATAAAGAAGAACGATAACCACCTTTTACTGCGCTGCCGTTTTGTGCCAGAAGCTATGGAAGTGCCCGAGACACCACCACCGACCGGGTTTTTCTTCACAACAGCCTGCAGGGAAGTGGTGTTTTCTCATGTTGCAAATGAAAAAGCTGAGACTCAGGCTAGAGAATTTGCCCCGGTTCCCACAGCTAACAAGTGGCAAAGATAGGACCGGAACTCAGGACTGATCGGCATTAATACCCGTGCTTACCCTACTCGGTACGCAGCTTTATAATGACACGTGGTGTTAACCATGTGCTTGGTAAGGCGAGAAGTCTCTAGCAACACAAGGATTTGTTTTTTGTTTTTTGTTTTTGAGTATTTGAAAGCGCACAACCTGTTGCCCGTCATGCGGCAGGAACTCAGTTAATTTTTTTTCTTTTAATCGTTGTCTGGCATCCTGGAACACGTGCAGTGCGGTGGGTAGGCACACAATGGTCTTCTACAGGGCTTGATGGGTTCTAGGGACAACTATTATATATTTAAAAATAGCAGCACTCACATGCTTCCATAGTAAATCAGTTGGCCGCGTTAAAAATAGATTCTAAACATAGCAGGAGCAGAAATCCAATCTAATGCCACCAAGTCACCGAAAACAGTGACGGCGGTTCAACAGGAAAGGAGACCTTGCATCAGTTGATTATGCGTTTGTCTGAAATCGTCCACCTCTGTTTCAGATTCGGTCTATCCCTCCTCTACAGCAGAAAATACACACACGTGCACAGGTGCACGTACATACACCTATGCAAGGAAACGAAGATGACACGTTCCCATTTATTTCTCTATAGTTGTGTCATTTACAAACCTGTTCATGTTGAGGCTTTGGTACTTAACAACACATACGAGATGAGCTACAACAGTATGCATTTCTATAAGATCTTTTTTTTAAGTTTATTTAATTTGAGAGAGAGAGAGAGTGGGGGAGGGGAAGAGAGAGAGAGAGGGAGACAGAGAGAGGGAGAGAGGGTAGGGGCACACGTGGCCAGACTGGTCAATATCTAGAAAGGATGGGACACAGAAGCCACGGTCAAAACGATTCCCTCTGTGTCCAGCAAATTTACAGTGGCAGACATAGAAAGTTGGGTTAATACTCTGTCACTGTCATTTGAAACCCCGGGAGGTGGCATGCCAGATAAAAATTCCAATTGCTGTGCCAAGGACTCCTTTCCCAGAACCACAAATGGCTTTCAGGAAAAGGCTGGAGTTTTGGTTCTCCTTTACTATTATTATTATTTCCTTTTATTTTAAAATTTATTTTAAAAAAATATTTATTGTTGAGACAGAGCGAGGACATGAGCAGGGGAGGGGAGAGAGAGGGAGACCGAGGATCTGAAGCCGACTCCGGGCTCTGAGCTATCATCACAGAGCCCGATGCCGGGCTGGAATTCACGCATCGCGAGATCATGACCTGAGCCAAGTCAGAGGCTCAACCAACTGAGCCACCCAGGCGTCCTGCTTCAATTCTCCTTTAGTCCCTACTTGAGAAGTGTTTAGAGCACGCAATTCATTTTCTTTTAGTTGCTAGAGTGTCCCAGCTGTGTGCCTGATTATTTAGGGAAGAAGCCACAAACCATGTGTCCCTAAGTCACATAATCTTATTTCATGAACGGCAAAAAGAGAATGCCAGCTGGGTGTGTATTATAACTTGAAATAGAACGTCACATTGAGCAACCTGTACCATAAAAAATCAAACGTAAAGATACATTTGAGAGATGTCTTTTTGGGGGGGTACCATATAAAGAATGTAAAAAAATTTACAGAAGGACATATCATAATATTGATTTGTGAATTAAGGAACAATAACCGTTTTCCTTAAAAGAAGTCTGAAAGAGGTTTATTTGTAAAACATGATGCAAAAAAGGAGAACTGGGGACAAAAACATAGGAGAGTGGCTAATACTATAGGTTTCGGAGTCAGACTACCTGAGTTCGTAACTCACTTTGGTCAACTTTAGGTCTTTGGGTAAGGACTCTCACTTCTCCAGGTCATGGTTCCTTAGAGTGTCAAGAGGGAATAATCACAGTGTATACCTCATAGGGTCATTGTGAGGGTTAATGTCCTATATGTAATTTCAGGCTGAGCGCATAGGACTTGCAATATTAGTTATTATTTTACAAAAAGTAACAGAGCAGATAGGTATTACTAAGTACCGAAGATAAGCCGATTACTACAATCAAGGACGGATTTTTTTTTCCCCAAGAGCTAAAGGAAAAAAAAAAGAAGATTTCATTTTTTGGCCTAAGAAGCGATAAACACTCATCAATAAAGACTATCCAAACTTGAATAGCACACTATTGAATGAAACTGGGAATACAGGACATTGCCTGAAATAGCAGATATCTTCAGTGGCAAGATTTTCACACCACAGAAACAGTTATTCAAATGAGATGCCTCCTGCCAGCTCTCTGAAGGGGCTATGGGCTACAGCACTGTCATGTAACTCCTGGTGGAGAAAAAAATTCTCTGCGTTCTGATATATATGCATAGGACATGGAAAATCTAAAAAAAAAAAAAAAAAAAAAAGAAACATGAAAAAATTTGAAATGATTGTTATCTTCTTTAATTTTTTTAAATGTTTATTTATATTTGAGAGAGAGAGAGAGAGAGTGTGAGCAGGGAAGGGGCAGAGAGACAGAGACAGAATCTGAAGCAGGTTCCAGGCTCCGAGCTGTCAGCACAGAGCCCGACGTGGGGCTCCAACACACGAACTGTGAGATCGTGACCTGAGCCGAGGTTGGATGCTCTACCGACTGAGCTGCCCAGACACCCTGAAATGATGCTATCTTCTTTAAAAAATGTTTATTGGGGCTCCTGGGTGGCTCAGTCCGTTAAGCATCTGACTTCGGATCAGGTCACAATCTCACAGTTCATGAATTCGAGCCCTGCGTCGGCCTCTGTGCTGACAGCTCAGAGCCTGAAGCCTGCTTCAGATTCTGTCTCTCCCTCTCCCATTGCCCCTTCCCTTCTTGTGCTCTCTCTCAAAAATAAATAAACTTGTTTATTTCTGAGACAGAGTGTACGTGGGTGCACGAGCTGGGGAGGGGCAGAGAGAGAGAGGAAAAGAGAGGATCCCAAGCAGGCTCGAGCTTAGCATGGAGCCCGACATGGGGCTCGATCTCAAGACCATGAGATCATGACCTGAGCCAAAATCAAGAGTCAGACGCTTAACTGACTGAGCCACCCAGGGGCCCTGAAATGATTGGTGTCTTCAGTGTGCCCTTAGCAGAAGCAGATCTTGGTTTATTCATAACTTACCTAGATTCGTAACTAACCAGCAAGTATTTGTTTCAGACATTGGGCAAAGGTATGCGGGTTACAAAGATTAATAACATGCATTAGTCTTTTTGGACTTCTATGTTCCCCGTGTAGATTGAAGAAAGAGCCACATGATTTGGATGCTTGATGTGAGGAAAGAAAACTCCATGAAAAAATGAGAGTCAAATGTCCCCTCTCCTTCCAAAGGGAAGACCAGTTCAGTCGGTGCCATGGGAGACGGCGCTGTCTGCCATTAGACCATGACAGCATTTTCCTTGAGAAAGCTATGCCTTAACTCAAACACCAGGATGGCTTTGTAGGTAATACACCAAATTACTTGCCGTATAATACGAGGAAATGGTTATGGCCTGAAAAACTTGAAGATAGGTTTAATCAGTCCTTCTCTCTATTCACAAACTCGCCTGTAGACTTTGTCTAATTTCCAGAAATGTTGGAGGTGTTTTGGAATTACATTTAATTGCTCTGTTCAGTGCTCCCTCACCCCGGGGCATTTCTCTAATATAGTACCTTTCTTATTGCACTGTTTTCCCCCTGTTAGTTCTGAGCTACCTGTTCATTAATTGAGCCAAATTATCTAGAGGATACAAATTAAAAAGAAGAGTTCAGGGACAAGGCTGTGTTTGACACAGTTTTTTGAATGGATTAGTTCATTGATTAATCCAGCGTTCCCAAACTTTATTCAGTTACCTTTCACGTCTGGTTTTTGTCATATCCTTGTTACTTGTGCAAGTAGATCATATTTTCTTTAACTTGACATACATTGAATAATTTTCAAAATGTAGTTTCATCTTAAGCAATATTTCTGAAATCATGGGTTTGAGGTACTAGATTTTATTTTTTTACTTTTATTTTTTAAATGTTTATTTTTGAGACAGAGAGACACAGAGCATAAACGGGGGAGGAGCAGAGAGAGAGAGGGAGACACAGAATCTGAAGCAGGCTCCAGGCTCTGAGCTGTCAGCACAGGGCCCGACGCGGGGCTCGAACTCACGGACCATGAGATCGTGACCCGAGCCAAAGTCGGACACCCAACTGACTGAGCCACCCAGGGCTTTTATTTTTTAATGTTTATATATATGTATATATTTTAAAATGTTTATTTATTTTTGAGAGAAAGAGAGAGACAGAGAATGAGTGGGGGGGGGGGGCAGAGAGAGAGGGAGACACAGAATCGGAAGCAGGCTCCAGGTTCCAAGCTGTCAGCACAGAGCCCTACGCGGGGCTTGAACTCACAGACCGTGAGATCATGACCTGAGCCGAAGTCGGAAGCTCAACTGACTGAGCCACCCAAGCGCCCCAATGTTTATATATTTATTTTTGAGAAAGAAGGAGTGTAAACATGGCGGGGTGGGTGGAGGGAGAGACAGAATCTAAAGTCAGGCTTTGCATTGTCAGCACAGAGCCCAATGAAGGGCTCGATCTCATGACATGGGGATCATGACCTGAGCTGAAATCAAGAGTCGGAGGCTTAATCAACAGAGCCACCCAGGCGCCCCGAGGCACTAGATTTTAAGAACATGTTTTAAAAACCCATCTAGGTAAATTAAAAAAAATTTTTGAGCCACCTGAAATAGTCTACCACTCATTTGGGGAACAGGGGGTTAATAAATTAATGAAAAATTGAATTTGAAAGGCCTCTTTTGGCTTCTCTAATCCACCACAGTTCCACAGAGGTTAAGAGATTTGGCCAAGCCCACTGGCCCAGGGGAGGGTTAAGAATAGAACCTTGCTCTATACCTTAATGCTACAAGTTTAGTGCTTTCCTCATCATGTTTGTTTGCAAAGTATACCCCAACTAGCTGATTAGCTATTTAAATATGGGAATTTCTACCAAATAAAAGGATTTTCTTCTGGGTGTAAATGGTATGAAAGTACTTCCTCTGTCGGTAGCTAACAAGCAGTTAATAAGCCAATTGCTTTAGATCACTAGAATCCTTACGTTCTTATTTGCCAAAGCAATCATCGTCTCTAATTTTTAAAATATAATAAAATAAAAAGAATAGGATTACACGAATAGAAAATGTTAATAGTGAGGGAAATGGGGGCACCTGGCTGGCTCAGCTGGTTAAGTGACTGAGTCTTGATCTTGGCTAAGGTTATGATCTCATGGTTCGTGAGCTTGAACCTCCAATTGGACTCCATGATGAGTGTGGAGCCTGCTTGGGATTCTCTCTCCCCACTGCCCCTCCCCTGCTTGCCCTTGTGCTCTCGTGCACTCTCTCTCTGTCAAAATAAATACATATTAACAAAAATAATAATGGGGGAAATGGCGGAGGAGCCGAAAAGAGGTACAGTACATGGGAACTCTACTTTTTGCTTATTTTTTTTTGCTCTAAAAAATAAAGTCTATTAATGAAAACAAATGAAGAATGCTACTGAGGTTTACTTAGTCCTATTTAAAACTGGGATTATATGTGGCTGATACTATTTTTGTCCACTATATTTTAGTAGTAGGGTTTTGCTATGGACGTTGAAGAAGCTTTCATTGCTAGGATAGCCCAAGGCTGGACGGACAAGAGTACAAACAGACTTCTATGGCATATAGATGTGTAGACCCTGGACTGGATATGAAATTTGCCTTTAACATTATCAACGTCTGATCCTAAATTCTATCTGTGTTGTTACTAGATAAGTGATTGTTTTTAATAAAAAAATGTTTAGTGTTTATTTTGAGAGAGAAAGGGAAAGAGAAAGAGATCGTGAACCAGTGAGAGTGGGGCAGGGGCGGGGAGAGAGGGAGACAGAATTCCAAGCAGGCTCTACGCTGTCAGCTCAGAGCCCGACGATGGGCTGACGACGCTGACCATGAGATCGGACCGTGAGATTGGAACTTGCCAACCATGAGATCATGACCTGAGCTGAAACCAAGAGTCGGATGCTTAACTGACTGAGCCACCCAGCTGTCCCTAGATAAGTGATTCTTAAAGGAAAAGATCATGGTTATCAGCCTAAGATTTCAAAGCATAAGTACAATCAAGTGGTAAAGATGTTATACCCATGTTAAAGATGTGGAGGCACAGAGGTCTAATAAATATTCCACAGCAACGCCAGCGGTAGAGATTTCTTTTTTTTTTTTCTTCTTCTTTTTTTTAATGTTTATTTATTTTTGAGACAGGGAGAGACAGAGCATGAATGGGGGAGGGGCAGAGAGAGAGGGAGACACAGAATCGGAAGCAGGCTCCAGGCTCTGAGCCATCAGCCCAGAGCCCGACGCGGGGCTCGAACTCATGGACCTCGAGATCGCGACCTGAGCCGAAGTCGGACGCTCAACCGACTGAGCCACCCAGGCGCCCCGAAGAGATTTCTAAATAACATCAGAGAAAAGGAGAAAGAAGATTCAGGATGATAGACCTTTGGTTCTCTCACTGTGCTGCTCATTGTTCAAGTGATCATTTAAAAAAAATAATTAACATAACGAAAGACAGGGTCCCAGCCTTTGGGCGCTCACATTTAAAAGAGAAGGGCATTAAAAAGAGATACACATAAGCCTTCATTCTGTACAGAGTTACTTAGGATTCAGGGAGGGTTCTATGTTTGTGGACATTAATTTTAAAAGTATTTATTACATTCTTGGTTTTTCCTTTTTTTTTTTGCATTGTTTTATGATTAGATAGAACAAATATAACACAAAGCTCTCTCCCCTGTGAGAGAGCTATTTATGATTAGTATTAAGTTTCTAGTTAATATTCGGTTAAAGGTCAATGGATTCAAAGGCCTTAAAGACCCATTCAAGGCACTGAAATAAAACAATCTAGTAAATAGATTTAGTCAAGTTAAATTCACAATCTCTTGATCTTCACGTGGAGATATAACCTACCTCTTACCTCCTAGAGAAGGACACTGTTGGTCTAACCCAATGACATCTTTTTTTTCCTCTCTCTCCCCAATGACATACTTCTATGGTATTCTGGATAACTGAGAACTGGTCACACGTTACAAATAAAAAACCACTACAGACATGGTAAGGTTATAGGGTGCACTATACATCATTTGAAGGGGAAAGCTGTTTTGTGGGTCACTAACTTAGGAAACGTGGGACCAAAACAAAAACAAAAACAGAAGACAAACAAACAAAAAAACGCAAACCAAAAAAAAAAAAAAAGACCAGCTCAAAAGCTATCTCAGCAAAGAGAGAGCAGCTATCAGCTGTCATGTTTGTGAAATCCCTATGGTGCCTAACAGACTGTCCTGCACACCTATATTTTCTATGGTGAGCGAATCTTCCTCCTGTAAGAACGGAGGGGGCGGGTAACATGCACAAGACAGTGCCTTCCTGCCACCCCATCTCCCCTCCAGGCATTGGGGTTGACTTCCTCTTCTGACTTGGTGAGGAAGGATTATGAGAATGTGAGAAGAAATGGGAGGTTCTAGGGAACTGGTCGACCCTTTCCAGGCGAGCAAGCCGTGCCCTGGCTGCACTGCCCCTGCCTCCACTCGCCCAGTTTTCGTTCCCACCCAAGCCTTCCTAAAAATAACTTCCTTCCTAACCTCTCTCCAGCTGCCACCACTCACTCTCAGTCTCACACCTTCCCTTACTTTCTTTTTTATTTTTTTAACGTTTACTTATTTTTTGAGCGACAGAGACAGAGCATTAGCAGGGGAGGGGCAGAGAGAGAGGGAGTCACAGATTCCAAAGCGGGCTCCAGGCTCCGAGCTGTCAGCACAGAGCCTGACGTGGGGCTCGAACTCATGAACCGCGAGATCATGACCTGAGCTGAAGTCGGACGCTTAACCGACTGAGCCACCCAGGTGCCCCTTCCCTTACTTTCTTGAAAATAGAAAGGAGGAAAAAAGGAGAGTATAAAGAAAACCCCAGCAAAACTGGAGATTCTTAGGTTTGTACCATTTTGCTTAGTGATATTCGCTGGTGGGGATGGGGTTGCAAATCCCTGTTCTGGGGGAGTTACTAGGTAATGTAGGATTGTATCAAGGAGTTAGCTTCCAATTCACAAGAATATTGAGTCTCAACTGATTGTTATTTGCAGGCATTTTACTAAGTGGTCATCATCATAGGCCAGGCCTATAGAGTCAACCAGGAGGCACAGCATGGAGCCACGTTTTCCAATTCTAAGGCTACAAACGGTATTGTAATTGTCTTTAATACAAGATAATAATACTGATGGGGTTTTGGAGTGTTGGTGGGGGTTCAGAGCCCACAGCCAAGAAAGAATTCTTCAAGACGTCTTTGGTGCAAAAAAAAGCGTGGGCAGGAGGAGCTGCCCTGGGGTTGTGCACAGTGACTGCTTATATACTGTGGAGGTGGGGGAGGTAAAGTCAAGAGGAAGTTTCTTAAAGGGATTTCCACATGCTAAAGAGGATTTACAGATTACTGGAGGCCTAGCTATTGTCAAGCTAAGGTTGTTTTTCCCTCTGGCAAAGCAGTAACAGTAAGACAGTAAGCAGTTCCTGGAGATCAGGCTATTGAGATATTTGTAAACTGATGGAGACTCTGTTTAACTATTTGTTTTCTGTCCTTTCCTTTGTTCTTGGGCAGCCAGGAGTGCCTGAGGAATCTCACATATATCCCACGTGGGGTGGGGGGGGGGGGGGGGCGCGTGCATTAGCTTGTCCTTGGCCTTCAGCTTCCCTTATGGTCCCTCATCAGTACTATATACAGCAATTAAAAAAATCCACATATACATAGATCTAGAACTATGCATTTATCCCTTAGGCTAGTTTTCTTTTGTCCTGTAAGAGCCATGTGGACTGTCATTAATCTGTGCAAACTCTGGGAAGGACATTTCATTATGGTCATGGTGGTATTGAAATGGTACAGTGAAGGAAACGCTACATGGGCCAGGAACCACCCTCTTACCGTCTCAGAGAGAGTCAAGAACTTTACGAACCAGGAATCATGCCTCTAAAAAATTTCTAGGATTCCAGGATGTGTATAATAACTCCATTTGTTAATTTTATTCCTATCTCTTTCCTCATACGTCAGCAGTGAAATTCTTGAAATTAAAAAAAAGTTTACATGATTGTATTGAAGGGTAACAAGGAAGGTGGCATCAGAGAGATGGGGATGCTCCAGCCGCCTTCACAACACCTCTCCTCACCCCATGGGTGGACGATGCCTCCTTCAAGAGGGAGGAGAGCAGGCCAGTCCTTGGGACACAGCAGAGGGAAGAAATGAAAAATCCAGAGTGAGATTCTGAGGCAGAACCTCAGGACAGCCTTTAGGGCTCAACTGTAGAAAAGCTACTTTTCCTCTTAGAAAAACCATTTGGGGATCTTCACTCTTGGTGGGTGTCGTCATCTTTAATATAGTAGCCATCTTTCAGGGATATTGTGATGCGAAGCAAGATAGTCCATGTGAACTGCTTGGCATAGGTCCTAGAACACAGTAAGTGAACCAAATAATCTCACAACTGGTCCTGGAGCCATTGAGGAGTCACATGGCCATAGTCTAAAGACATTAAATCAGGCCAGAAGTAAGGGAGCGGTGTATGTGGCTTCATGTCCCAACTGGTCAACCCATCTCCTTATGTCCATCTAACCTCCACGTAACCTCAGGTGGGGGAAACTGAGGTTCCAGAGAAGAAATAACATAGCCAAAGTCATGTAGCTAAAGGGCAGTGGGTCCGTTTATCTCCTGTTTGCTTGAATCTTCTATTCAGCAGTATCTCCTTATGCGAATGCTAACACAAACGAAACTTAATTTTCAAAGATTTATTTTTGAAGCTGGAACTAAAAAAATCATTCCGAAGTCGATCACCAGCACAATTCTACACTTTTTCTCTATTTTCACACTTTGTGGGGGTGGGGGTTGGGGAGAGGTTATATGAGCGATCATAAAACATTTATCGAATCTCTGGGTCAGCTTCCCCCTTCACCTCTCAGGTCTGATTTTCGATGAAGAAAGAACAGAGACTCACCAAAAGTTACTTCATGCTGAGAGTCCCTGGAAAGTGCTACTTAGGGCAGGAAATGAATTAAACAGTGACTTGCTGTGTCAATGTGTGTTTTCAAGTGAAACAGAAAGAAACGTGCTTTTGAGAAAAATACGGCCAGGAGTGTGATTTTTCTAGATGCTTCAAGAATTGCAGTTTCACGTAACATTTACTTTCAAGCTACCCACAAGTGCTATAGTCCCGGCTTCCTGCCCTGGGTCTCCCTGAAAAGCCCGAAGGGGCTCTGGCACTGAAAACGGTCTTGTCGGGGGCCAAGAATTTAATGCAATCCTCCATTTTCCAGGGGCCTGAATCTCAATCTGCAGGAAGGTGGGGAGAAAAGAGGAGTCATGGGTGGGGAAGAGCGAATTTTCCCTCATCTCCTGCCCTCTGAAAGCTAAACTAAGACTTTTAAGTCTGTCCAGGCAAGCATGCCATTATCTGGTTCCCTTAGACTCCCCAAGAGTCTCTGTCAGTTGCTTTGGTTGATGTTTTGAAGCGGTATTAAAAAAAAAAAAAGTGGGGGAGGAAGGTGACTAATTCTGCCCAGAATATTTGCCCTTAACATTCTTCTCCAAATGCTCAGGTTACTAAACAGGATGTAACAGTAATACGTATTTAATTAAGAAGCAGAATAGCACAGGGGCTCTGGGATCACAACTAGATTCCTCTTACCGACTGAGACCCGAAGCAGGCCATTAATGTGAAGATGTGGCTTTCTCATCTGTACAACGGGGATGCCAGTATCAGCCTCATAAGGATTAAAAGAGATAATGTATACACAGTATTCAGTAGGGTTATTTTTATTGCCGTAACTGTAATGAAACCAAACCGTTATTCTGTTGTATTCTGATAAGGTTTTCATTTGGAGATACCAGGGGTAGGTAGGGAAGGTATCTTGAAGGGGCTGAGCTTTCTTCTGTCCTTTCTTTCTTTCCTTCCTCCCTGCCTCCTTTCCTTCCCTCCCTCCCTCCCTCCCTTCCTTCCTTCCTTCCACTAATCTCTACACCCCAACGTGGGGCTCAAACTCATGATCCCAAGATCAAGAGTCACACACTCTACCAACTGAGCCAGCCAGGTGGCCCAGGGAGAACATTCTTGATGTTAACCATCCACGGAAGGGTAATAACTTTAGGAAATGGGAATTAGACAACCCAGAGAAGTAACTGCCTCCCGGTCATTTCCTGGGTCTAGCGTTCAAGGCATCTGGATATGCTTAAAGCCACTTCTGCTTGGGAAGGTTTAAAAACGGCAGGGTGGAAATCAGGAAGGGGCCACAAACGGAAGATGCTAAGCTCTATCATGTAGACTGCAGACGGCATGCGGGGAGCAGTCACTATATACTCTAGTGAAGAGTGTGAGGCCTGCATCAGACCCCCTCCTGTTGAGTAGCTCCCACTGGAAAAGCAAACTCTCCCAGTGGAAGCTGAATCTCAGGAAAGAAGTTGGGAGTTTGACCTCAAAGCGTTCCTTCCCCCACGGAAGTGGGGGTTTATCTCGAAGAAAGTGGATTTCCTCGCAAGTTCTTAAGCTTTGGAAAGCTTTTGGTTACATCTGTTGGGTCTCATGAAAACTCCAAGATAGCGAGTTTGGACGTTGCCATTTCTACTTTTCTGAGTTAACGGAGTTTTAAAGAGATAAAAGAGGGGCGCCTGGGTGGCTCCGTCGGTTGAGCATCCGACATCAGCTCAGATCATGATCTCATGGTTTGTGAGTGTGAGCCACGCATCAAGCTCTCTGCAGTCAGCATACAGCTCGCTTTAAATCCTCTGTTCCCCTCTTTCTCTGAAATAATAAAAAAAATACTTAAAGAGATGAAATAAATGACTTGCCTAGGATCGCGTCAGTCCACGGCAGTGCCCAAGGAAAATCCAGTTTTTGCTTTCTTAATGATTCCTAGTCAAAGAAGATTTCAATTATCCCCAGAATAGGAAAGGAGACATAGTGTGAAGATGTTTTGACTATGATTTTGCATCACTCACACCACTTAACGCTTTCCATTTCAGACACAACTCAGGTAACTGAGTCAATTGTGTTCAGAAGAAACATCTTCTTTGTCCCTCACAGGCACGGAACAGACAACTTCCGTGTCCCTCACTGGCATGGAATCAACGCCTGTGTAAACAGATTTAACTCACTATAAATTCAAACATGCAAAAGGACATAACCTGTACATATCCATCTGGCCCCACTGAATAATTAATCAACTGTCATTGTCTAGAACTGTGCCGTTGCTTTTTAACAGTCTGATAGTCTGATTTAGCCCTAAGATTGTATAATATCTGAGTGGGGCCAGAAATAGTTTTCCAATTAGGAATTTCAGAAAAACTCATGAAAAATCACGATGAGAATCTTAAGTGAAAGAATGCTCTAGCGACATACAGTATTATCACAAAGTTACTCAAAGTCATAGTTCAAAAACAAAATATATTCTGGGGGGGGGGGGGGGGGGAACCAGTTGTAGTTTGCCATTGTCCAAAGCAAGTTAATAACGTTTTAAAAGAATTTAAAGTGTAATAAAATCAGAAGTCAGTTTTCCACAACCAAAGAAAAGTGGACAGTCAAGTAGCATCGTGAAGATAATTACTCACTGGCATTGTAGACCTCTATTTTGTCATTTGGATTACCATTTTTTTTTTTTTTTCACTTTGTGGAGTTTTCCAAAATAATGATACTTTTACGTGTAATCAGCTAGTCAATTGAAAAGTATGTTTTGATCTCCTAGTATGTGTCCCAAATTAGGTGAGGTAGAGAAACTATGGGTATATAAAAGATGTATATGGTCAGGCTCTGTCTTCAAACCTAATTAATTGGAAGAGAGATATTAATTAATATGTTACTTCTTTATTCATCCAAATTTAGAGAAACCGTATTGCCTTAAATATGCTGTAGGAATTCAGGGAAGTAGAGATTAATGTGATTTGGACTATTCTAAATAATCAAAAGCTTTGGTTCTTAGTGAGTCACTGAAAGGACTAATTCCAGTCTTAATTTTGAATATATATGTTATTTCAGTCACAAAAATCGGCAAATTGTTCTAGGCACCGGGGACCAACATGTGGACCAATAAAGTGTTTCCTGTCCTCGAGAGCTCGCAGTACAAGTAAATATACAAAGTCATTGCAGATCAATGGACGAGGCTCTATGAGTCCTGGACCACAGAGGAAGCTGCAAGGAGTTTGTGACCTTCAACGTCTGGACAACTGGGGGGGGGGGGGGGGGGGCGGGGGGTAAATGTGCATTTGCAGGAGGGTGAATTTTGAGAGAAAGGCATTCCAGAAAAAAGAAACTGCAAACGGCCTGTGAAAAGGCATAGTGAAAAGGAAACCGGAGATCAAAGCTGAGGTTTTCTTTCCTACGTTTATTTCAAAGCCCTTCACTATCTGTATAGAGAGAGGGAGTCTTTAAAAACAAACTACTAGACTCTAACGACCATGACATTTACATATATGTGAATGCTAATGGTTACTTCCCCATGTTTTGGGGTGTTCAGAATTTACTGTAAACAACTGTATCCATTTTATGTAAGTCCCTATCTTCTAATAGAAGCCATTTTGTGATGATTCGATAGTTTCTAATCAATTTCAAAGAGAATGCCGGTCGTGGCACCAAATGAATGTCTTCTATAACAAATACTTATCTTAATTAAGCCTAGTTTGCTTTAGGGTTCACTGAGAGAGTATAGGACCAGAATAAAAGGGGCATAAAAACTACGTTAAGAAAATCATTAGATACTAGCACCTTGTATTTTGAAAGCCTCAACATTTACTGTGAACAGTTCATACAGGTTTACATAACGTCACTCCAATTAGCACGCACTTAAAAATCATCCAAGATTAGCTTAAAAATCTCCTATTTGAACCAGATAATGCAAAAATCATTTTAAAAAGAAAACGTCCTCGTATAATGAGCTTATCCTTAAAAGGAGACAGAAATGTAACATCAGGCTACGGCATCAAAGTTTCAGAGCAGCGGCACTGAAAACTTTCCCGTGGCGATCTTAACTGGAGGTCACGTCACATTTCGCCAGCGAGGGCATTTTCACGTGCACGTCGAGGAGGAAGGCGGACACCACTCGGGGGGCCGGGACACCCTCCCGTTTGGGGTCGGAAGCTGCAGCCCCCACGGCGCCGAGTTTGCGCCCGCTGCCCCCCGCGCCCCGGCCTCTCCGCAGCCGGGAGGCCACGGCTCGGCCCCCAGCTCTCCGGCTGCCCGTTAACATCCGCAGGGAAAAGGCCGAGCGGCGCCACGTCGCGCAAACACTGGAGGGAGGGAGCCGCGTCTGCGAGGTCCCCACACGGGTCAGCAGGGAGCGAAGGGCTCGGGGCTCCCTCCCTCCCTCCCTCGTCCCCAGGGGGCGGGGAGAGGGGCGCGCGGGGGAGGGGGAGGGGCGCGCGCTCGGAGCCCCCCCCCCCCCCCCAGGGTCTGGACTCGCGCGGGGGCTGGTGGGGGCAAGGACGCCTCGACCTAGGGTGACGCCAGGGATCTCCCGGGCGACGGCTCCGCAACAAGATGGCGGACGATAAAGAAAGGGAAGGCCCAGGTAAGAGTCGCCCGCCGCGATCCCGGCCCGCACTGGGACGCTCCCGGCGGGGTGGGCCGCCCTCCACCGGAGCCTCCTCCGCCGGGAGAGAGCCGACAGGGGAGGGGGCCGCCGGCCCGCCCGCGGGGGAGGCCGCCTCCCGCGACACCCGCAGCCTCCCGCCAGCGCCTCGGCCCCGCCCAGTCCCCTCCCCCGCTCCCCTCCCTTCTCCTCCAGCTCCTCTCCCCCTCCCCCTCCCGTCTCCCTTCTCCCCCCCGCCGAGCTCCCGGCCGCGGCTCCGCCAGGCCGGGGCGATAATGGCGTCCTTGTTCGCGGCCGCCGGCATCCCGCCTCCACAGCCTCGCCCCGGCCTCGCTGCCGCGGACGCCACGCCGGCAGCTGCCGGGCTGCGGCCGTCTGCGGCGGCCCGGGCGACGACGGGCTCCGGCCGCCCGGATCCGGCGGCCTTTTCGGGCCGCGCCGAAGCCCCGCCCGGCGGGAACGCGCCCGCCGCCTCCATTTTGCAGCCTCAGTGGGGACGCGGGGGGGACGCGGGGGGACCGGCCTCGGGCTCACGGGCGGCCCCCCTCCGCGCCTCCAGTCCCCTGAACGCCCGCCCCGCCCGTCGGGGCCAGTCCGGGCACACGCGCCCCGCGGCCCTGGGAGGGAGAGCCTCGAGGAGAGAAGGCGGACGAGCCCGACTGCGCGGCGCGGGGTGGGGGGAGGAACCCTCCCGGGTCTTCGAGGGGCGGGCGCCCCGGCGGAGCCCCGACCGTCCGCGCTGAGCTGCAAGACCTTGACGTTGTCTCAGCGCCGCCCTGATCCTCGGGCACCCTCCGCGGTTGCTCAGAAATAACAGCCTGTGTGCGCGCCAGCGGGCGCACTCGGGGCCACAGCCGCGGCCAAGAGCCGGGAGACCGGAGAGGCGAACCTCTTAAGAGATGAAAAGTATTCCAGCCCTGTTCCCCCTCTGGAGTGCTTGACACACCCCGTCACGTGTCCCCTGGCTCCGCCGGCGACCGAGTGCGTTTACACGTGAAGAAACCAGTCTCGTTTGGGTGATCACAGAAAATCAGCGGAGAGACACGGGAAACCGTGCCAAAGGTCTACCTAGTGATAACAGGAATAGGATTTGATTTATTTATAGCACCGCTAGCCTGAAGAGTCGGAATGATGGTATTACAGATGTTACCGTTCCTAAGATGGCCTTCTAATATTACTGTGCCCCTCTAAAAGTGAAAGATCCAGGGGCGCCTGGGTGGCTCAGTCGGTTAAGCGTCCGACTTCGGCTCAGGTCATGATCTCGTGGTTCGTGAGTTCAAGCCCGGCTTCAGGCTCTGTGCTGATGGCTCAGAGTCTGGAGCCTCTTTCAGATTCTGTGTCTCCCTCTCTCTCTGACCCTCCCCCGTTCATGCTCTGTCTCTCTCTGTCTCAAAAATAAATAAACGTTAAAAAAAAAAAATTAAAAAAAAAAAAAAAGTGAAAGATCCATCCGAAGGCAATGATTACTTTAAGACTCATGTTAAGGTGTTTTATTTTTTTAAGTTTGTTTATTTATTTATTTTAGTAATCTCTACACCCGATGTGGGGCTGGGAACTCACAACCTCAAGATCAAGAGTCCCATGCTCCTTTTACTGAGCCAACCAGGGGCCCCTTTACTTTTAAGACTTCCCCAGGAAACCAAATGAATTAGTTGTTTTGTTTAGTAAATTATTTACAAAAAAATGGAAAAATCATTAGGGGATAAATGAGCAAGTTAGCTATGGATATGTGTGTGTGTGTATATACATATATATATATCTTTAAGATTAATGAGCATGAGAAAATGCAGTGGATCGTGTTGCGAATACAATTCTTGACTTTTTTAAAAAATAGATTTTTCTGATATTTTAGTTTTCAGAAATACTTTTCTATGTAGAATAAATTCAGAGGAAGAAACAATTCTGTTCATCGCTACAGAAGTAATGACAAAAGCTGGATGTCATTCATTGAGCTGGCATGTATTTAATGCCTCTAGAAGGTGTTCTGATTCGGCTCAGATTTTGGAAGGTGCAAATATGAGGAAAAGCATCTTTTCTCCCAAGAGAAGTGAGATGAGAAAGGAGATAAGACATCCACAAAGGGGAGAGAACAGTTAGGTGGGCTCAGTGGCCTGTATGCCAGGTGTGTTTCTCGTCTCTGCCCTTGACCTGCTCAATCAGTCTGTATTTTAACAGATCTGTAGGTGACCCATAGGCATAGTAAACTTTGAGAAGCAGTGTTACATAGTATTTTTTATTCTTAACAATTTTATGAGTTAACTATAATAGCAGTTTAGAGGACCTGATGAAATAAAGGTCCATTGCCTGAAGGTAACCTAGCAACCCATTTTGGAGTTTTCTTTTTTTTTTTTTTTTTTTTTTTTTTTTAGTTTTTTAACGTTTATTTATTATTGGGAGACAGAGAGAGACAGAGCATGAGCATGGGAGGGGCAGAGAGGGGGCAGACGCAGAATCCCAAGCAGGCTCCAGGCTCCACGCTGTTAGCACAGAGCCCAACGCGGGCTCAAACTCACAAACCGTGAGATCATGACCTGAGCTCAAGTTGGCCATTTAACTGACTGAGCCACCCAGGTGCCCCGTATATACGTATCTTCTTTGTAGGGACATGATTCCTGTCCCGTATTTGATTCTGAGCTCTGAAGGTTGAGAAATTACATCTCCCCAATTAGTCGGAATTGATCAGCCTTTGGGGATTCACTCACGCCAACAACTAATGAATTATTTAAAATAAAATTTTAAAAGTTTATTTAAGTAATCTCTGCAACCCAATGTGGGGCTCGAACTCATGACCCCAAGATCAAGGGTCTCCTGCTCTTCCAACTGAGCCAACCAGATGCCCCTGACAAATTAATTTTTCTTCTCCTCCCCCCACCTCCAGCTCCATGAATTATTAATTCATTAGGGGTAGGTTGATACTTTAACCAGAAAGCTGATCTCTTAAACTTTCGGGGAGGGTGAATTTATATTTCAGAAGTTCCTTGATGAACATGGAATCACACAGAAGAAAGGATAGTTTTGGAGGATATATCCATTACTCTGTAAGCTTCGAGAGGTAGGGGACTGTTTTCTGCTCTGTTAAACTCAGTGTCATGCAGAGTGCTCAGCATATGGTAGGAACTCAGTGCTTATTGAATTCAGATTATTTGAATTAAAGATATTTATGTTTCAGCTAAAACACTACTTGCTATTTCCTAAAAATCTATTGAGGTTTTTTTTTTTTTTAATTATAAAGGAAGATTAATTTTCTAGATTTATGTTGTATCCAGCTCTTCAACATGTAGGGATTAATCTTGATAAACGTACCGACAACACTGGTAACAAAAATTGCCTATGATGGGTAATTATGTTTTATTTATAGCATTTTCTGTAAGACTATAGACATTGAAGTTCTATTCAGTTGTAGCATTTTTGTGGTTTAACAGATTTCGTCCTAGATCAAAATATGTATATAGTTATATTAGCTAAAAAAGAAAGGAATTTAAATTTTAGAATCAAGTTAATTCTAGAAATTTCTTAATTTTGTTTTACTGAAAGAATGTTTGAAATGGGATAGCAAAATTTTACTATTTGTTAATTAATTAATTAATTTTTTTGCAGAGAGAGTGAGTGAGGGAGAGGGGCAGTCGGAAGGGTGGGGGAGAGGAGAGAGAGAGGCTGAGGGAGGGAGGGAGAGAGAGGATGAGTCTTAAGCAAGCTCAGCACAGAGCCCAACGTGGGGCTTGATCCCAGGACCCTGGGATCATGACCTGAGCAGAAATCAAAAGTTGAATGCTCAACTGACTGAGCCACCTAGGTGCCCTCAAAAACGGTTTTTGAAGTTCTGCTATTTCACTCAAGTTTTCTCAGCTAGAATATTTTTTTCCTTTTCTTTCTATTTTGTTTGTTTAAATAGAGAACCAATGCAATTGTTGATTCTTTGAATCTTTAAATCCTTACTGTTTCTGTCTCCTAGAGAATTTTATATAGGACCGCAAGGAACTTCTGTTTGTAATTAGAATTGTATCTAGGAAACAAAGTGCTTAGGAGTAAAATTCTCTAACTTTTGGCAGGCTAGGGAGCTTTGGAAGGTATGTCAGTTTTTTTTAGTAAGCCTCAGATACTCAAAAGCTTGCTTTAGGATATACTATTTTTGTGGGGCTCACGGGTGGCTCAGTCAGTTAAGCGTCCGACTTCGGCTCAGGTCATGATCTCACAGCTGGTGAGTTCAAGCCCCACGTCGGGCTCTGTGCTCACAGCTCAGAGCCTGGAGCCTGCTTCGGATTCTGTGTCTCCCTCTCTCTCTGCCCCTCCCCTGCTCGTGCTCTGTCTCTTTCTGTCTCAAAAATAAGTAAATGTTTTTTGGGTTTTTTTAATTTAGGATATACTATTTTTTGTACTAAAATCTTGCTCATTACTTTGCATTGCTCGGTAAAGTTCACTTCAACTATCAACTCCTAAATGGAAGAGGTTTTACAGGTTTTTGTTTGTTTCTTTCCTTGTATTGTGCTGTTCCTTTCAAAACCCAACATTTGGAAATCTAACGTAAAAAACAAACTACAATTGGACTTACTTTTTAAGAAAGGAACTGTTGAGGGGCGCCTGAGTGGCTCTGCCGGTTAAGTGTCCAACTTCGGCTCAGGTCATGATCTCTCGGTTTGTGAGTTCGAGCCCGGCATTGGGCTCTGGCTGACAGCTCAGAGCCTGGAACCTGCTTCGGATTCTGTGTCTCCCTCTGTCTGCCCCTCCGCTGCTTGCACTTTGTCTGTCGCATTGTCTCAAAAATAAACAAACATTAAGAAAAAAAAAAAAAGGAACTGTTGATAGTACAGGGTATACTATGGAGTAGTAGAAAAAGTGAGCTTTGGAGTAAGACCTGAATTTTGAATTCCAGCTTCCCCAAGCTCTGTCTGATCTTAGCCAAGAGGCTAGACCTAAGGAGCCTCTGGTTCCTCAAATGTAAAGTGGGAATAATTATACCAATTTCATAACGTTATTAGGTTGGGGACAGTGTCTTCTTACTCATCTTCGTATCCCCAGCACCCACCATGATGCCTGACAGTAGAGAAACGCTGAATACATAGGAAGGAAAGTGCTGGACACCCTCTAGGAAATATGTAGCTCTTAGTATATGTGCGGCATGGAATCCAGGCAGAAGGAAAACTTAAATCTAAGTCTTTCCAGTTGTCAATCACACATGATGCATTCATGCATATTTTGGGGGACCATTTAATAAGTTTTCTCCCCGTTTTAGACAGATAACAATCTAGGTAGAGATGAATGGAAGGAGAAAATGAACTTACTGAAACTTGATATACTTCCTCTAGTTCATAATAAAATTTGGAGGAAAAACTGGGCTGAAATTGATGTTTGTGGTGACCGGTAAAAACTTGTCAAGAAAACGCATGCTGTAAAAAGCAAGTGGGCAATGAGACACCACTTCACACCCATTCGGACGCCTATGATAAACAATAGCTGTTGGTGACGCGGCGGGGGGGGGGGGGGATTGCACCCCTTACAGGCTATGGATGGGCATGTAAAATGGTACCATTGCTGTGGGAAATAGTCTGGCAGTTCCTCAAAAATTCAGATATGAATTATTATATGATCCAACAACTCTGCCTCTGGGTTTACATTTTTTTTTTAATGTTTATTTCTGAGAGAGAGAGAGAGAGCGCGCGCGCACGCCTGCGCGCGGGAGGGGCAGAGAGCGAGGGAGAGAGAGAATCCTAGGCAGGTTCTGTGCTGTTATCGCAGAGCCCGACGTGGGGCTCGAACTCACGAACCACGAGATCATGACCCCAGCCGAAGTCAGACACTCCACCGACTGAGCCCCCCGGGCGCCGCTCTGCATCTGGGTTTATACCCAAGATAATTGAAAGCAGGACCTCGAACAGGTATTTGTATGCCCGTGTTCATAGCGGCATTATTCACAATAGCCGAAAGGTGGAAGCGACTCAAACGTCCATCAGTGGGTGAATGGATACACAGAATGCTGTATATGCATATGATGAAATATTGTTCATCCTTAAAACAGGAGAGACATTGTGACTTCATGGTACCACAGGGATGAACCTTGAAGATATTCTGCTAAGTGGATTTAGCCAGTCACAAAAAGAGAAGTACTGTAGTATTCTCCTTATATGAGGTACTTAGAGTAGTCCGATTCATAGGAACAGCAAGTTGAACAGTGGTTGCCAGAGGTTAGAGAAAAGGGAAGTCGTTATTCCATGGGAGGAGAGGTTCAGGTTTTGCTAGATGAAGTGTGTTCTGGAGATTGGTTGCACAACCACATGAATGTACCTGGCACTATGAACTGTACACTTACGAGGGGTTAAGACGGTTCATTTTTTATGTTTGTTTTACCACAATTTAAAATAGATCAAACGGAAATGTTGAGCACATCCAAAATGAAAAAAAAAAATGGTACTTTTTTGGGGGGAAGGCAATTTGGAAGTTCGTGTTAAAGAAAAAAATGATGTCCACAGGCTTTGATTCTTTAATATACTCCTGGGTATTTGTCCTTAGAAATATATTCTGGAAAAAAGTGAGAAGTAAACAAATAATGATTTTAAAGTTACTTATAAATTTGAAAATACACATAAGATCTACTTGTCCAACAAATGGGGGGTGTAAAGTAAGTTGTTATGTATTGACTTATTGAGCTTTAGCCATTTAAAACAACATATAAAAATTATATGCATAAATGGGTAAAGATTACAGGGGAACACAGGATGAGATCAGGTTGGATAGATTTTTAGGGGCATTCATTTTTAAAAGTCTCATTATTTTATTTTTTAAATGTTTATCCATTTTTGAAAGAGAGAGTGTGCGTGTGCGAGTGGGGAAAGGGCAGAGAGAGAGAGAGGGAGAGAGAGAATCCCAAGCAGGCCCCACACTGTCAGCACAGAGACTGATGCGGGGCTCAAACTCACAAACCACAAAATCATGACCTGAACTGAAGTCAGACACTTGACCGACTGAACGACCCAGGCTCCCCCAAAGTCTCATTTTATTTTATTTTTTAATTTTAATTTATTTTTTTTTAATGTTTATTTATTTTTGAGAGAGAGGGAGAGACAGAGCATGAGCAGGTGAGGGGCAGAGAGAGAGGGAGACACAGAATCTGAAGCAGGCTCCGGGCTCCAAGCTGTCAGCACAGAGCCCGATGTGGGGCTTGAACTCACAAACTGCAAGATCGTGACCTGAGACAAAGTCGGACGCTCAGCCAACTGAGCCACCCAGGCGTCCTAAAAGTCTCATTATTTTTTATTTTTATTTATTTGTAAATTTTTAATGTTTATTTTTGAGAGACTGAGAGAGAGCATGAGCATCGGAGGGGCAGAGAGAAAAGGAGGCACAGAATCCGAAGCAGGCTCCAGGCTCCAAGCTGTCAGCACAGAGCCCGATGCGGGGCTTGAACTCACAAACCGTGAAATCATGACCTGAGCCGAAGTCGGACACTTAACCGACTGAGCCACCCAGGAGCCCCAAAAGTCTCATTATTTTAATGTCATTTATACAGAAGCTTTAAAATGCACTGAACTGTTTTTATACTTTAAACTCTGTATGCCAATTGTAAATTATTCTTATCCATTTGTGAAAATGTGTTTACCACACCCTGTACTTGACAATGCTTTTGTAAACCTCTAGTATGGATCTTATAGATATGAAGAGTGTAATAAAGTAATTTATTCTTTAAATGCAGCAATAAATTTGGAGTCTAAAGACCTGGCTTGAGTTTGGATACTGCTTTTTTTTTTCTTCCAGATTTTACTTGGGCGTGTCACTTAATTTCTCGGAACTTCAGTTCAAAGAGTTCCCAGTCTAATGAGCACTTACTCTGAAGTGGGCCCTGGGCTAAATGTTTTTACATCAGGTCGGTCATTTAATCCTTCCAACAAACCTATGTGATAGATGCCTCTGTTAACATCCTTTCTACAAATGAGGAAACAGAGGCTTAGGTCGGTAAAACACACTTCCAGTTTCAGCTCCGACAGATGAGAGCTTGGAAGTGATCAGTCCTGTCACTATAAATGGGAAGAAGCACTTGGTAATTTTGGCAAATTGCTGGAAGCTGCGTGAACCACCATAAGTGTGGGAAACTCCCTGAGATCCTGTGGTCCTAGGCAATCCCTCTCCCTTGGGTTTTGCTTCCAGGAACCCTACTGGGTCATCTGGTAAAGAGCCCAGAAAGACCCCATGTTGCTCCAGCAGGGGAGGGGGGAGAGTAAACATTTTGAAATCTCAGTGCATTCCTCATAACAAAGACCTGCTCTCCAGGGGAAAGAGACTTTACCAGTGGATCTGAGGGGGCCAGGAAAAGCGAAAAGAAACAGTCATGAAGGTCACAGCCATAGACGGGTCCACTAAAAGAATGAAGTTTAGTTATGAGATAGATGCTTCTCTTCACTTCCACCTTCCCACCACATCACACAGTTGTAGCACAATAATAGTGGATCACAGATGAAAGATGTGTGTGGTGAACACTCTGGTGAAGGAGGAGTCCTTAGAGGAATCTGGCACCCGGAGCAGCAGCAAATAGTAAACACAGCCCGATTCCTAGGTAGATTGACATAAAGCCTCTTGTTTGTCTGTCTTAGTTCCTATTACTTGATGGATCACGTCTGGCTTTCAACAAAAAATTACAAGGCATGCTAAAAGCAAAAACACAGTCTGAAGATAAAGCAAGAGTCAGAACTAAACTCAGATCTGTGATGCATATTTTGGAATGATCAGATGGAGAATTTAAAAAAGGGCTGTGATTAATGTGTTGAGGGCTCGAATGGAAAAAGTAGCAACATGCAAGAACAACGCGGGCAGTGTAAGCAGAGACATGGAAATGCTAAGAAAAAATCAAAAGGAAATGTTAGAAATCCAATGCAAGAGAACAGAAGAATATCTTTTATGGGTTCATCAGTAGACTCGACATGACTGAGGAAAGAACGATAGAACTTGAAGATGAGGTCAATAGAAACTTCGCAAACTGAACTGTAAAGAGAAAAAAGAATGAAAAAACAAACAACCCAGCATCCAAGCACTGTGGGACAATTTTAAAAGGTGTGAAACACACATAATTGGAATACCAGAAGGAAAAGAAGGAAAAGATGGAGCAGAAGAAATATTTGAAGTAGTAATGAAGCTTTTCCCCAAATGAATGACAGATGCCAAAACAGATCCAGGAAGTTAAGAGAACACCAAGCGTACCCTGTTTAAAACTGCAGAAAACCAAAGATGACAAGAGAATCTTGAAAGAAGCTAGAGGAAAACAAACCCCTTCCCTGGACTTTGTCGGAAACCATGTAAGCCAGGGGAGAGTGGAGTGAAATATCTGAAGTGGTGAAAAGTCGGAAAAGCAATGTAACCAAGGTCACTAGTGATGTAAACGAGGTGAAGCAAGGACTCCATTCAAGTCTGACTCCAAGGCCAATGTCTTCTGCCTCTATGCCTCACATAGAGAAGTCAAGTGGACATTTAAATAAGGAAGAAAATAAAAGTCACCCACCATCTCATTATCTAGAGTAGTGCTCAAACTTCAGTGAACATCAGAATCACCTGGAAGCCTTGTAAAAACATGGATTGCTGAGCCCCCAGCCCAGGATTTCTGAACCAGTGGGTCACACCAGGGGTGTGAGAATGTGCATTTCTATTAAGTTATCATGGGATGAGGATGCTGTTAAACAGCACTGATCTAGAATCAAGTTTGTCATTCTGATGTGTTTCTTTCCAGGTTTTTTTTTTCTTGGCAGATTTGTATTTTGTTGGTTTCATATAGTTGATATTGTAGATAGTTTTGTCCCCGGCTTTTTCACTTACTATTTTTTGTTTGTTTGTTTTTTGATTTATTTTTGAGAGACAGAGAGAGACAGAGCATGAGCGGGGGAGGGGCAGAGAGAGAGAGAGAGAGAGAGAGAGAGAGAGAAGGAAACAGAATCGGAAGCAGGTGCCAGGCTCCGAGCTGTCAGCACAGAGCCTGACGCGGGGCTTGAACTCATGAACAGTGAGATCATGACCTGAGCTGAAGTCAGATGCTTAACTGACTGAGCCACCCAGGCGCTCCTTCACTTACTCTTAATAAGCACTTTCCCATGTCCTAAGTGTTTCTCAAACACATTATTTAAAATAGCTGTATTCATCGTTATTTATGGCACATATTTATTTAAGCCTTCCCTGACTGTTGGATATTTAGATTGTTTCCAAATTTTCTGTGCTAAAAATAATGCTGCAATCAGTGTTCTTCCAAAAGGACCTTTTGACCCAGCTTTGATCCCCACCCTCTACCCCCTTTGAATCTCACCTCTGTTGGATCTTACTAGTTAATAACAGAGGGTAATCTAATTTCTAAATTCTAGGAGTACCTTGTGATCCTTTTATACTAATTACATTAATTCTTTTTTCAACTTCTAAAAAAAAAAAAAAAAAACCTTTTTATTAACCACGTAGTGGCCAGAGTTTATGATCAGTGTAAGATACATATTTGCTTTTTGTTTGTTGTATTATAGCAGAAACTCCATGAAGTCAAGCGACTTGTTTCATTTACTGCTGAATCCCTGGAATTTAGGACAGGGTGGAGGAAGTAGCAGTCACTGTAAATATTTGTTTAATGAATGGATGAACCAGGAGTAACACATTGAGTAAAGAAATTTAATGTCACCCTTCATGATCTCATTATGGGTAAATGAATTTTTCTGCTAACCTTTAAAAATAAATGCTGAAAATAGCCCAGAGCTACCCCCATTACATTTGCAGAAGCACTGGGACTGGAAACACATATTTAATCTAACTTCACAGCAAGCTAGAATGCTACGTCCACTTCACCATGGTGATTGAGCACACATGTTTATTTTTACCATTCTTGAAACCCCACTAGCACGACAGGAAGGGAATTACAAAAAAGGCATAGACCTACAAGGGTAAAGAGAGTGGGAGAGGAGATAATAGCGGTTTCTAAAAAGACGTTAGGAGAAAAGAATAAAAAGATACTAGGAGAGGATGTAAGAAATTATTAAATGGATGGATGAGTGGCAACTAGCCTAGCAGAACCAAAGGAAAGAAACCCAAGTCTGTAGAGGAAGGAGCCCCGAAGAAACAAACCAAGGGGAGCCGTACTACCCTGGGGACGCTCGGGATTGACAGCAGCAGCCATTGCTGAAGGCGTGTGTGTGCAGTGAGGCTAAATATGGGAGGTGTGGATTGAAGTCACGGCACGTGGTTGGATCTCCCGTCCCCTGGAATGACCAGGTGATCACTTCCCTTCCGTCCACGCGGGAGACTGGAGTTGTACTCTCTGATGACTTTAAATCAGAGAGACGGGATTTAGGGATACCAGCACAGTTGATGGGAGATGTGCCACCATTTATTATTGTTACCATCTTTGACATAGTAGCTGAAATATTATTGCAATTTGTATGAAATTTAATTATTGTCACGTAGATTAAATATTCTGAGTAGGACTCAAGATAATAAACCTGGAAAGAGGTAGTGTGTCTAACAGGATGTCAAAGAGATGGGGATTTGAAATTCTTTTCATTAGGAATGAGGAAGAGGCACTGTGTGCCTCTCTAACCGATTACTGGATTCACACTGGTATATAAAGTAGTACACATACTAAAAACTTCAAAAGAAAAGTGAAAGGGAATCCAGAGATTCAAAGACTTGAGGTGAAATCCGTAAATACAATGAAATTTCATGTATTTACGCAATATATCACGTATCAACCACAATATAAAAATGAGAGGGAAGCTGTCTCAAATATGGCCTCAATTTCGATGACCTTGATCTCAGCTACACTTCCATGGCCAAACAGGAGACTGCCATACTCTAGAATTGGGGCACCTCTGACAATCTCACATTGAGATATTTCATTCTTGGGCAATATTTTCTTCAATATTTTATGGGAAAAATAACTTTGTAAAACAATTTCTTGAAATAATTCACACCTTGTGGAATAATTTCAAATTCACAGGAAAAACTACAAGAATGGTACAGAGATTTCCCACATTCCCTTTGCCCCAATTCACTAATGTCGACGTTTTGTCACATTTTCTAGGAACAAAGGTAGTCGTCTCTTATGTAAAATCTCTATGAAGTTTGAGTTCATCTAATTCTACAGTCCACATCTCGATTTTGTCAGTCGTCCCAGCTGTCAAAAATGCCGGCTCTCGCATTGGCCCTCTAGGGCAGGTTCTGGTCCAGATCACGGACTGCGTTGAGTCTCTGGCCACTCGTCTGTCCTCTGGAGCAGCACCTCCATCTTTCTTTGTCCATCATGGCCGTGACTGCTTCAGAAAGGGCTTGGGTCATCTGCACGACTGCATCATCTCATCTCTCTACTCCCCTCCCCTCCTATTCACTCTGTATTCCTTTCCTTTCCTTCCCTTTCCTCTCCTCACCTTTCCTGTTTATTTATTTATTTTGAGAGAGAGAGAGTATCCCAAGCAGGCTCCGAGCTGTCAGTGCAGAGCCCGACGCGGGGCTCAAACTCACCAACGTGAGATCATGACCTGAGCAGAAGTTGGACGCTTAATGGATTGAGTCACCCAGGCGCTCCAACTCTTTCACTTCTTACGTGGCAGGGCAAATACAAGCCATAAGATAGAAATTCTCCCAGTTTCTTGACACATACACATTTATCTGTATCTACCTACCGGATTATTGCAGAAGCCCCTTATGTGGTTTATTCGTTTTCATTTACCGTGCTGAGAATCTGGTTATCTGGTTATGAATTCTCTACCTAAAGCCCTTTAGCGTTTTCCCCTTGCATCAGTACAGGCTAAACTCTGTAACAGGACAGACTAGGATGTTTTGTTTTGCCAGGTCTTTTTCTGATCATGGGTCTGGCACCACCTCCGTGCCCTGGACATTTCATCCCGAGGAACGGTGTATCCGTTGTTCCCGCGATGACAGCGGTAGGCCCGTGCACACATCGTTACCGCATGATGGGCTTCATTTAAGAAATTGTGTTGCTTGCTGGTAAAAACGGGAAGTCTATAGTAAATCCTTATGGATTTGTATTTCAGCTTTGCCACTTCAGAGCCGGGTGGCTTCGTAGGCACCACACCGTTCTACTTTCTTCACGTGTCAAACGGGTGTAGCAGAGCCGACCTCATATGGTAGCAAAACATGTAGTAGAGAGCTTCACACGTAGTAGGAGCTCTGTACGTGTTCTCAGTCATCACCCTGTGCTCGACACTGTGGGAACGCTTAAAATTTCTTTTAACGTATATTTATTTACTTAGAGAGAGAGAGTGCAGGGGAGGGGCAGAGAGAGAGAGAGAGAGAGAGAGAGAGAGAGAGAGAATCTCAAGCAGGCTCCACACTTTCAGCTCAGACACTGACGCAGGGCTTGATCACATGAACCACGAGATCATGACCTGAGCTGAAATCAAGAGTCTGATTTGCTCAACTCACTGAGCCTCCCCCCACCCCCCCCCCCAGGCACCCCTGGGGGAGCAGTTAGATGTGGGCCTTGCTCTCTTAGAGATGATACTACTGCAGAGGAGAGAACCATAGTTACAGAATTATTTAGCTACATTTGGGATAAGTAGTTCAAAGATCGGGGTTTCAGAAGAGGGACACTTAACTTTTTCTTCCTTCGGGGGCTTTGAGCGTGGCATTCCCTCTCGCTAGTTTTCAGCAGAAGGAAGTGTAAGTTTGAAAGGCCGAGGCAATAAAGAAGAGCGAGTGGCTTATTAGAGCATTGAATGAGTGCCCGTGTAGCAAGTGTTAAAGAGCGGTAGGAGCTGAGGTTTGTGGAGTAGACAGAGGCCGGGCCTATTTGATGACCAGGCTGGAGGGGGGGTGGGTGCTGACCTCTTTCAAGAGGAAAAGGAAGCCATCTTAGCTTTTTAATCAGGGAGAGAACACCGTTTATGTTTTTATTTCATTTCATTTCATTTCATTTCATTTTTTAAGTTTATTTATTTTGAGAGAGAGAGAGAGAGTGAGCAAGGGAGGGGCAGAGACAGAGGGAGAGAGAGAATCCCAAGCAGGCTCCCAGCTGTCGGCACAGAGCCCGACACAGGCTTGAACTCACGAACTGTGAGATCATGACTGGAGCCCAAGCCAAGAGTCTGACACTTAACCGACCCAGCCACCCAGGCACCCCTTAGTTTATGTTCTTAAAAGGTCACTTGCTGGGGTGCCTCGGTGGCTCAGTGGGTTAAGTGTCTGCCTTCAACTCGGATCATGATCTTGTGGTTCATGAGTTGGAGCCCCACGTTGGGCTCTGGGCTAACAGCTCAGAACCTGGAGCTTGCTTCAGATTGTGTCTCCCTCTCTCTCTGCCTCACCGCCTGCTCGCATTCTGTCTCTCTCTCTCACTCTCAAAAATAAACATTAAAAAAATTATTAAGAAATAAAAGGTCACTTGGCTGTACTGTGGCAGATTGGAGCAGGGTGGGAGCAGAGGATGTTGGTGGCGTCTCAGACTACATGGCAACAGAACGAATGACCGAGAAGGTCTCAGAGTCTAGAGATTTAAAAAGAAAAAAATTATTTTTAATGTTTATCTCAGAGAGAGAAAGAGAGCATGAGCAGGGAAGGGGCAGAGGGAGAGGGAGACAGACTCCGAAGTAGGCTCCAGGCTCCGAGCTGTCAGCACAGAGCCCTACGCGGGGCTCGAACCCACAAACCGCGAGATCATGACCTGAACTGAAGTCGGATGCTCAGCCGATGGTGGTTCCAGAGTCTAGAGATTTTTAATTCCTTTGTACTGGATGTTGGGACTTGGAGGACAGGGTTACTTACAGATGGATTAACACCATTTCGATTCTGACTCCTCCTGGTCTCTGCCTAAATCCCCGCCTTAGACTGGATGCCACCCTTGTGGTCCCACAGTCCTGTCTATACGCTTCTGCTGAGTTTGAGCACATCCGCTGTTACAGTTTGCTGTGGCTGGTTTGTTTTTCCTTTAAATTGGAATGTATTTGTAGGTCAATAAGCACCTGACGCAGGAAAGCACAGATGAAAGCTAGATGATGAGTGAATACAGGATTTCATTTTTAAGCCAGGCATTTTAGTGCTACAGCATCTTTGGATCAAGTTGATTGTAAAATAAGAATTCATGGAGAACTAACCCTCCCCACCTCAAAAACAAAAAAACCAAAAAAGATGAATTGGGTTCTTGGTTTGTTTTTGTTTTTGTTTTTTTAAAAAGCTCATCTCTGGAATAGGTACTGGCAGTCTTGAGACGAAGAGAATGATAAAGTTATTTGTACCTTCTCGTTAATTAACCTTAAGGGCATTTCTTTACCTTCTTTGCTGTGTGTTTCAAACAGTTCTCATGGTAAAGATTCCTCTTGGGACTCATTATTTCATTTTAATTTCTGTAGGTGGGGTTTGGAGCAGCTAGTTAGATATTTAAATATGTATAAGACATCTTAGGTCTGGAGCACCTGGGTGGCTCAGTCGGTTAAGTGTCTGACTTCGGATCAGGTCACGATCTCATGGTTCGTGGGTTCAAGCCCTGCGTCAGGCTCTGTGCTGACAGCTCAGAGCCTGGAGCCTGCTTTGGATTCTGTGTCTCCCTCTCTGTCTGCCCTTCCCCCGCTTGCGTGCGCGCTCTCTCAAAAATAAATAAACATTAAAAAAAAATTTTTAAAAGACATCTTAGGTCTGGGAAAGAACTCAGGTGTACTACTTGTTTAAAATTCTCCTCCATAGAGGTCCCTGGGTGGCTCAGTCATTGGAGAGTGAGACTCTTGATCTTGGGGTCTGGAGTTCAAGCCCCACATTGAGCATAGAGCTCACTTAGAAACAAAACAAAGTTCTCCACTCTACAGCCTTACATAATGTGACTTTTATTTTGGTCATGACAGCCCCTATATTTATTATCATTAGTTTCTTCTTTTGAAATTAAATGTGACTTTTTTGTTTTTTGTCTTTTTCATTCTATGGTTTGACTTTAACTTGGTATGGTAGCTAATCTTTAGCCTTAGCATTCCCATTGCTGCAAAACAACTATAATGTCAGATATGTTGGCTTTGGTGGTGCCTAACATGGAATTTTTTGTTTTTTGTTTTTTTTTAATGTTTATTTATTTTTGACAGAGAGACAGAGCGTGAGTGGGGAAGGGGCAGAGAGAGAAGGAGACACAGAATCTGAAGCAGGCTCCAGGCTCTGAGCTGTTGGCCCAGAGCCCGACGCGGGGCTCGAACTCACAGACCGCGAGATCATGACCTGAGCCGAAGTTGGACGCTCAACCGACTGAGCCACCCAGGCGCCCCAACATGGAATTTTTAAAATTAATTTTTAAATTTTAATTCTGGTATAGTTAACACACAGTGTGATAGTGTTAGGTGTGCAATCTGGTGATTCAACAATTCTATACGTTACTTCGTGCCCCTCGTGGTAAGTGCACTCCTTAATCCTCATCTTCTGTTTAGCCCATTCCCCGCCCACCACCCCTCTGGTAACCATCAGTGTGTTCTGCATAGTTAAGAGTCTGTTTCGGGGCGCCTGGGTGGCTTAGTTGGTTAAGCGTTCGACTTTGGCTCAGGTCATGATCTCGCGGTCTGTGAGTTTGAGCCCCACGTTGGGCTCTGTGCCGACAGCTCAGAGTCTGGAGCCTGCTTTGGATTCTGTGTCTTCCTCTCTCTCTGACCCTCCCCCATTTGTGCTCTGTCTCTCTCTATCTCAAAAATAAATAAGCGTTTAAAAAATATTAGAAAAAAAAGAGTCTCTTTCTTGGTTTGTGTCTCTCTTTTGTTTTTTCCTTTGCTCATTTGTTTCTTACATTCCACATACGAGTGAGATCAGAGGGTATTTGTTTTTCTCTGACTTATTCTGCTTAGCATTATAGTCTCTAGCTCCAGCTGTGTTGCAAATGGCAAGATTTCATTCTTTATTTGTGGCTGAATAATATTCCATTGTATATATATACACCACTTCCTCATCCATTCATCAGTCGATGGTCACTTGGGCTGCTTCCATAGTTTGGCTATTGGAAATAGTGCTGCGTGCGGTAAGCATAAGGGTGCGTGTATCCCTCTGAATTAGTGTTTCTGTATTTTTTGGGTAAATACCCGGTAGTGGGATTACCGGGTCGTAGGGCGTTTCTATTTTTACCTTTTTGAAGACACGCCATAGTGTTTTGCAGAGCGGCTGAAGCAGTTCGCATTCCCACCCACAGTGCAAGAGGCTTCCTTTTTCTTCGCATCCTCACCAACACCTGTTGTTTCTTGTGTTGTTGATTTTAGCTATTCTGACAGCTGTGATATCTCATTGTAGTTTTGATTTGCATTTCCCTAATGATGAGTGATGTTGAGCATCTTTTCTTGTGTCTGTTAGCCATCTGCCTGTCTTTAGAGAGATGTGTTTGTTCATGTCTTCTGCCCATAGTTAATGGATTATTTGGTTTTTGGGTGGTGAGTGGTATCAGTTCTGTATATATTTTGGATGCTAACCCTTTCTCACGTATATCATTTGCAAATATCTTCTTCCGTTCAGTAGGTTGTGTTTTAGTTTTGTTGATTGTTTCCTTCGCCCTGCAGAAGCTGTTTTATTTTAACGTAGTCCTAATAGTTTATTTTTGCTTTTATTTTCCTTACCTCAGGAGACCTATCAAGAAAAATGTTGCCACAGCTAATGTCAGAGAGATCACTGCCTATGCTCTCTTCTAGGATTTTTATGGTTTCAGGTCTCACGTTAGGTCCTTAATGTATTTTGAATTGATTATTGTGTATGGTATAAGAAGGTGGTCCAATTTCATTCTTTTGCATGTAGCTGTCCAGTTTTCCCAACACCATTTGTTGAAGAGACTGTCTTTCCCCATTGTGTATTCTCTCCTGCCTCATCAAAGATTAATTGACCATATAATTGTGGGCTTATTTTTGAGCTCTCTATTTTATTCCTTCCATCTATGTGTCTGTTTTTGTGCCAGTACTGTACTGTTTTGGTTACTACAGCTTTGTAGTATAACTTCTGGGATCACTGGGATTGTGAGATCTCCAGTTTTGTTTGTCTTTTTCAAGATTGCTTCGGCTATTTCGGGTCTTTTGTGGTTCCATACACATTTTAGGATTGTTTGTTCTAGTTCTGTGAAAAATGCTGTTGGTATTTTGATAGGGATTGCATTAAATATGTAGATTGCTTTGGGTAGTATAGTCATTTTAACAGTATTTGTTTTAATCCATGAGCATGGAATGTCTCTCCATTTCTTTGTGTCCTCTTAAGTTTCTTTCATCAGTGTTTTATAGTTTTCAGAGAATGGGTCTTGGTTTATTCCCAGGTATCTTATAGGTTTTGGTACAATTGTAAATGGGATTGTTTTCTTAATTTCTTTTTCTGCTTCTTCATTATTAGTATAAAATGCAATGGATTTCCGCATATTGATTTCATATCCTGTGACTTTACTGAATTCATTTATTAGTTCTAGTAGTTTTTTGGTGGAGTCTTTAGGGTTTCCTATATATAGTATCATGTCATCTGTAATAGTGAAACTTTTATTTCTTTGTTACTAATTTGGTTGACTTTTATTTCTTTTTGTTAGTAGTGCCTAGTATGGAATTAAAGAGAAAAAGGAATTATTATATAATGATATAACTGGAATTTCACCTCTAACTTGAATTTCACCAACTAAAATGCATTTTATATTATATTGATATATCAACTTAATTATATTTCTTTTATTTTTTGTTTTAAATTTAAACATTTTTTTAAGTTTTTTATTTAAAAATTTTTTTAATGTTTATTTATTTTTGAGAGAGAGACCACGAGCAGGGGAGGGACAGAGAGAGAGGGAGACACAGGGTCTGAAGCAGCTCCAGGCTCTGACAAGTTGAACTTTTGACATCCTTTGCCTGCCTCTATTGTGTTGACTTTCCAGAATGTCATAGTATTGGAATCCTACAGTATGTAGCCTTTTCAGACTGGCTGTTAGCAACATGCAGTGTTTCTACACATCTTTTCATGACTTGAAGGCTCTTCCTTTTTTTTTTTTTTTTTTAAATCACTGAATAATAGAATGTATGGATGGGTCACAGTTTATCCATTTACCCACTGAAGGACCTCTTGATTCCTTCCAATTTTTGGTAATTATAAGTAAAACTTCTATAAACATTCAGGTGCAGGTTTTTGTGAGGATATAGGTTTTCAACTCATCTGGGTAAGCATCAAGGAGTGTGACTGATGGGTCACGTCTGGTAAGACTCTGTTGACCTTTGTAAGAAACTGCCGAACTATTTCCCAAAGTGGCTGTTCTACCGTTTTGCACTGTCACTAGCAATGATGGCATTTCCTGTCACTCTACTTCTTTGCCAGCATTTGGTTTTGCCAGTTTTGTGGAGTATAGCTGTTGTAATGGGTGAGCGATGGCATCCCATTGTTGTTTTAATTTCCAGTTCCTTATGACATACGACGTTGAACATCTTTTCATATGTTTATCTGCCATCTTCTTTGGTGAGATATCTGTTCACAAGTTTTGCCCACTCCCCCTCACCCCTGCCCACCTTTATTGAGGTATAATTGACAAATAAAATGATACGATGATTTGCGTGTATGTGTATGTATGTGTGTGTGTGTGTGTGTGTGTGTGTGTGTATATATATATATATATATATATATATTTAGACACAGAAAAATACATATTTTTCTCTAGTCAGTGAACACAGTCATCCCCTTATGTGTGTGTGTCTGTGTGTGTCTGTGTGTACATGTGGTGAGAATGCTTTTTTTTTTTTTTAAGTTTACTTATTTTGAGAGACAGAGAGAGGGTGAGAGAGCATGAGCAGGGGAGGAGCAGAGAGAGAGAGAGAGGGAGAGAATCCCAAGGAAGCTCCATGCTGTCAGCACAGAGCCCGACATGGGGCTTGATCCCACGAACCATGAGATCGTGTCCTGAGCTAAAATCAAGAGTTGGAAGCTCAACCGGGTCGCCCAGGTACCCCAAGAATGCCTATTTGTAATTTTTTAAAAAACATTTATTTATTTTTGAGAGACACAGAGCACGAGTGGGGGAGGGGCAGGGAGAGAGAGGGAGACACAGAATCCAAAGAAAGCTCCAGGCTCTGAGCTGTCAGCACAGAGCCACCCAGGTGCCCCTATGGTAATCCTTTTATGTCCTTTTATCTTCATAACAACTCTAGGAGGTATTATTCTCACTTAACAGATAAAGAAATAGGCTAGTAGGAGGTAGGTCCTGTTTGATCAGCATTTAAACTTTTAATGTTCCACATTTCTGGAAAATTATGTAAACGTTTTATTTAAAATCAATAAATATTCATAAGGAAGCTATGTTTCTTCTTCACATTCAGTACCTTTCAAGTCATTTTCATGTGGTTTGTAGAAAAAAAAGGGAGATTTTTTTTTCTGGTTTTCATGGTACAGAAAGTGAAGAAAGTTATTAAAATTGACTTTCTGGACTGATTAATTCAAGAAGAAAATCAGTTGGTTTTCATAGAAGGCCTCTTACATTTTGTGACTGTGTGTTTCAAACCACACCAAAAACAGAGATAAGAAAAGCTGATGGGAAGCTGAAAACCCTAAGAAGCTTTCTTCTTAGCCATAACATGTAGTTGACAGACATCTTTTTATAGACATGTCTGTGATTGCACAGTTTTTTTAGGCTTGACAATTTTTTCAGGGAGGAAAACCTTTCTGTAAAGTTTATAAAAGCTGTTTACAGTAAAATAGCAAACCATAACAAGTCAGAAACCTACCAGCTCCCTTTGAAGCACTGTTGGACCGTGTTTCCATAAAAGTATAGACAACAATCGCAGTGGAACACAATTAAGTCTTTGTTTAATGAGGAGAAGTTGTTTTATACCACTTCCAAAATAATTTTTCAAGCCTTGAATTCTTTGTAAAATTGAGAAAGTGACAAATCCAGACGAGAGAGGAAGAAAAAGGAAAACGAATTTGATTTAGCAAAATTTGTTAGACAGCTAGGATTACAGAAAAAAAGGAATGAGTTTGACACAGTCCTTGTATGAGTTAACTGTTACTGTGCAACCGATTTCCCCCAAACCTAGAAGCTTAAATGACCGAACACTTATCATTTGATACAATTTCCAGCTGTAGGTTTAGTGGGCGATTCTGGCTCAGATTTTCTTACAAGTCTGGAGCTCACTGACATGACTGTTGGCAGGAGGCCTCGGCTCCTTAATGGTTGTTGGCCAGAGGCCTCAATTTCTTGATACATGGAACTTTCCATAGGCCATCTGAGTGTCCTTACAATCTGGCATCTAGCATCTGCCAGACAGAATCATCCAAGAGACAGAGACAGATAGAGATCAAGACAGAAGGTGCAATATCTTGTATAACCTAATCTCAGAAGTGACACCATTATTTGTGCCGTATTTTATTGGTGGCCTAAACTAACACAAAACATTAAAGGTGACTACGCAATAGTGTGAATACCAAGAGGTTGGAGCCATTGGGAGCCATCTTGGAGACTAGCTAGCACAGTCTTCCATTTAGCTCCCAATGATCCAGATCCTTCCCACATGTACATTCACTCTCTTCCAAGGCCCACCGAAGTCTCATCCCATTCCAGCATCAGATTAAAGTCCAGAGTGCCATATCTAAATCAAGCCTAGGTGTGGATGAGGTTCCTTGGCTATGGCTACTTAAGTATAGCCTCTTGAGTAGTTTCTCTCCATCTGTAGACTGTGAACTAAAGAGACAAGCTGTTTTCCACTTAACCACCCAACATGTAATGGTGGAATAGGTAAAGGATAGCCTCCTTGGACTAGAAGGGAAAATAGGAGGCACACAGGAGTCGCTGGTGCATAAAATCCAGCTGGGCAAATGTTGGAAGGTCCTTGATTAGGACTCGGTTCTACTGTCTGCAGATGATTCTAGATGGGCTTTAAGCTCTACCGTGTGGGCTCTTGGTTCTACCCTCTTTGCCATTCTCTCTCTTTTATGAGAAATAGTACATGTTTTCAGCTAAGTGTTTTTCTAAGCCTGCTTCTGGCCAACAGAATTTCGGTGAGTCCAAAGACTTTTTCATTTTGTACTGTATTGTACTGTACTGATTGCATTGCAAACATAACAATCTTAGAATCTTCATGGGTCTCCTGTGAATCTTGTCCTTTAGACAAAAGCCATACCCAACTTTACTTGAGACAAGCCGTTGTCTACCTTGAGCTTCCTGAGCTGAGAGACATTAAGCTGCATTTGAAGCCCCACTGGTTGATCGCAATGATCTGTGGGACACACCCTCGAACGCTTGAAATGCTTTTTTGCTAGTTTGAATGGTGCCCTGAGACACTGTGTTTGATCTTTCGGAGGTCCTAACAAAGGATTTTATAGCCACATATTCTGTTTCATGTTTAGACTGTGTTTTCCTGGCAGTGCCCCAAATTTGATCTTTGCCCAGAAGCCATTTCTTATCTTAGCATCTATTGCCATCTGGAGAGGCAGGGAATTTTCACAACTAGCAATTCCTGGCTGCTTTTTACTTAACAGGCTTTCCTTTGGGTTATCTTTTTCCTCTTGCATTTTACTACGTGCAGCCAGAAAGAACCAGGGAGCACCGTCAATGCTTTTCCTAGAGGTACTTCTATCTAGACCACCAGGTTCATTCGGCATGTGTTCCACGTTAATATGAATTTTTCTGTGGTTCATAAAAGGGGGCCCCTTTGTGGTTTCCAGTGTGATTTCTGCACTTTCTTTTAAGCTCTAACAGCCTACTCAAAGGCCAGCACTACCTGACTCCAAAGCCCCTCCCGAATATTTAGGGTTTTTTTTTAGTAGCATCTCACTTTCAGGTACCAAAATTCTGTGTTATCTGTTACCATTATCTATTAATTATTCGAGTTGGAGATCGAGAAGAACAGAGAGAGACAGACAGTAAGACAAAAGCCTACCATTAAAAGTGACATGCCATTACTTCTGCCTTATTCTGTTGGTCACATGATTGGTCCCAGTAGAACGGGAAAGGTTTGCCACATCCCTGCCTGTAGGAATTCCATAGTTGAGTGGCTATTTATTAGTGCCTGAGCATTGTGTTAGACTCACATGTTGTTCATTTATATCCAACCCTGAAAGGAGTTGTTACCTCCAGCTGAAGCTTAAAGAGATAACTTGTTCAAGAGCTCACCAGAGAACATAGATTTGAACCTATGTTCAGGAAAGAAGACTTGGGAGCCCAGGCCTGAGGTAAAAGAGTGGATAGATATTCCATGGGATTGTTGCCTTTGTTTTTAGACCTGAATTTTCTTCAGCTTCTGTTACATATGTGGAAAGCTTTGGTCAATGATCTTTTCTTATAGTCCTTTCTCCGTATAGCTCTGACCTTTACCTGTCTTTTCCCATCCTTCTACGGATTTTCCTCTGGTCACTTTCCATGGAGTGCTTTGGGACTTCAGACTTATTATAATGTAAATAAACTTCTATCCAAATACTCTTTCTAGAACATTTTCTCATCTGGTTTTCTTAATTAACCCTGGCTTTCCTTTTTGAACATCACGCCTCTTGGTGCCATCTTGATGGCTAACCATCTTGATGGTTATTCATTCTCCCATGTCTTTTATCTTGTAATAAGTTACATCAGCCCACTTCTACTTCCAAATGACTGCTCTTTCATTCTTATAGAAAAGTTCTTTTTCCTTTGAAATTTATCCCATCTTACCCTCTGTTCGTCACTGTCATTTGAAGTACAGATTTCATAGCAGCTCGTAAGATTTAGCCAGGAGAACATGATGTTGAAAATGAGTGGAAGGAAGTTAAGGTCACTGAGGTTGCAAAGAACAAGGATTTATGAAACTTGTGTGTTGGGTGAGTGGTCTGCCTGGTCACTGAACTCACCCAGGATGATGGTGGAATTTGAGATGAACAGAAAACTGACCAGGGAGACCACTCATCTCTCTCTCTCTCTCTCTTTTTTTTTCCCATTGACTGACCACAATCTCCTAGATTTCAGTGGTACTCTGCTTTCTTACTTATAAAACACTTGCTGGTAGATCTTACCAAGACCTCTAGACTCCTTGATCCTTCTCGCCTCTTCCCCACTCCCAGTTTATCAAACAAAACTGATTCTAGCTAATGTAAGTAGAAAACGAATTTATTAGATGATAGCAGGGAGCTCTCCAAATAGTCAAGAACCAGGAGGGTCAGCATCCTATCACAGCTATGATGATATAAGGACAGTCTGGTTAATATGCCCCTGCTAGGACCACTGCCCCTGGACCACTGCTACCAAATTCTTGCTGTTACTGCTTCCACCAGCCCCATAGATCATTTAAAAATTATCTCTCATTTTTGTATTACCTCCTTAAGATTAAAAATCCTGTACAAGAACATTTGATTGGCTAAGCCTAGTTCATTTGTCTGTTACATCAGAAGACTGGGAGGGGAAAGATCTATCCTTTTTGGCTTACTTAGTGAGAGAGCAGACATTGTATTCTGCCAACATACCCAATGGGGGTTCTATCCAAATGGGAAGAGTATTTGGATCCTAAGTGCCAAAAAAATGAAGAAGGAAAAGGAGAGGGAGGAGAAGAGGAAGAGGGGGAAAAAAAAGTGAAAGAAAGTGAAGAGGAGGAAGAAGAGGAAGGAGAGGCATCCATGAAAGTCTCCTTTAACCCCCTGCTGGCTTGGGGATGGGGGGCTGTCTGCCATAAAGCTGTCTGGTCCAACATCAGCCTCCGTACTCTCAGTAGATGATCCTGCTTTGTATTTCAAAAATGGTAGCCATCAGGCTTGAACCCCCTCAACTTACTGCTTCTACCTTTAAACATATCTTCATCAACACTCTCCTTTCCTACTTTCCTTTAGTTATTTTAGTAAAAGAGCTGTTCCTTCTCTTGTTTGAGGCTAAGTTTCTCATTTGCATTCATAATCTCATCCACTCTGTCTTCTCCAGGACTTTTCTTCATTAACTAAGACTTCCTTCTCTTTGTTTTTGTTTTTATCTTATTTTATTTACTTAGTTTTTAAAAGGAATCTCCATGCCAAACATGGGGCTTGAACCTATGACCCCATGATCAAGAGTCACGCGATCCACTGACTGAGCCAGCCAGGCGCCCCCCCCCCCTCCTTGTTAAGAGTATTTAATAATATCTCTTTTATGCCAGACATTGTTGAATGCCAGAGGTGTACAGATGAATTTGATATAGTTTTGAAGGATTTAGTATTTGGCGGGGAAAAACAGACACCAATAGTTGGTTGTAGTGTAATTACTTACAATCAGGATTATTTATCACTATCTTATCCATTAGAATGTCAGCATATCTTTTTGTTCTCTGCTGTGTCTTCAGTGTCTGGTACACAGTTGGTGCTCAATAAATACTCTTGCATGAATGCTGAGAAGTAAGCACAGGGGGCTAGGAATCATGCAAGACAGTGGTTGGCCCAGCCTAGAGAATGGAAAAAGGAAGATGGAGGTGGGGGAGCTACAGAGGCTTGGTGGAGGAAATATCAAGAACAGCATTTTCAAGGTTTAAAGTCAGCAGGGAAAAAATGAGGCGAGAGTCCCAGGCAGAGAGGGGAGCATGAACGAAGGTGGGGAATGATGAAGACGCAGGTGGCTTGAGCAGGTAGGTGTTAAAGAGTTAATAACAGTTAACATTTATGAGTGTTTATGTACATAGTCTAAGTCTTATATATGTATTTTCTCACTTAATACTTACGGTGTTCTGTGAGTAAGGTGTTATTCCCGTTATAGAAAAGAAAAATATCTTCGATCCTTAGGGAAGCTAACTAACTTGCACAAGTCCACTTGGCCTCTAAATCTTAGAGAGCAGGGATTTATTTTGGCTTTTTTATGGCTGCAAAGCCTGGTGTTCCTTAAAGCGATCTTGTTATACTAACGAAGTGGTTCCCAAACTTGGCTGCGCATCAAATCCCCCGTGGAACTTTGTAAAAATACAGATTCCTGGCTTGATCCAGGATCCTGAATCTAAACTTCCAGGGGCAGAGTTTATGGGTGCATATTTCTTTTTTTTTTTTTTTTAATTTTTTTAATGTTTATTTTTGAGAGAGACAGAGCATGAGCGGGGGAGGGGCAGAGAGAGAGGGAGACACAGAATCCGAAGCAGGCTCCAGGCTCCAAGCTGTCAGCATAGAGCCTGACGCGGGACTCTAATTCACGAGCTGTGAGATCATGACCTGAGCCAAAGTCGGACGCTCTACCGACTGAGCCATCCAGGCGCCCCTGGATGCATATTTCTTAACAAGCTCTTGGCTGCTTCTCCTGCAACTGACCCTGTGTGGTTCTCTCATCCTTGAGAATCACCACAGCCAGTGTCAAGAACAAGGCAGGAGTCACTGATTAGACCCTAGAGATCTAGTATTCCTAAGGATCTGTGACTTTATCCTGTAGGTAATGGGGGGATTCCTGGAGGATTTTAGCTGGAAAGTGATGTCATCAGACATGCATTTTTGCCCACCACTTTGGCAACAATGGGAAGGATGAAGTTGGAGGTACAAACAATAAGAACGTTTATCTTTAGATTTCTGTCTTGACGGATTCCTTCCTTTTTGCCCACAAGCATTCTCAAATCTCCATGCATTTTTTCTCACAGTCCTGCTTGTCTTTTAGTTGTGTGAGTTTCCTCTCTCTCCTTGCTAAAATTCTTAAACAGTTATACTCAATGCCAGGTTTCAGTCAGGTCAGGAAATGCTGCTTCTCATTTTCCTCATGACTGCCTCACCCTTAAGAATCCAGCTTCCACCCCGTTATCCTATGTCTTCTCCAGCGTCATCTTTCGTTCAGTAGATTCTTACTGAATGTTATTTGCAAGCATGGTCCTTTCTCAGATTTTGAGTTGACATGATAAAGACCTGGGATCGAAGAAAGGGATCTAAAGGAATAGAGATAATGGGCCAGTGGCAGAGTAATCAGTCAACAAACTCTTAACGTACCAGCCTGCTTCAGAACCAGGGGTGGGAGCAGGTGGCCTACAGGCAATTAGAAGTCAGAGGAACCTCCATCTGAAGATGGATGAAGGGTCTGATGGAAAATGACTTTGGTTTTGGATAGGCTTGAGTTTGAGGAAGTGAGATTTGTAGTAGAAATACAGTCCCATCACTTGGGTGAGAAAAGGCTTAAAGCTAGACAAATAGATTTGGTAGTTCACAGGTTGAAGTGGTAAGACGTGGACAGTGCATAATGCATTACATTCATGAATTTTTTAAAATATTTATTTATTAGAGAGAGAGAGAGCGTAGGGGAGGAGCATAGAGGGAGGGAGAGAGAAAGAGAACCCCAAGCAGGCTCCGCACTGTCAGCACAGAGCCCGATGTAGAGCTCGATCTCATGAACCACAAGATCACGACCTGAAGAGTTCTACGCTTAACTGAGCCACCCAGGCGCCCCAATCCGTGAAATGTTTTTATAATAATTTGTATCTTTGCATTTCTTGAAACAAATTCTTTTGCTTAAGGAATGGCAAATATATAATTTATCTTGATATACTAGAATTTAAAATGACACAAAGATTCAATTTGACTTTTGGATTTGGATCATAATCATTTGAGAACCTCCCAAAAGGTTGCATTTTCCTAAGAGAAAAGAGTGCTGTCTCTTTGATATATTTTATGTAGTCCTTCCCCTCATTTTCTATATGCTTTCTACTCAAGCTGTATGTCCTTCATTTTATTTTTTCTGTTCACGCTATTTTTCTTTTTATTGTTTTGTTCCCCACTAAGTTGTGTCTGTGAAGAATGAAAACCAACTTATTCTGTTTGTTAAAGTTTTGGATCAAACTTTTATTGCATTTTGTCTATTTGCATCTTTTATTTGCGTTATAAAATGTTTCTGGAAGCTGGGTGAGCGGAAATGTAGTAAGATTCATTTGCAAACCTTCATGTCTGGGTAGAACTCTTAAGTATCATTGCATGACCTATAATTTTTAAGACCCGGTGATGGGAACATATTGAAAATAGGCTATAAAACTGGCCATAGTTGGAGCAGTTATCTTCAGTAGGAAACAAAAACTTAGGATGCCCCAGTCCTGTTTTATTATGTGCCATATTTTTAACGTAAATTAAACAATTCTTTGTGCCTTTTTTACAACTATATGCAAGTATTATGAAACTTATATATATAAACATTTTAAAGATTCAAAGCTTTTTATAAAGAATTATATATATATCAATCTTAAATGTTAAGTCTAGTATATGATAATATTTATAATCTAAGCAATTTCTTTTTTTTTAAATGTGTATTTATTTTGGAAGGAGAGAGAGAAAGAGACAGAGCATGAGCAGGAGGGGCAGAAGAGAGGAAGACACAGAATCTGAAGCTGTCAGCACAGAGCCCCATGTGGGGCTCAAACTCATGAGCCATGAGATAATGACCTGAGCTGAGGTCAGTTGCTTAACCAACTGAGCCACCCAGGTGCCCCTATAATCTAGGCAATTTCTTAAAAGCAATGAAAAGCAGTGTGATGTAGTGAAAAGAATAGAATCTTTGAAGCCATCCAGACTTGTGCTTGAATCTTCAATATCCTATTTCCTAGGTATTTGTCAAGTCACTTATTTAGTTTTCTAAGCCTCAACAACCTCATCTATTAGGTGAGGATATTCACAGCCAATCCTGCTGATTTTTTCCGAGAAATAGTAATAGTAACTCACGTCTAATGAACCTGTGTATGTGCCTGGGTCACTGCATACATCGTGTCTTTTAATCCTCACAGCAGCCTTGTAAGGTAGCTGCTATTATTATTGTTGTTGTTCATATTATCCCAGCATTACAGATGAGACTACTGAGACTTAAGGAGATTTGGTAATTTGCCAAAGCTAGGAAGACTTTGGGGATGCCATCAGTTTTGTCTGACTTCAGACCGTTAGCTTTTTTTTTTTTTTTGATTTAACTTTATTTTTTATTTTTTAAAATTTACATCCAAATTAGTTAGTATATAGTGAAGCAATGATTTCAGTAGATTCCTTAGTGCCCCTTACCCATTTAGCCCATCCCCCCTCCCACAACCCCTCCGGCAACCCTCAGTTTGTTCTTCATATTTGTGAGTCTCTTTTGTTTTGTCCCCCTCCCTGTTTTTATATTACTTTTGTTTCCCTTCCCTTATGTTTATCTGTTTGTCTCTTAAAGTCCTCATATGAGTGAAGACATATGATTTTTGTCTTTCTATGACTAATTTCACTTAGCATAATACCCTCCAGTTCCAGCCACGTAGTTGCAAATGGCAAGATTTCATTCTTTTTGATTGCCAAGCAATACTCCATTGTACATATATATCACGTTTTCTTTATCCATTCATCCATCGATGGACATTTGGGCTCTTTCCATACCTTGGCTATTGTTGATAGTGCTGCTATAAACATGGGGGTGTATGTGTCCCTTCGAAACAGCACACATGTATCCCTTGGATAAATGCCTAGTAGTGCAATTGCTGGGTTGTAGGGTAGTTCTCTTTTTAGTTTTTTGAGGAACCTCCATACTGTTTTCCAGAGTGGCTGCACCAGCTTGCATTCCCACCAACAGTGCAAAAGAGATCCTCTTTCTCCACATCCTCACCAACATCTGTTGTTGCCTGAGTTGTTAATGTTAGCCATTCTGACAGGTTCGTGAGGTGGTATCTCATTGTATTTCCCTGATGATGAGTGATGTTGAGCATTTTTTCATGAGTCGGTTGGCCATCTGGATGTCTTTGGAGAAGTGTCTATTCATGTCTTTTGCCCATTTCATCACTGGATTATTTGTTTTTTGGGTGTTGAGTTTGATAAGTTCTTTGTAGATTTTGGATACTAATCACCCTTTATCTGATAATGTCATTTGCAAATAACTTCTCCCATTCTGTCGGTTGCCTTTTAGTTTTGCTGATTGTTTTCTTCGCTGTGCAGAAGCTTTTTATTTTGATGAGGTCCCAGTAGTTCATTTTTGCCCTTGCCTCCAGAGATGTGTTGAGTAAGAAATTGCTGCAGGCAAGATCAAAGAGGTTTTTGCCTGCTTTCTCCTCAAGGATTTTGATGGCTTCCTGTCTTACATTGAGGTCTTTCATCCACTTTGAGTTTATTTTTGTGTATGGTGTAAGAAAGTGGTCCAGGTTCATTCTTCTGCATGTCGCTGTCCACTTTTCCCAGCACCACTTGCTGAAGAGACTCTCTTTATTCCATTGGATATTCTTTCCTGCTTTGTCGAAGGTTAGTTGCCCATACGTTTGTGGGTCCATTTCTGCGTTCTCTATTCTGTTCCCTTGATCTGAGTGTCTGTTTTTGTGCCAGTACCATACTGTCTTGATGGTTACAGCTTTGTAGTATAGCTTGAAGTCTGGGATTGTGATGCCTGCTGCTATGGTTTTCTTTTGCAGGATTGCTTTGGCTATTCGGGGTCTTTTCTGGTTCCATACAAATTTTAGGATTATTTGTTCTAGCTCTGTGAAGAATGCTGGTGTTACTTTGATAGGGATCACATTGAATATGTAGATTGCTTTGGGTAGTATCGACATTTTAGCAGTATTTGTTCTTCCTATCCAGGAGCATGGAATCTTTTTCCATTTCTTTGTGTCTTCTTCAGTTTCTTTCATTAGCTTTCTATAGTTTTCAGTGTATAGATTTTTCACCTCTGATTAGATTTATTCCTAGGTATTTTATGGTTTTTGGTGCAACTGTAAATGGGATCAATTCCTTGATTTCTCTTTATGTTGCTTCATTTTTGGTGTATAGGAATGCAACCAATTTCTGTGCATTGATTTTATATCCTGCAACTTTGCTGAATTCATGAATCAGTTATACCAGTTTTTTGGTGGAATCTTTTGGGTTTTCCATATAGAGTATCATGTCATCTGCGAAGAGTGAAAATTTGACCTCCTCCTGGCCAATTTGGCCGTTTTATTTGTGTTGTCTGATTGCTGAGGCTAAGACTTCCAATATTATGTTGAATAACAGTGGCAAGAGTGGACATCCCTGTCTTGTTCCTGACCTTAGGGGGGAAAGCTCTCAGTTTTTCCCCATTGAGGATGATATTAGCGTTGGGTCTTTCATATATGGCTTTTATGATCTCAAGGTATGATCCTTCTATCCCTACTTTCTTGAGGGTTTTTATCAAGAAAGGATGCTGTATTTTGTCAAATGCTTTCTCTGCATCTATTGAGAGAATCATGTGGTTCTTGTCCTTTCTTTTACTAATTTGATGTATCACATTGATTATTTTGTGGATATTGAACCAGCCCTGCATCCCAGGTATAAATCCCACTTGGTCGTGGTGAATAATGTTTTTTAATGTATCGTTGGATCCAGTTGGCCAGTATCTTGTTGAGGATTTTTGCATCCATGTTCATCAGGGAAGTTGGTCTATAGTTTTCCTTTTTAGTAGGGTCTTTGGTTTTGGAATCAAGGTAGTGCTGGCTTTATAGAAAGAGTTTGGAAGTTTTCCTTCCGTTTCTATTTTTTTTGGAACAGCTTCATGAGAATAGGCGTTAACTCTTTCTTAAATGTTTGGTAGAATTCCCCCTGGAAAGCCATCTGACCCTGGGCTTGTTTTTTGGGAGATTTTTTATTACTGATCAATTTTCTTTACTGGTTATGGTTCTGTTCAAATTTTCTATTTCTTCCTGTTTCAGTTTTGGTATTGCAGATGTTTCTAGGAATTTGTCCATTTCTTCCAGATTGCCCATTTTGTTGGCATACAATTGCTCATAATATTCTCTTCTCATTGTTTTTATTTCTGTTGTGTTGGTTGTGATTTCTCCTCATTTTTGATTTTACTTATTTGGGTCCTTTTTCTTCTTGATCAAACTGGCTAGTGGTTTATCAATTTTGTTAATTCTTTCAAAGAACCAGCTTCTGGTTTCCTTGATTTGTTCTAGTGTTTTTTTGGTTTCAATAGCATTAATTTCTGCTCTAATCTTTATTATTTCCTGTCTTCTGCTGGTTTGGGGTTTTATTTGCTGTTCTTTTTCCAGCTCCTTAAGGCGTAAGGTTAGGTTGTGTATCTGAGATCTTTCTTCCTTCTTTAGGAAGGCCTGGATTGCTATATACTTTCCTCTTATGACCACCTTTGCTGCGTCCCAGAGGTTTTGGGTTGTGGTGTTATCATTTTCATTGACTTCCATATACTTTTTAATTTCTTCTTTAACTGCTTGGTTAGCCCATTCATTCTTTAGTAGGATGTTCTTCAGTCTCCCAAGTATTTGTTACCTTTCCAAATTTTTTTCTTGTGGTTGATTTCGAGTTTCATAGCATTGTGGTCTGAAAATATGCACGGTATGATCTCGATCTTTTTGTACTTACTTAGGGCTGATTTGTGTCCCAGTATGTGGTCTATTCTGGAGAACATTCCATGTGCACTGGAGAAGAATGTATATCCTGCTGCTTTAGGATGAGATGTTCTGAATATATCTGTTAAGTCCATCTGGTCCAATGTGTCATTCAAAGCCATTGTTTCCTTGTTGATTTTTTGATTAGATGATCTGTCCATTGCTGTGAGTGGGTGTTGAAGTCTCCTACTATTATGGTATTACTATCGATGAGTTTCTTGATGTTTGTGATTAATCAATTTATATATTTGGGTGCTGCCACATTTGGCGCATAAATGTTTACAATTGTTAGGTCTTCTTGGTCTATAGACCCCTTGATAATGATATAATGCCCTTCTGCATCTCTTGATACAGTCTTTATTTTAAAGTCTAGATTGTCTGATATAAGTATGGCTACTCCGGCTTTCATTTGTTGACCATTAGCATGATAGATGGTTCTCCATCCTCTTATTTTCAATCTGTAGGTGTCTTTAGGTCTAAAGTGGGTCTCTTGTAAACAGCATATAGATGGGTCTTGTTTTCTTATCCATTCTGTTACCCTGTGTCTTTTGATTGGAGCATTGAGTCCATTGACATTTAGAGTGAGGACTGAAAGATATGATTCTGATGTTGTTCCTTTTTAATGAGTCACTGATTTCTCTAATTCTTAAATCGTGCTCTTTTGCCTTAATCTCCCTCTTTTTCTCTGCTTCATTAGTCTCTATGAGTTTGTCCTCTATATCGCTGATTCTCTGTTCTGTCTTGTCCATCCTTGCCGCCGCTGCATCCATCCATGATTGCAGCTCAGTTATAGCATTTTTAATTTCATTCTGGCTGTTTTTTACTTCTTTTATCTCTGCAGAAAGGGATTCTAATCTATTTTTGACTCCAGCTAGTATTCTTATTATCATGATTCTAAATTCTGGTTCAGACATCTTGCTTGTGTCTGTGTTGGTTAAATCCCTGGCTGTCGTTTCTTTGTGCTCTTTCTTTTGGGGTGAATTCCTTCGTTTTGTCATTTTGAGGGGAGAAATGGAATTAATGAGGTAGAAAAATTGAAATTAAAAAAATTTTTAAAAATATATTAAAATGAAAAACACACCCACACAAAAATCGAATAGATGATACTAGATCCTAGGTGTATTTTGATCAGGGTGTAGAAAGTAGTTTGACAGATTAGAGAAACAAACAAACAAAAAAGGTGGGAGAGAGAAAAAAAAAAAGGAAATCGTTTGAGAATTTGAAAAAATGAATACACTAAAGTAGACTAAAATACACAAAAGTAGAGAATATAGTAGGAAAAAATTATAGAAAAATATTTTTAATAAAAATTAAGAAATATGAATTTTTTCATTTTACGAAAAAAGAAATGAAAAAGAGAAAAAAGATAAAAAAAGAAAAAAGGAAAAGAAAAAAAAGAAATCGTTTGAAAATTTGAAAAAGTGAATACACTGTAGTAGACTGAAATAAAATGATAGGAGTAAGATAGAATTTGAAAAAACTTACATAAAAGCAAAATATATAGCAATAAAAATTAAATAAAAATATTTTTAAAAGAAATTGAAAGTAAAAATGAATTTTTTCTCTTTCTGTATTCAAAAAAAAGAAAAGAAATGAAAAAGAGAAAAAAGAAAAAAAGGAAATTGTTTGAAAATTTGAAAAGGTGAGTACACTGAAGTAGACTAAAATAAAATGATGGAAGTAAAGTAGAATTTGAAAACATTTACACAAAAGTAAAAAATATAGTAATAAAAATTAAAGACAGATATTTTTAATAAAAATCGAAAATAAAAATGAGTTTTTTCTCTTTCTGTATTCAAGAAAAAGAAAAGAATTGTAAAAGTGAAAAAGGAAAAAGAAAAAAAATTGAATAGATGAACCTGCTAACAGATTGAAGTAGGACTTAAATTGCTTTGTTTTCCCCTAGAGGTCAGTCCATGTAGCTCTTTATAGTCCATAGCTTAAGCCGTTGGTGAGGTTTGTGTTCTTGAAGAGCAAAGTTGGCCCAGTTGGGTAGGGCTCGGTGTAACAGCTCTGCTCTCCCCTAGATGGCGCTGCTAGCCTACTGGGGTGGATTGTTGTGGTGCTCATAGGTGCGCGTGAGCCTGCACATGCGCAGGAGTGGTGAAAAATGGTGCCGCCCGGCCACCCAGTCTGTTCTCCCAGATCAGCAGTTGCCCACCCGTCCTTGGTCTTCAGCTCTCCTCCACTCCCCGCTTTTTCACTCTCCGTGACCAGGCCCCAGGCAGTACCTCTCTCCCAAGTTTTGTCTCAGATGCGGCTGTTTTCCCCGGCCCCTTACTTCCAAAGGACTGTGGCTTTGACCTGCTCCGCCCCTCTGCAGGAGGGTCTCACTGAGCAGTGGCCGAATGAGCAATGGCCGAGTGTTGGCTGCACCCAGGAACACCCACTGGACCCTGCTGTTGCCGGTGCCCCGAGACTGCAGCTGGGTGCCAGCCCGTCCCCCAAAAAATTTGCGAGACTGTACCCTCAGCATTTCAGGGACCATGGAAAATCGCAACACACATCTGACACCAGGCTTCACCCTCAACAACCTTGCCCCAGCACCAGCGAATGTGGCTGCCTTCCAGGGTCTGCTGAGACCAAGTGGCTTCAACAGTCTCTACCAAGTGTCCTTCCAGCAGTGGAATTGCTTTTCCCCGTGTGGCCCGAGAACCTCCCGGACCCCACTCTGTTCTTGGGGATTCACCTTTCCCACCAGAGCACCGCCAGGTATCGAGCTGCGGAGCTGCAGCCTTTGCGCTCCCCTTGTTTACAGTCTTAATGGAATTGAAACCCTCTCCTTTCTCCTTTCTCCCCTTTTAGTTTAGTCCCTGAGGCTGTTTCCAATTTTCCACTTTCTCTCCAGCTGCTTTTGGGGCGGGGTGCTTTTCCCGTATGCTTCCCCCGCTCCCCAGTCTCCATCCTCTCTCCGCCCGCAAAATGGGTTCCCTACCTTTCAGGGCTTCTTGCTCCCCAAGTTCAGCTCTTCATGTCGTGTACCTGCTGAATTCTGTGGTTCAGGTTGTGCAGATTGTTGTGTTAATCTTCCAATCGGTTTTCAGGCGTGTAGGATGGTTTAGTGTTGGTCTGGCTGTATTTCATGGACGTGAGACACACAAAAAGCTTCCATGCTGTTCCGCCATCTTGGCTCCTCCCCCAGACCATTAGGTTTTAAATGAAATCATCCCAGACGTCACACTTAACCTTGTGTCTGGCACACAGTACAAGTATTGCATTCGTTTGTTCAGACCTGTTCCGCACGCCCATCCTGGAGATGAAGCGGATATGCCCATCTTTCATATTTTAGGATACAAAGTAAAGGCAATCTCCAAGTTACAAGTTCCCAATGTGACATAATGAAAATAGCTTATGTTTTTAAGTTATTGCCAAACGCTATGTGCCAAGCACTTTACATATAATATTCAGCGTGCACAGTGGCCCTATGGGATACAGGTAAACTGTCATTAGCTTCATTTGACAGATTGGAGACTCAGGCACACAGAAGTTAAGTCACTTACACAAGAGATTAAGTCACACCGCCTGGCAAAGCTTGGATCTGAGCAGTGAGTCCAGAGGACGTGGGCCACATTATTTACGTATGTCTCGCAGAGCACAGTGCCCAGCATATAGTAGCCGCTCAACAAAGATTTGCTCACTGGGTAAATGAATGAATGAACTGATGAGTGAAACAAACAACTTCTCCTTCCCCCTTCTCTCTCCAGGCCTTCGGTTAGTAACCAACTTGCTCTGACATGATCTGAGCTACTGTTCCTTCCCCATGATCGTCTTCCTTCTTTCCCCCCTCAAGAATTGTGTAATTGCTGTGTGTAAGTTCTCAAATCTGGCTAAATACAGTGGTGTGTGTCTGCTGTTCCGGGCTGTGGGAGAATGAGGCTGGAAACCCGCCCCGAGCCATTGTGGGCCATGCTTCATGGGTGTTCACACTGCCGAGTGTTGTGTGGTTTATTCGTTTATTTTCCTATCATTTGATCATTCATAGAACAGATTTTATTGGGCACTAAGTATGCACTGTGTGTCTGCTCTGATGCTAAAGGCTTGGGAATACAAGAGTGTTGAGAACTGAGTCTCCTTACCATCTCTGCCTCCAGCTGAGTTACCCTCAGGGCCGCAAGAGTGATCCTCCTTGATTATAAATCTAGCTAGATGCTCTCTGCTTTATAAATCTTCAGTTGATATCTCTTGCCCTTAGGATAAAATCCAGATTCCTTTAATGTGTCCTTTAATGTGTAAAAGACTGTGTCCCTACCTTGCATTCTGTCTCATAGCTACTTCTCAATAGAAGGATGTTTAGGATCTAGAACTTTTCCTCATGTTTTTTGGTTTCTTTTTTGAGAGAGCATTGTAGTACACTTTTGCTGTTCATTATTTTAATTATTTTTTAAAGGAAGACAAAGTCTGGGATTGTGATGCCTCCCACTTTGGTCTTCTTCAAAATTACTTTGGCTATTCGGGGTCTTTTGTGGTTCCATACAAATTTTAGGATTGCTTGTTCTAGTTTTGAGAAGAATGCTGGTGCAATTTTGATTGGGATTGCATTGAATGTGTAGATAGCTTTGGGTAGTATTGACATTTTAACAATATTTATTCTTCCAATCCATGAGCACAGAATGTTTTTCCATTTCTGTATGTCTTCTTCAATTTTCTTCATAAGCTTTCTATAGTTTTCAGCATACAGATCTTTTACATCTTTGGTTAGGTTTATTCCTAGGTATTTTATGCTTCTTGGTGCAGTTGTGAATGGGATCAGTTTCTTTATTTGTCTTTCTGTTGCTTCATTGTTAGTGTATAAGAATGCAACTGATTTCTGTACATTGATTTTGTATCCTGCGACTTTGCTGAATTCATGTATCAGTTCTAGCAGACTTTTGGTGGAGTGGAGTGCTAACGCATAGGGGCAACTTGTACCCCAATGTTTATAGCAGCGCTTTCAACAATAGCCAAATTATGGAAAGAGCCTAAATGTCCATTAACTGATGAATGGATAAAGAAATTGTGGTTTATATACACATGGAATACTACGTGGCAATGAGAAAGAATGAAATATGGCCTTTTGTAGCAACGTGGATGGAACTGGAGAGTGTTATGCTAAGTGAAATAAGTCATACAGAGAAAGGCAGATACCATATGTTTTCACTCTTATGTGGATCCTGAGAAACTTAACCAAAGACCATGGGGGAGGGGAAGGGAAAAAAAAAAAGGTTGGAGAGGGAGGGAGCCAAAACATAAGAGACTCTTCAAAACTGAGAACAAACTGAGGGTTGATGGGGGATGGGAGGAAGGGGAGAGTGGGTGATGGGCATTGAGGAGGGAACCTGTTGGGATGAGCACTGGGTGTTATATGGAAACCAATTTGACAATAAATTTCATATTTAAAAAAAAGGAAGACAAAAAAGCCGGATATAAGGATATATCCGATATAAGGATATAATTTTTAAAAGAACACCTAAGAATTTGTATCTTGTAAGTACCTCCCCCCAAGAATGCTCAGGAAATGGGGGGCACACAGTAATCAAAAAGTGTTCCTGTTTTTTAACACTCTCAAAAAATAGTCTTAAGAAATTCTGATTTTATTAAAATAAGCTTTCAGTCAGTGTACAGTATGTTTTAAAACTTATAAGATCGTCTGAAATGAGGCATATATTGCATAGCTCTTTTATAAACATGTGCTTGTTAACTGGTATTTCTGGTATAATTTTACCATCTGACCAAATTATAAAAGTGCTTATTTCCACATATGGTCATTCCATTTTTTGCTAAATGGGCACTCTATAAAAAGTAACATTTTCTGGAACACCTGCTGAACATGACATTTCTGTGAAATTTAATATGTTTTTGCTAATATTTTCCCCCAAGCTTGGCAAAATTGCATATACCTTGCTGAAAACTTACGTATTCATTTTAGCTGTATTTAATTTTTGAGATAACACTTCTGATATTGAATTAGATGTAACCGTGAATTAAATAGACAGAATTACTTGGGCTATCAACCCATCGTTTTCTCATGTGTTAAGGTTTTGTACTTTAAACATGTTCTGTGGCAAGAAATTGATCCTTTCCAGAGCACACTTGTTAATTACAGCTTTATTAACATGGCAAAGAGTTCAGTTTGAGTAAGACTGTGCCTAGTGAAGAGGGGCTGAGTGTGGATTTTTAAAAATTGGTTAAGACTTCAGTAAACACATTTTCATTAATGGTGGTTATAGTCAATGCAGTGCTTCTTAACAAAAACAAAAACAAGTGATTAGTCTTTAGAGTAGAGAACAATAGACCAAACCCCAGTCCGTGACCATATAAGACTCTTTCAGGAGGGACCCTTTCATTGGTTGAAAGGGCTAAGTGACTATTAAAATCTCTTTCAGTTTAGATTCTGTGGTTTTCAGTTGATCTTCTTCTCTACTGGCCCAACTCTGTCATCAGCCAAACACTTCATGAAGTTTCTCAAAATTTGTATAAAATCTTAATCTGTTATGGGTTAATAACTAATGAAGACATAATGGGTCTCAGTTATTACCAACCTATAATAAATTACGTTTACACAAACATATAGAGAAAAGCACTTTGATTACCAAAATACTGTGAAAATTAGTGATAACACATTTGATCACATTGTGTTTCATTCTACTTCTAGGTAAAAAATGTATTTCTTTAAATAGAATCATGCCTCAAGTACCTCATTTGTTATATTCTAATAATCCTCGAGATTTTTTCCTAGACAAAAATTATCTTTTCACAAAATATTTAAAAATCAGATGCATTTTAATTGTTATTTTGAAATGTTGCTGTGAGCAGTGTAAATTTTCAAATATATTTGCCAGCATTCACCTCCATTATTGCAAAGACATATTGTTATCCTTTAATTTGAATAGTTTATATTGTTTTCTGACAACAATAGAACTTTCTAAAGCTTTCATTAAACGTTGTTAACATGCAAATAATAGGTTAATATAACTTTCTGACACGTTGTCATGGTATTTCAGACAAATATGAGGAGACCTGGTCTTCTATTTTGGCAAGAATATACACAATCAGGCCTTTTTCTTTTTATGATGAAAAAAATGTGGTTAAATTAAACCAGGAATACTTAAAAAACAAAAACAGAAACGCTAACCAGGAAAGGGCAAAAAGGGGAAGGTAGTGCTTTAGTTTGCTTCTGACTTGCTGGTTGGCTTAACTACCTGGCCTGGAACCTTTTTCCTGTACTGAACCAATCTTGCCTTCCTGGGTTAATCCCATTTAGTCATAATGTATAATCCCTTTAATATGTGGCTGGGTTTGGTATGTGCGAGTATTGTGTTGAAGCTTTTTGTGTTTACATTTATAAGGAATCTTGGTCTGTAGTTTTCTTTTCTTCTGATGTCTTTGTTTTTTTTGGGGGGGAGGGGTCAGGGCAATATTGACCTCATAGTAAGTTGGAAGTGTTTTTTCCTCCTCTTCATTTTTGGAAGAGTTTGTAAAGGATTCAGGTTAATTCGTTAATCTGTGCACGTTAGATGTGGCCCCATATATATGTTTGCATCTTAAACTTATGATGTGGAAGCTTATGGCACAAAAATCTATTCTACGTGATAAGGAGCACGATGGAGACATGGTCTCCAGTATGGTATGTGACTTTCTGTTTGAGTATTGGAAAGGCAGAGTAGAAATCCATGTAAAGAATTCCGATGAGATTGTTTCTGTCAATTTACTGGTTAAGTGCAGGATAGCTAAGAACGTCTTGTTCAGCCATCATATAGCAGTTTTTATTTCAGAGCTTCTATCTTTTGGCTACAGGTATATTAACAGATGATAGAAGAGTGTGAAATAATGGCAACATATTTCTCATGTGGCGTATTGGAAAACTTTTCTCTATCTCTTCTGTACTAAGTCTTTTGAGAATATTTCTACCACAAAATTACCACGAAATCCACACAGGTTTTTGGTCACTAGTCAAGTAATCTGGTTTTAGAAAGTTAAGATTGGGAAAGGGAATTATCATAGACAGGGTTGAGAAACCTTTGGCTATTATGAATACTTTAAAACAAACATTATATTGCTACAAAATTTCAAGCAAACATTTTCATATTGGAATCCCGTGCTAGGGTAGGAAGTGTCTGGAAATCTACCACTGAGCTGCTAAGATGTGCCAAATAAAATGTTTATTTTACAGGGATGTGTTCGATTTAATGCCAGTATCTATATTGCCATAATAGAATGGACCGCTTGGCCATTCTGCCCTAACAACAGGCAAAAAGCTGAACACTTTGAACAATTACCAACTCTTCTTGGATCGGTAAGAGAGGAGAAGACACAGGACAGGCTGCTGCCCCCAATATTGTAAAGACAGGTGACTACAGGGAGTCACAGCGCAAGACTCCAGAGCAGAGACTCACAGACAGAAACAGCTGTGGGAACCGGTGCCAGGAGAGGAAAACGTGGACTGTCATCTATGAAGTACAAGGGTGACAGTTAAAAACTCCAGGGGGACCCAGTCATCGGGGGACCGCACACGTTTATGAGTTTTACCTCCAGGAACTTGACCAGATTCCAGTAGTAAATGTCAGAGAAAAATCCCCTTGTGCTTTCAGTAAGAGGAGGGGAAAAAGGAACCATTTTGAAATACTCCAGAGAGGGGCGCGTGGGTGGCTCAGTCGGTTAAGTGTCCCAACTTTAGCTCAGGTCATGATCTCACGGTTCCTGAGTTTGAGCCTCGCGTTGAGCTCTCTGCTGTAGGGATAGAGCCCACTTCAGATCCTCTGTCCCCCTCTCTCTGCCCCTCCCCTGCTCATGTGCTCTCTCTGTCTCAAATAAATATTAAAAAAAAAAAATCTTTGAAATACTCCAGAGCACTCTGTTTTTAACAAGAAGAAACGAGTTAATGAGAACCTAACCTGCTGGGATGTTATCAGAGCCTAAACTGACCTGGGGGGAGGGAAATAACCAACTCCAGCTCACTCTGGCCATCTCGTCCTACCATCCCACCTAACGGGAGAGGAAACGACAGAGAAACACTTGGGACACTCATAGTCCAAAGGCATGGGCTCACTGAGACCTAATCGCGGGACTTCTAGAACACTGTCCCCAGCTCCCACACCTCACCATTGCATTATAAAGGCCTTCCTGTTCCTTTCCCTGGCACATCATGCCCAGCTATAAAGAAAAAATTACAATGCATACCAAAAGGCAAAAGAACACAACCTGAAGAGGCAGAGCAAACATCAGAACCAGACGCGGCAGGATGTTGGAATTATCATAGAGAATTAAGAAAGAAATTGTGATTAATATCCTAAGGGCTCTCATGGATGAACTAGACGGCATGCAAGGATAGGCAATATAAGCAGAGAGCTGGAAATCCTAAGTAAGAATCACAAAGAAATGCTAGAGATCAAAAACGGTAGTAGAAGTGAAGAATGACCTCAGTGGGCTTATCAGTAGACACGACTGAAGGAAGAATCTCTAAGCTTGAGGACCTATCAAAAACTTAAAAAACTAAAAAAAAAAAAAAAAAAAAAAACGACTGAAAAAAAACCAGAACAGAATATCTAAGGACAGTGGGGCAAGTACAAAAGATGTAACATATACAAAATGGGAATTTCAGAAGAAGAAAGAGGGAAAGGAACAGAAAAAAAAAATTGAAACAATCATGACTATTTCCCCTAAATAATGTCAGGCACCAAACCGCAGATCCAGGGAACGGGGGAACACCGACAGGGACAAATGCCAAGAAACTACACCTAGGCATATAATTTTCCAACTACAGAAAAAAAAAAAAAAAAAAAGAAAAAAAATCCTGAAAGAAACCGGAGGTCAACAAACAAACAAACAAACAAACACTTCACTGTAGAGGAATACAGATAAGAATTACATACAACTTCTCCTCAGAAACCATGCAGGCAAGATGAGAGTTGAGTGAAATATTTAAAGTGTTCGGAGAAAACCCCCACCAGCCTAGAACTCTCTATCCTAAGAAATTATGCTCCAGATAAATGCAAGAGAAATAAAGACTTTCTCAGACAAACAAACATTGAAGGAATTTATTTTCGGTTGATCTGCCTTGCAAGAAATGTTCCAAGTTCTTGGGTAGCTCAGTCAGTTGAGGGTCCGACTTCGGCTCAGGTCATGATCTTACAGTGCATGGGTTGGAGCCCCACATCAGGCTCCCTGCTGTCAGTCTGTCAGCAGGGAGCCTGCTTCAGATCCTCTGTCCCCCTCGCTTTCCCGAAAATAAATAAATATTAAAAAAAAAAAGTTCTTTAAAGAGGAGGAAAATGATATAGGTCAGGAACTGGGATCTCTATGAAAGGAAGAACACCGAAGAAAAAACAAGTAGGTAAAATACAACTTCCATTTTTCTTATTCTTAATTGATTTTAATAGATATAATTTGTTCAAAATTACAATAACAACAATGTATTTGATTATGTATGCTTATGTATATGTCTATGTACATATACACATGTATGCTTATGTTTGCTTATATAAATGAATGACAGCAATGATGTAAGGGGTAGGAGGGAGGAATTAGGATTATTTTGTTATTGTAAGGTACTCACATTACATGTGAAGTGGTATAGTATTTGAAAGTGGACTTGGATTAGTTGTAAATGTGTATTGCATACTCTAGGGCTACTACTAGAAAGGATTTAGGGGTGCCTGGCTGGCTCCGTTAGTTAAGCATCTGACTTTGGCTCAGGTCATGAGCTCATGGTTCGTGAGTTCCAGCCCTGCGTTGGGCTCTGCCCCTCCCCCACTCATTCTCTCTGTCTCTCTCTGTCTCTCTTGCAAAATAAATAAACTTAAAAAAAGAATTTTAAAAAAGAAGTATAATGTATATGTTATGAAAGGACAGAACGTGGAATCATATAAAATGCTCAGTGAAAACCAGAAAAAGCAGAGAAAGAGTGGAAGACAAAAATAGGAACAAGGAATAAGGGCAACAAATAGAAAACAGCAGATATGGTATTTATTAACACAACTATATCAATAATCACTTTTTTTAAGGATTTTTTAAAAGTTTATTTATTTTGAGAGAGAGAGCATACACAAACGGGGGGAAGGGCAGAGAGAGAGGGAGAGAGAATCCCAAGTAGGCTCTGCACTGTCAGTGGAAGCCCTACGTAGGGCTCAATTCTGCAAACTGCAAGATCATGGTCTGAGCGGAAACTGTTGGTTGCTTAACTGACTGAGCCTCCCAGGCACTCCTGTGTCAGTAATCACTTTGAACATAAGTGGTCTAAATGTACCAATTAAAAGACAGAGATTGTCAGAGAGGATCAAAAAACAAGACTCAACTATATGTTGTCTGCAAGAAACCCACTTTAAATATAAAGACACATATAGATTAGAAGTAAATAGATGGAAAAAAATACATCATGCTAACGGTAATCAAAAGAAATTGGGAGTGGCTATGTTAATTTCAGACAGAGGACACTTGAAAGCAAATACTCAGGGATAAAGAGGCATATCACATTAAGGATAAAGGGGTCAATTCTCCCAAGAAGACATAATAATCCTTAACATGTATGTGCCTAAAAAACAGAGTGTCAAAATGCATGAGGCAACAACTGTGAGGAGAAATAGATGAATCTACTAGTCATCACCCCTCAGCACCCCTCTATCTGAAATGGACAGATCCAGCAGACAGAAAATCAGTAAGTAAGGAGGTTCATTGAACTCAAAAACATCATCCGGCAACTGGATATAATTGATAGCTATATACTATTTCATCTAACAATAGCAGAATACACATTCTTCTGAAGCTCACATGGAACATGAATCAAGGTAGACCATATCCTGGGCCATAAAACAAACGTTAACAAATGTAAGACTAGAAGTGTCCACTCTCATACTACAATGGAATTAAGCTAAAACTCAGTACCAGGAAGATGACTGGAAAATTCCCAAATATGTGGAGATTAAACATACTTCTGGGGCTCCTGGGTGGCTCAGTCAGTTGAGCGTCCAACTCTTGATATTGGTCATGATCTCAGGGTTGTGGGATCGAGCCCCAAGCTAGCTCCATGCTGAGTATGGAGCCTGCTTAAGATTTTCTCCCCGTCTGCTCCTTCCCTGCACACATGCATCTCTCTCTCTCTCTCTCTCTCTCTCTCTCTCTCTCAAATTAAACAAAACAAAACAAAACAACCCTCCATACTTCTAAATAACACATGGGTCAAAGAAGCAATATAAAGTGATATTTTAAAATAGTTTGCAATAAGTGAAACTAAATATACAGTGTATCAGAATACACACTTGTTAGAGATGCAGTGAAAGCAGCGCTTAGAAATGCATTGAATGCATAGATTAGAAAAGAAGAAAGATCTAAAGTCAGTCATTTAAGTTTCTATCTTAGGAAACTAGAAAAAGAATAGCATGTTAAATCCAAAGTAAGAAGAAGAAAAGAAATAATAAGAATTAAAGCAGAAATCAATGAAATAAAAAAATAGGAAATCAATAGAGCAAATCAATGAAACCAAAAGCTTCTTCTTTGAAAAGATTAATAAAATCAGTAAGTCTTTAGCCAGGCTAATTACAAAAGAAAAAATAGAAATTACAAAGATCAGAAATGAAAGAGGGGGCATCACAACAGATCCCATGGAAATTAAAAAGATAGTAAAAGAATAATGTAAACAGTTCAATGCCCACAAATTTAATAACTTAGATGAAATGGATTAATTCTCTGAAAGACCTAAGCTGCCAAAACTCACCCAAGAAAAAAAAACAGACAATCTGAGTGGGTCTGTATCTGTTAAAGAAACTGAATCAACAACAACTTTCCAAAACACAAAGTACCCAGATGAATTCTATCAAACATTTAAGGAAGAATTTATACCAATGCTCTCCAATCTCTTTCAGAGAATAGAAACAGAGGGAATACTTCCTAAGTCATTCTATGAGGCCAGCATTATCCTAAGACCAAAACCAGACAAAGACCATATAAGAGAAAAAATTACAGACCAACACCTCTGGTAAACATAGATGCAAAAACCTCAACAAAGTATTAGCAAATTAAATTCAACGATGTGCAAAGAGAATTATACACCATGACCCAGATATGCAAAGCCAGTTCAGTATTCAAAAAGCAAGTAAGGTAATTCATCACATCAATAGGCTAAAAAAGAAAATTCACATGATCATATCAATAGATGCAGAAAGAGTGTTTGAGAAAATACAACACCTATTCCCTCAGTAAACTAGAAATAGAGGGAAATTTCTTCCACTTGATAAAGAATATTTGCCAAAATCTACAGCTAACATCGTAGTTAATGGTGAGAAACTTGGGGCTTTCCCACTAAGATCAAGAACAAGGGAAGAGTGTCCCCTCTCACCACTCCTCTTCAATGTGGTACTGTATGTACTAGTGTACCGTTTAAATGTTTGGGTCTCCCCAAAACTCATATTTGATATCCCAACCCCCAAAGCTGATGGTATTCGTAGATGGTGGGCCTTTAGTAAGTGACTGGGTCATGAGGGTGGAGGCCTAATGAATGGGATTATTGCTCTCTAACCCCTTCCACCATGTGAGGCTGTAATGAGAAGTCCATAATCTGGAGGAGTGCCCTGGTCACCAGACCATGCTGGCCACGTGATCTCAGACTTCCTGCTCTGGAACTGTGAGAAATACATTTCTGTATTTGTTGTTTATAAGCTACCCACTCTGTGGCATTTTGTTCACAGCCCAACAAGAAAAGAAAAATCAAAGGTATACAGATTGGAAAGGAAGAAATGAAATGGATTGGCTTTACACATAAAATGTATTTTTTGGATTCTTCTGAAAGAAAATTTGCATTAAGCAATTGGCATATTTTTATTTTTATTTTTTCAATAACTTTTTTTTACACACTTCTCATTAGAATAAGGGAAATGTTTACTTACATAATCATGTTCTCTGTGAGTATAAGAATTTTAACATCCCTCCCCTTTTCTTATAACAGCTTTATTGGTGTATAATTCATATACAGTTCATTTTTTGAAGTGTACATGCAGTGGTTTTTAGTATATTCATGGGTATGTGCAAGCTATCAGCACTGTCAATTTTAGAACAATTTTACTAGAATGGTTAATTAAACTTTCATTCTTATAACTTCTTTTAAACCATTTTAACTATTTTTAAATTTTTATTTACTTTGAGAGAGAGAGAGAGGGAGGGAGGGAAGGGCAGAGAGAGGGGGAGAGAGAATCCCAAGCAGGGATCGAGCAGGGCTTGATCTCACGAACCATGAGATCATGATCTGAGCCAAGATCAAGAGTCAGATGCTTAACCCACTGAGCCACCCAGATGCCCCTTAACCATTTTCAAGTGTACAGTTCAATGGCATTAATTACATTCACGGTGCCGTGCAACCATCACCACTGTCTATCCTCTGAACTTTTCATCATCCCAAACAGAAACTACCCATTAGACAATAACTCCCCATTCTTCCCAGCTCCTGGCAACCACCATTCTACTTTCTGTCTCTATGAGTCTGACCATTCCAAGTACTTGATGGAAGTAGAATCATTATTTGTCCTTCTGTCTGGCTTATTTTCATTTAGCTTAATGCCTTTAAGATTCATCTCTTTTGTAGCATGTCAGTGTTTTCTTCCTTTTCAAGGCTCAGTAATATTCCACTGTGTGTGTGTGTGTGTGTGTGTGTGTGTGTGTCCCACATTTTGTTCATGTATCCATCTGTCAACAGACATTCGGGTTGTTTCTACCTTTGAACCATTGTGAATAATACTGCTATGAATATTGGTATAGAAATATCTGCTTGAGTTCTGCTTTCAGTTATTTTGGATGTGTACCCAGAAGTATAATTGCTGGGTCATGTGGTGATTTGATTTTTAATTTTGTGTGGAATTTCTGTACTATTTTCCACACTGGCTGTACGAGTATACATTTCCACCAATTATACACAAGGGCTCCGCATCCCCACCAATACTTGTTGTTTTTCATTTTTATGATAATAGTCATCCTAATGGGTGTGAAGTGGTATCTCATTGTGGTTTTGATTTGCTCATCTAGTGAGCATCTTTTCATGCACTTATGAGCCATTTGTATAACTTCTTTTGAGAAATGTCTATTCAACGTTTTTGCATGTTTTTAACTTGGGTTGTTTTAGTTGTTTAGTTGTACTTTATACAGTCTGGATGTTAATCTCTTTTTTTTTTTAATTTTTTAACGTTTATTTATTTTTGAGACAGAGAGAGACAGAGCATGAACGGGGTGGGGGGGGGGAGCAGAGAGAGAGGGAGACACAGAACCGGAAGCAGGCTCCAGGCTCTGAGCCATCAGCCCAGAGCCCGACGTGGGGCTCGAACTCACGGACCGCGAGATCGTGACCTGAGCCGAAGTCGGATGCTTAACCGACTGAGCCACCCAGGTGCCCCATGGATGTTAATCTCTTATCAGATATATGGTTGGCGAACATTTTCTCCCATTCTGTGGGTTGTCTTTTACTTTCTTGATAGCATCTTTGATTCACAAAAGTTTTAACTTCAATGATGTCCAGTTTATGAATTTTTTTGGTCGTTTCCTCTGCCTTTGGGGTCATATCCGTGTAATCATTGCCAAATCCAATACAGATGAAGATTTTCCCCTGTTTTCATCTAAAGGTTTTTATAGTCTGAGCTCTTATATTTAGGTCTTTGATTCCTTTTGATTTAATTTTTGTGTATGGTACAAGATAAGGATCCAACTTCACTCTTGTACATGGATAGCTAGGTTTCCCAGTACTATTTGTTGAAAAGATTGTCCTTTCTGCATTCAGTGCCCTTGGCACCCTTGTCAAAAATCAGCTGACCATGTGTGAGGGTTTATTTCTGTGCTTTCCATTTTATTCCATCGGTCTGTCTGTCCCTATGTCAGTACCACAGTGTTTTGATTATGATAACTTTGTCATAAGTTTTGAATTCGGGAAGTATGAGTCCTGTAAGTTTGTTCTTTTTCAAGATTGTTTTGGCTATTCTGGGCCCTTTGAGATTCCACATGAATTTTAGGATGAGTTTTCTGTTTCTGCAAAAAAAACACCAGTGGAATCTTGGTAAGGATTAGATTAAAGGTGTACATCGCTTTGATACTAATTTGCTGGGGCTGTTGTAGCAAAATACCATAAACTGGATGACTTCAACAACAGAAATGTATTGTCTAACGGTTTCTGGAGGCTAGAAGTGTGACATCAAGATGTTGGCAGGATTGACTCCTTCTGAGGGTTGTGAAAGAGAATCATGCTTCTCTCTTATCTTATGGTGGGTTGTTGGCCAGTTTTGGTATTCCTTGGCTCCTGCTGCAATACTCTGATATCTGTATTTATCTCCAAATGGTGTTTATGCTCTGTGTGTATCTGTCTCTCTGTCCACATTTCCACTTTTTATAAGGACATTAGTCATACTGGATTAGTGGCTCACCCTGCTCCCATATGACTTTATCAGGTTAGTCATTACAGTTGTAACAACCGTATTTCAAACAAGATCACATTCTGAGTTTAGGGGGTTAGGACTTCAATATACGAATGGTGGGGGGAGGGTACAATCCAAGCTATAATAGGTAGAATTATCACCTCAACAATAGTAAGTCTTCCAGTCCATGAACATGGGACGTCTTTCCACTTATTTATGTCTTTAATTTCTTTCATCAGTGTTTTGTAGTTTTTAGCACACAGGTTTTTGCTTAAATATATTCCTAAGTATTTTATTCTTTTTGATGTTACTGTAAATGGAATTATTCTTAAAATTTTCTTTTCAGATTGTTCATTGTTATTGATAGAAATGCAACTGATTTTTGTGTGTTGATTTCGTATCCTGGACCATTGTTGATTTCCTTTATTAGCTTCTGACAGTTTTATTTGTGGCATTTTAGGGTTTTCTACATGTCATCATGTCATAGCAAACAGATAATTTTACTTCTTCCTTTCTAATTTGCATCTCTTTTATTTTTCTTGCCTAGATCCTCTGGCTGGAACAGCCAATCCTATGTTGAATACAGGTGGTAAAAGAGGGCATCCTTGTTTTGTTCCTGATCTTAGGGGAAAATCTTTGTCTTTCACCATTGAATATGATATTAGCTCTGGGTTTTCATACATGACCTTCATCACGTTGAGGACTTTTTCTTCTATTCTTAGTTTTCTGATTATTGATATTGTTACAGGATGTTGAATTTTACCCAATGCGTTTTCTGTTTCAGTTGTAATAATTACGTAGTCCTTTATCCCTTATTCTATTAATGTGATGTATAACTTTGTTTTTTGTTTTTCGGAGTTTTTTTGAGTATGTTGACACAAAATATTACATTAGCTTCAGGTGTACAACATAGTGATTCAGCAAGTCCACATATCATACTATGCTCATTCCAAGTGTAGCTACCATCTGTCACCATGCTATTACACTCCCATTGAGTATATTTCCTGTCCTGTACGTTTTGTTCCTGTGACTTATTTATTCCACACCTGGAAGCCTGTGTCTCCCACTTCCCTTCACCCATTTTACCCATCCCTCTCCTCCCCCGGCAACCATCAGTTTCCTCTCTGTATTTATAGGTCTAATTCTACTTTTTGTTTGTTTGTTTTGTTTTGTTTTTTAGAGTCCACATATAAGTGAAATCGCATGGTATTTGTCTTTCTCTGTCTGACTTACTTCACTTAGCATGATACCTTCTAGGTCCGTCCATGTTGTTGCATATGGCAAGATCTTATCCTTTTTTATGGCTGAGTAATATTCCACTATGTGTGTGTCTACATATATATATGTATCACGTGTATATATATTAAATATATACATATATATGTGTGTGTATGTGTGTGTGTGTATAATCTTTATCCATCATCTATTGACGGAACTTGTGTTGAATTAGTGTCTTTGTTTTCTTTGGGTAATACCCAATAGTGGAATTACTGCAATGATGTGGTGTATAACTTTGATTGATTTTTATATGTTGAACCAGTCTGGCACTCCTGGAATAAATCCCATTTGGTCATGATGTGTAATCCTTTTAATATGTTAATGAACTTGTTAACCACTACATTTTACTGTCTCTCATTTTCCTAAGTACCTTAATCCTTTCCTTGCCAATTTCTTAGCAAACAGACAATTCTCTTATGACACAAATTGTTCTATAATGTAGAAAACCACTAAGCATCACCCAGTTTCATTATAGGAAGGAAATAAATATAACTCTGTTAATAATACCCAACAAAACACCAAAAAAGGAAACTCTGGAATGTCCATATCCATATGAGATATGAATTATCTCCTATCTAATTATTAACTGTTTAGGAAGCATTTATTGAGCTTCTAGTATGTTTAAGTTGTTTGACTGTCAAAGTTATTCTGAAGGTGTTTACAAGTATGGAAAAGAAACAAATAAATAAGCTAAATAAATAAATAAATAAATAACTACCATAGAGCTCGATGTAATAATATGATAGATATGCCCGTCGATGCTACCTAATTACATCTAACTGAAAAAGAGGATGAGGTTAGCCTTCAAAAAGTGTGTTATTCTTAAACTGCCTTGAATGATGAGTAGAGTCAGCCAGGAAAAAGGAGAGGACTGTTCCACACAGAAGGACTATCAAGCACAATGGTGCTATGGAAAAGCATAATGATTGGGAAACCACAAAGATTTCCGAGATGGGAGATCTGTACAGGAAAGTGTTACAAAATGACATTTTTGAGATAGGTGGGGCCCAGTTCATAAAGGATTTCGTGGGCTTGATTAAGGGAGTCTGAATGGTTTGTTTTTTTTTAAGACCCCAGGAATCATTGAAAGATTTTAGAGTCATGTGAGCAAATTTTTATTTTAGAAAGATCATCCTAGCAAGGACTGTGGCTTGAAGGTTGGAATGGGAAGAGGGGGAAAGGAGACTGCAGGCAAAAAGACAGCAAATATTAATCCTGTATTAATCGAGGCCAGAAATGATGAGGGTCTGCACTTAAGCAGTGGCAGTGGGAATGGAAGAGGAGAGACAGATTTCAGAAGTGTTTCCTACGTACAATCAAAGGGTGCTGATGATCAGATAGGACTGTGAATATGGGGCCCTCTGAACTGGCTGGGGGGTGAAATTGGAAAGACAGTGATCAGGGGCGCCTGGCTGGCTCAGTCGGAGGGAGCATGCCACTCTTGATCTTGGGGTCGTGGGTTCAAGCCCACATGGGGTGTAGAGATTACTTAAATAAATAAAACTAACAAAAAAGTGAAGGACAGTGATCAGAGAATCAACAGAAGGCAGCAACGAGAAGGAGGAGGAGTAGGTGACATGTCCTGAAGGAACAAAAAACTTAATGGAGTAGGAGTTTTTAACAGGATGAAGCAAGGACGCTCCCAGGCCACGCCGGGATGTAGGGCGCTTTGTAAGACACTGCGATGCTTGGTCTCTTCACCAAGCTGGTTTCATGGAGGGAGGGAGAGGAGACTGAGGAAGGATGGGGGACTGTTTCAGTTTAGAAGAGGCCAAAATAAATAAATAAATAAGAACAAATGGAGCACACAAACTTTGACTAGAGTTTGGGTTGGAAAAACTAAGTGGCAATGATGATACAGCTGGAGAGATCTGAAAATTGAAATAGCTGTTAGATGATTTTAGTGAATTCTTGCTCCTTTTTAAGAATGTCACAATTACATGGGGGTTATGTGGGAGAGTTGTCCTTATTTTTAGGAAATGCATGCTGAAGCATTTGGGGATGAGTTACTGTCATGTCTCAATGTATTTAGGGACAGGGACAGAAGGAGGAAGCCACACATGGAAAAATATTAGCCATCGTTCAACGCACGTGGCGGGTATAGAGTTGCTTACGGTGCTGAGCTCTCAGCTTTTCTTTCCTTTAAAGTTTTTATTTTAATTCCAGTTAGTTAAAATACAGTGTAATGTTAGTTTCAGGTGTACAGCATAGTGATCTATCACCTGATGCTCATCATAAGTGCCCTCCTGAATCCCCATCACCTGTTTCACCCATCCCCCACCCCCACCCTAAGCCTGCACCTTCTCTGTATGTTTGACATTTTTCTTAATCAAAGGAGTTGGACAAAACATGACGGGCTAGGAGCAAGGGGCTGTAAGCAGCAAGGGGAGAAAATATTGCTAATATTCCTTAAATCCCTGAGATAGTTGACCAGGAGAATGAGCGACACACTCTCAAAGGACTTAGGTGATTTACCTTAGGGGAGTGATTCCCAGCCTTTAACACTTACAAACATGAGCATGGAATATAATATTTGTATAGGCTACTGGGGTAAACAGCTAGGGGAAATTTGAGGCCTGATGAGCATGGGGCCTAGTGAAAAAAAAATCATTGCCTTTCCTGTATTATTTTTATAAGAAAATGAAACACAGAGTATTAGGAAATTTGTAAATGATGAATTTATATATATAAATGTTCCAAATATATTTAAAAATTCTATTAAAAAATTTTTTTAAATGTTTATTTACTTTTTGAGAGAGACAGAGCACGAGTGGTGGAGGGGCAGAGAGAGGGGGAGACACAGAATCGGAAGCAGGCTCCAGGCTCTGAGCTGTTAGTACAGAGCCCGACGCAGGGCTCGAACTCACAGACCGGGAGATCATGATCTGAGCCGAAGTCGGATGCTCAACCAACTGAGCCACCCAGACGCCCTATATATTTAAAAATTTTAATGAAGAACTTCAGCTTGCTTCCCAGAATACTTTTTATTTCTTTATTTTTATTTTTTTTAAAGTAAGCTCTACACCCAAAGTGGGGCTTGAATTCAGGACCCTGAGATTGAGAGCTCCATGCCAACTGAGCCAGCCAGACACCTGCCCTCCAGAATACTTTTGAATATCAGATTTTATGCTTCAATTTTTGATAGTTTACCACCAATGAGAAAAAATGTAAAAGCATCTTTCTCAACCATTAAAAAATTCTAACAGCTGGGGACACCTGGGTGGCTCAGTCGGTTAAGCATCCAACTTCGGCTCAGGTCGTGATCTTGTGGATTGTGGGTTCGAGCCCCGCGTCGGGCTCTGTACTGACAGCTCAGAGCCTGGAGCCTGCTTCCGATTCTGTGTCTCCCCCTCTCTCTGCCCCTCCCCTGCTCAGGCTCTGTCTTTCTCTGTTTCTCAATAATAATGTTAAAAAAATTAAAAAATATTCTAACAGTTGAAATTATATTTATATAATCTAAAAATGTATCCTTTAATTGGCAGATATAATTTAGACAATTTTTTTTAAATAATGCAAATTGCTTTTAATCCATTTGAGCATGCTTGTATCAATTATTTCAAAATAATGGTGAAGACATAATTTTTGTAACATGCATGTGTTGTTAGAACCATGTAGCAGACTGCTAGAAGGACACATCGGCTGAGAGGGGCAGAAGTAGACGATTTATGGGAAGGTAGGGATCTGGGGCTGTTACCTAGACCCATGAATCCCCTCAGTCCCAGTGGATCACAGATTGGGTTGCACACGATGCTCCTTGGACATCGGGAACATGGACTTCTCCAGCAACTCCTTGTGCTTCGTCCATGGTAGGCAGGGATGTATTTGGTATATAGTTTTTTTTTTTAATTTTTTTAAATGTTTGTTTATTTTTGAGAGAGAGAGAGAGTGCAAGCGGGGGAGGGGCAGAGAGAGAGAGAGGGAGACCCAGAATCCGAAGCAGGCTCCGGGCTCTGAGCTGTCAGCACAGAGCCCGACGCCGGGCTGGAACCCACAAACGGTGAGATCACGACCTGAGCCGAAGTCAGACGCTTAACCGACTGAGCCACCCAGGCACCCCTGGTATATGGTTTCTGAAATGAGAGCCCATGTGGTAGATCACCTCCTTGGTGATGTGGGGCAGTGGGTGTCTGCTGGCATTTGTTGTGCTTGCCACCCGTGGGAAGGGACATGCCATCAGCTCCTGTGCTCCCCTGAACCTCCTTTGGGAAGCCCTGGAATAGAAAGATGTGCTCAGCTGCCGGCCTCATCTGGCCACAGCGAAGGACGAGAGGATCAGTATTTTTGGTGACTTATCCGTTCACATGTTGCCAGTGGCCCGTAGGTGAGGATTCCTGAGTTAGGGAAGTCCCAGAGTTCAATTCAGGCATTAATTATTCCCGACAGGTGATGATTGGAGAAAGGAGATTACGTGATCAGGTACTTTTGGAAAACGCTGCGTTAAGGTGAACAGGTTTCTTTGCTGTAGAACATCCTAAAGACTTTAATATAGTAACACGCATCACGTATTTCCAAGAGGAGACTGTAGTACTCAAAGGTTCCCGGAAATATTGATCACTGAAGTCATTTATTGAGAAGCATCTTGAGGAATGGGTGTGAAAAAGTGCGCTGCAGAAAATTTAGAAAATATTGAAAAGAAGGTGTTAAAAGTTAGTACCCCCTTTTCTTTTTTTTTTCAGTTTATTTATTTTGAGAGAGAGAGTGAGTGAGGCCAGGACAGAGAGAGAGGGAGAGAGACAGAATCCTAAGCAGGCTCCACGCTCTCAGTGCCGACCCTAATGCGGGGCTCGATCTTCCGAACCATGAGATCGTGACCTGGGTGGAAATCAAGGGTCAGGCGCTTAACTGACTGAGCCCCCAGGTGCCCCAGTGCCTGTTGTTTATATGTAAACTTAGAGAAATCGAGGAATGCTGCCTTCAGCTGTAGGTAACTCCTGTTTCAGGACACAAGTCAGCATGAACTTTGCTGGTCAAAGACTAGTGCTCGAATCTATTAAATAATAATATTGCTTCGGGGCGGCTGGGTGGCTCAGTCGGTTAAACATCTGACTTCGGCTCAGGTCATGATCTCACCGTTTGTGGGTTCAAGCCCCACATGGGGCTGTCTGTTGTCAGCACAGAGCCTGCTTGGGATTCTCTGTCTCCCTCCCTCTCTGTCCCTCCCCCACTTGCACGTGCCCGCGTGTGCCCTCTCTCTCTGTCTCTCTCTCTCAAAAATAAGTAAACTTAAAAACATAATTTTTTAAAAACCAAAAATCATCACTACCACTTGATGCACTGAAGTTGTTTTGGTAGCTGCTTAGTGCGATAAGTCATGAAGAGGAACTAAAAAGTATAAATTTTAGAAAGAAGAGACAAAATGTAAGATCAGAAAATATAACCAACTGGAAAGCGATTATAATTAATAAAAGTTTCAGGAAATAGATGCATATAACATAAGTAGCAGCAATAAGACACTCAACATTTACCTCAACTCCCCAAAATTACAGGGTTTTAAAAAATGATTCCCGCGTGGGGCGCCTGGGTGGCTCAGTCTGTTAAGCATCCGACTCTTGATTTCGGCTCAGGTCATTTTCTTCCAGTTCCTGGGATCAACCCCTGCATGGGACTCTGCCTGACAGTGCAGAGTCTGCTTAGGATTCTCTCTCTCCCTCTCTCTCTTCCCCTCCCCTGCTCACACTCTCCCTCTCCAAATAAATAAATTAATAAAAAAAAAATTCTCACTTGAAATCTTCAAAACCCATAAAAATACTCAGGCATAGTCTTCTTGGAGAATTGTATATGACTTATAGGAGGAAAACTATAATGTGCAGTATTTAATTTAGAGATAGGAAAGGGATGTATAACTAATATATATCGCTTAGATGTGAAAACTACATGTTTAAAAATCTTCATTCTTTCTCACTGTGTAGCTTCATTGCAATAGCAGGACAACTCCCAGTGGTATTTATTTGGCCTTTCTAAACTTTATTTGAATTTCTAAATTTCTTCTGGAAGAATAAACTGGTGAACATATCAATGAACATTCCTAAAAAGAAGACCAATACAGTGGCAATAAATAAATTAGTATGCTAATTGCATAAGACTAGACATACACATCAGAATAGAGTCAGTAGAATACACAGTCAATAGAGGTAGTCACCATCACATAGGACACTAGGTCACATTGTGAAGTAGGAGGAAATAAATCAAATGCTTAGAAAATTAGAAATTACTAAACTAAGGTTAGAAGCTAGTCTGTCACTTTGAATCAAGTCAAAATAAATGTCATATGTATGAAAGCGTAAAATGTATTTTTAAATTGTAGAAAAAAATTGAATTGAGTATTCATCAAATCTCCAGAACAAGGTGATTTTCTCCCTCCTTCTTGGTCCTTTCAAAGGATAAGTTCCTCCCCCCCCCTCCCCCCCCCCCCCCCCCCCCCCCCCCCCTGTCCTCCCCGCCCCTGACAACCTACGCGTCTTTTTCCGGGCTCTTGAGGCGATCTTGTCACGTC